>NC_083227.1:78417237-78720267 GCF_032191835.1 Heteronotia binoei | reverse complement strand
CCAGGAAGGGGGCCAACTGCCTCGCCCGCCTAAGATGAAAAAAAGTGGACTTGGCAGTGGCTGCTATCTGAGCCTCCATCGTCAGAGAAGGCTCCAATAGCACCCCCAGGCTCTTGACCCTGCCCGACGCTGTCAGCGGCGCGCCGTCAAAAACTGTCAGGGGGATTTCCCTTCCCGGGCCGCAGCGACCCAAGCAAAGGACCTCTGTCTTCGCCGGATTCAGCTTCAGCCCACTCAGTCTAAGCCACCTAGCCACTGCCTGTAACGCCCGGTCCAGATTTTCTGGGGCGCAGGCGGGCCGGCCGCCCATAAGCAGATAGAGCTGGGTGTCATCAGCATATTGATGACAACCCAGCCCGTACCCTCGGGCAATCTGGGCAAGGGGGCGCATATAGATGTTAAATAACATCGGGGAAAGTACCGCCCCTTGAGGCACGCCGCAATCAAGCGTGTGTCTCTGGGACAGTTCCTCCCCAATCGCCACCCTTTGTCCCCGACCATCAAGGAAAGAGGAAAGCCATTGCAAGGCCAGCCCCTGAATCCCTGCGTCGGCAAGGCGGCGCGCCAGAAGCCGATGGTCGACCGTATCGAACGCTGCCGATAGGTCCAACAACATCAGCACCGCCGAGCCGCCTTGATCCAGATGCCGCTGAAGGTCATCCACCAGGGCGACCAGCACCGTCTCCGTCCCATGGCCCGGGCAGAAACCAGACTGGTAGGGGTCAAGGACAGAAGCATCCTCCAGGAAACTCTGTAGCTGCAACGCCACTGCCCTCTCAATAAGTTTGCCCAAAAAGGGCAGATTCGAGACCGGCCGGTAGTGTGCCAATTCAGCCGGATCTAACGTTGTTTTCTTCAAGAGGGGACGGACCACCGCCTCCTTGAGCGCTGATGGAAAATGCCCCTCCAGTAGGGATCTATTTATGATATCCCGTATAGGATATCTTAGCTCCCTCTGGCAGGTCTTAATAAGCCAAGAGGGGCATGGGTCCAATTTACAAGTTGTTGGGCGTGCAGATAGGAGGATCCTGTCAACTTCTTCCAGGCTGAGCGCGCCAAAGTCGTCCAGAACACGATCCGAAGACAGGCACGGAGCCTCAGGTTCGCTAGCTGTATCTAATATGGCAGGGAAGTCGGAACGGAGTGATGCGATTTTATCCGCAAAGAAATTCGCAAAAGCCTCACAGCCAATTTCCAATTTGGTCTGCCCTGTGGCAGTGTTGTAAGGGTCCGGATTGTATTGAACAGTTGGGCCGGGCGCGAAATTGCGGACGCAATCTCCGCCGCAAAGTATGCTTTCTTTGCGGCCTTGACTGCCATCTCGTAGGACTTCATAAACTCTCTATAAGATGTTCGAATCGCTTCGTCTCGAGTACGCCGCCATTGCCTCTCTAATCGTCTGAGTCCCCGTTTCAACCGCCGCAACTCCTGGTTATACCAGGGTGTCGGCCTTGAACGAGGGCGTAGAGGACGCCTAGGTGCGATCTCGTCAATGGCCCCGGCAAGCCTATTATTCCAAGAGTCCACCAGGTCATCGAGGGAATCGCCAGGGGGCCTGGGATCCCGCAGAGACGTCAGGAACCGTTCCGGGTCCATCAGGCTCCGCGGGCGAGCTAAAATAAGCTCGCCGCCCAAACGGGTTTGGGGTGGGACGTCCACACGAGCCTTGAGGGCATAGTGATCCGACCATGGCACTGCTATAGGAGCAAGATCGTTCACTAAAACTCCCGACGCGAAGATCAAGTCTAACATGTGACCCGCCTGGTGGGTGGGTGTCGTAACTACTTGGGAGAGTCCTAGTGTCGCCATGGAAGACAAAGTCATGGGGAGGGAGCAAAGCCCTGCAGTTTGTGCACAAGTAATTAAGCTATTAACTGTGTGTGCAGCTTGTATGGAATTTGTGATTCTGTAGTCTGTGTTTATTCCCCTGTCCTTCAGTATGCTTCTCAGCCTTGGTTACTTGGCCAAGTGCTTGTTGTGAATAATGACGTGTGGTTTCTTTAATGAACAGCTGGAATCTGAGTCTTTTTAAAATGATGTTGAGCCTAGTTTCTTTGTTGCAAGATCTGTATAGATCTTTATCTAGACACATCACACTAACAGATTTATTAAATGATGCAAAATTATAATTGAATTTGCTTTGTAGTACTGTTTGGTCAGGTGAATATGGCCAACACCTTTTTAATTTTGTACATGCAAATGTTGTTTGTTGCTAGTAAAACACAATTGGGAGACCATGGTAGAAGCTATTCAGAACTACATTGGATCCTTGAACTGGGGATATCGGGTAGCCTTGCGTGAGAAATCTGTGACATACCTCAATGCATTTGGAGAGTTCGTTGGGCCTCATAAAATTAAGGTATCTTCAGCATAGATTTGGTTTTTGATCTATCAAAGTGTTATTTTCTAGTTGAAACGTTGGGTAATGAAGTTTGTTGCTTTAAAAACCCTGGTGGTTCCTGTATTGCAAAAGCCAACTATAGTTGGATTTGCAAAATATATTGCAAAATACGTTGAAGTAGTATCTTAACAGGTTTTACACTGTCATAAGTGGGAGGGGGTAAGTTTCCCTTTCTTCACATGGCTTTTATCCTACATGGCTTTTATCCATACATTCCATGATCCCCAGCATACCCTCAAAAAATCATGTACAGATGATATAATGGGTACTACACCTAATAGCCCAGTACACCACCCCCCTGCAGTGCAGAGGGGGAGGGGAATGGCAAAGGGAACATAAAGGGCTATGGTAGAGGCAAGGGCAAAAGGGAGAGGTAAAGTAACATATCCAATCCTGAAGGGTGCTTTTTTTCCAAGCTTTATCCTGGTTCTCTTCATAAAACCCGATTTTTGAATAACTAATTATATTAGAAGCTTGCTTTTAAAATGGAGGCTGCCATTCTCAGTGGATGTTCTTGCTGCTGAGGCTTATGTGTAGGGGAAGCTACCAGCTCTGCTGTAAACTGCTAAATATCCTTAGTTATATTATTACATTTCAGCTTCTAGCCTGAGGGTACTTGTGATACACACGCCAGAAGTTTGGAATCTAATTCCCCAGTGACATCTTGCTGACATCATATGATCCCTCATTTATATTTAAATATACTAGAAATATAAATCTGAATAGTGCTTGCTTGATTTTTTAAGGGGATTGGTAGTATCTACCTTTCTTAGCATTCCTGTGTAGCTGACCAAACTTGCAATATATAGCTCTTATAACAAGAAGCTTGCGAAGAAGTCGTATTATTTAAAAAATACAATAAAATAAAATGTAGAATTTAAATAGAACAAAATAGCCACTTATATCTTGGGCTAGTCCTGGATCCAGTGGGCTGCCTTATCAAAGGACACTGCTTGTGAAGCAATGCCCAAATATACCTGGGGAAGAACTTACAAAACCTCAAGTTTCAATACTAAAGCTGGCAGCAATGTTTCTTTCAGTCTGCCTTTCCTGTTCATAAAAAGTCCTGCTGGATTGGAGCAGAGGTCCATCTAGTCCATCATCCTGTTTCCCAGAGTGGTCAACTAGATCAAACAGGGCATAGAGGCCAAGGCTTTCATCTTACGCCACCTCCTAGTTCTGGTATTTAAACAGAGGCTGATTGGCCATTAATGCCACTAGGGAAAATTCCAGTGGGCCTATGACCTGGAGTCAGATTTCTTTGAAGGTGGGTGTCCCCAGAAGGGCAGCTGGAGTGTGTATTGGCAGTATTGAGGTGGATACAATACGATTTTTGACTTGATCTTGCCCACTCCTTTCTTATAGTCCTACATGGATTTTGCCATGTGGGTTCCATTATCCCCAGCATAGCCTTTTGGGTGGTCAAACAGGAACGTCCCTTTCCTTTTCACCAGCTGAAAGGCTGCTTACATCCACCCCAGTAGCCAAGTGTGTCATTTAAACATTGCAGTTAAAGTATTTGTATTCCCTTTTAATGAAGATACAGTGGGAGTTTCAGTTAATATTACCCATAATAATGGTCTTGGATGGATCTGCTGGATCAGTGCTACATATTACAGTATAATTAAACTGGTAAAGTATATTTTGATGGCAGCAGTTTGCAGAAAAAATGTTTAGAGGAATGCTGGTACTACATCATGTTTCTTTGTAATAGGCAACCAACAGGAAAGGACAAGAAACTTTCCACACAGCTCAAGCATTTGTTATAGCCACAGGGATGAGACCTCATTATGAAGGTTTCCCTGGAGATAGAGAATACTGTATTACAAGGTGAGCTGAAACTCAATTTATCAGGGTTTTTTTTAAATTAAAAGATAGTATTTAATACATTTGCCGTAACATTTGTGGGTTTTTTTTCAGTGATGACCTCTTCTCCTTGCCCTACTGCCCTGGAAAGACTTTAGTTGTGGGAGCTTCTTATGTAGCTTTGGAATGTGCAGGATTTCTTGCTGGCCTTGGTATGGATGTTACAGTTATGGTGCGCTCTATCCTCCTACGTGGCTTTGACCAAGAAATGGCAGAGAGAGTGGGTGCATATATGGAAACTCATGGTGTAAAATTCATCAGGAAGTTTGTTCCTGTTGAGGCAAGTATCATCACTTGTTTAATCAAAATGCAGAGAGAGGAGTGCTGTTAGAATCTTCTCTGTATGACTAGAATTGCCAAGAGACTTGGAGAAAAACATTCTGTCACTTTAATAGAGACTTAATGTGTGGAAATGAAGTTTCTCATTGCGTGGAGGTAAATAGCATCCCTTTAAGCCTTTGTTAAAAGGACAAGACACTTTTATCCAAGCCATGTCTAACACTTGAGTAATATCACAGATGTTCTGACATTGTTCTCTAAGGTTTGGATGTCAAGGTAGTCGTTGTTTTGGAACAGTGTTACTCTTTGGGGTGAGAGTTCTTAAAGTTTGCAGTCATTCTCTGCAGGTCATGAAGTTAGAAGACAACATGCCTGGGAGACTCAAAGTGATTGCAAAATCCACTGATGGATCACAGACATTTGAAGGAGAATACAACACTGTAAGCACTTTACATTTTATGTGTATGTAGAGTTGTTTTGAACACGACATGGAGTCTAGCCATTGTCTACCAAGATTGTATATATTTACCACTCAGCCTGACACCAGCTATCAAAACACAACCGAAAAGTGTTTAATGGATTGTTTCACTTGAATTGTACTGCTGCTCTACAATAGTATTAAATGGTTGGGGGTGGTGGAGGTGAGCTTACCATGAGCATTTTGAATTGTTTTGAGAGACTGGTTTCAGAAATCCAGTTAAGAGTTGTCTCTGCAGTACAGACATTTGTTCCTTTTTTGTGCAGGTTTTGATAGCTATTGGTCGCGATGCTTGTACCAAAAACATTGGCTTGGAGAGAATTGGTGTCACAGTTAATGAAAAGTATGTATTTAGTTTTTGGTATTTATTTCATATTTCTGCCAATCTTCTTCCAAGGAACTTGAAACAGGTTATGTTGGTCCTCCTTTCCTTCGCTTTACCCTCACAACTCTGAAGTAGGTTAGACTTTCTTAAGGTCATGTTCTGAATCACATGGCAGTGTGGAGATCTGAACCAAATGTCCCCGCTCCTACTTCACACACTAACTGCTATACCGCACTGACTGTTAACTTTTTAAGGAACATTGTTATCTCAGTACCTACCGATTCATGTCAAAGTCTTTTTTTAGGCTTCTTCCCCAGACTGTTTTGCCTTCCCACTTGTCAGCTTTAAACTGATCTATAAATGCTTATAGTTCATTATTTTTAAGATGTAGTCCACTCTAATTCTGGTATGGTGTTTGGTTAAAATTAGGCCCATCTGTTTGCTTCATAATTACAAATCAATTTATCATGTATACAGAGTTTAAATATTTACCCAGAGCAAAATTTGAAGTTATTTTGTTTCCATCAATCATTAGTAAGCTAAGTCCTGGTCTTTCTACTCATTAACATATGATGCTTCTTGAATCTGTGTCTTTATGTTGAGATACAAATCTGTTTTGTTGAATTAAAAAAAATATGTGGTGACAAAAACCTGCTACCTTCTGCCTGGAATGATTGAAAGGATTCTGTAGCTAAAAATTCTTGTTCGGTCAAATAATGAAGAAACAATATCAGAGTGCAAATGTGTTTTCTTTCCAAAACAAGGAATGGAAAAATATCTGTAAATGATGAAGAACAAACCAATGTGCCTTATGTTTATGCTGTTGGAGATATTTTGGAAGGAAAGCTTGAACTCACACCACTAGCCATACAGGCAGGCAAACTGTTAGCCCGCAGGCTTTTTGGAGGGAATTCTACAAAGGTAAGCATTTAATTCCTAACGGTAGTTTGTAGGTTTTGGGCAAAGAGCTGGATGTAAATTGCATGGTAGGTTAAGGAAGCTGAACCATGATCAAACCTAGTAGTGATGATATTGTTACTGATAATTAGCCCTGGCTTTAGCTGAATTATTGCATCAGTGCAACTGGTTGTAGAATTGGGTTTAAGAATGCCAGTGAAAAGTCCAGTAGGTGTCCTGGCTATACTTCTGATCCTTGTCTTGCTATCTATAATTTCTTTTTCAATTATATTGTTGAATATTCTCTGCCCCTGAGAAGAGTTGCAAGTGGCACACTGGAACTTATGTAGTTGGAGCGGAGAGTAAGGCAGACAGTGACTGCATCACGTAATAGTATCCCAGGTACCAGTAGGTTGGCCTTGAAGCTCAAACTTAGCCATGCCCATTGTAAGTTAAGAATGTTGCTGTTGTTGTTAGCATATAAAACTGGCCAGCAAGCAGCTCTATAGGCTGGAATTGCTGGTTTCCTCATTGCTTTTGATGTTTTACATTGTTGTGGGTTTTTTTTAGTGTGACTATATTAATGTGCCAACTACAGTGTTTACACCTCTGGAATATGGCTGCTGTGGATTATCAGAAGAGAGAGCCATTGAACGGCTTGGACAAGAGAATATAGAGGCAAGACTTAGCACTTCTGTTTTAAATGCAATCTTACTTTAGGTATCTTTGGAGCAGCAATGAGTTCCTTCACTAAAACATGATACAATTTATAGTATGTAATTTGGAAGAGATTCTTTGTAGGGACTTAATTGAATAATTGAGAAGGCACTAGCTTCTTCCAGATAAATTGTGGTAATGATGCTATCTTTGAGAATTAGATTCCCCCAAAAAGTTTCTGCAAACCAAAATCTGTTCAGCAGAACATCTAGTTCCTTGATGCATCATGGCTCTAAAGACTGATCTTTAGATAAACTATTCTACCTATTGTTCTCTTTAGGTAAACTATTCTATCATTTCAGTCATTTTCCAAATTGTAATTTTTCTTTTCTGACCAAATCTTAATTTGAGAATAGATGCAATTTATGTTTTCATTCGTACTTTTAATGCCATTTTACATAGGAAGCACTCAATTGCATTAAAAAATTATAAGTATTTTTTAAAAATCTATAATAAAGCACATGAGTTGAGAAAGCTGATGCTAATTTTAGCTACCTATACTTTTGATGGCTAAAGGCTTTTCAGAATAAAATTTCCTTTAGGAGTCATGTAAAAAATACAGAATTGGCTAAGTAAGCATCTGGGGGCAGGGAGTCCCATAAATAAGGTATCACAAACTAGTGTGTTCTAGACCTCATGAATGCCTGCTGTCCCTCCAAGTGGTTAATTAGTTAGGTTGTGTTAGAGCAGGGAGTAGGAAGGAACTCAAAGGCATTCTTCAGTTAACTAATTTCCATCATCTACTTGTCAGTCTTTCAACTAATGAGGGGTACTGCCCCTTCCACTGATGAAATAAATTTCTTTCGGTCCTGAAAAAACTGAGGGATGGTGCTTCTTGGGGTTCCCTGACAAATTTAGGGCAGCATGCACAACTTGAAGATCCTGCTAGTTTTTCAGATGGGTGTGGGAAGCTTCCTGCTTCTGTTGGAGTAGCACCTGGGTCCTTTACTGTCCAAAAAATGCCATCCTATTTTAGAAATGAATGGTTATTGCATTTCCACGGATCAGTGATCAGTTCATAGAGGAAAACAAACTTTTAAAATCTTAACTTTTTCTTCCCCAGGTGTACCACCAACTTTTCTGGCCACTTGAATGGACAATACCTGCTAGAGACAACAACACTTGTTATGCAAAAGTAATCTGCAATAAACTTGACTGTGTATGTATTTATTTTCTTTGTATCTCAAGTTTGTAAAGTATAAAGAGAAGCTAGGAATCTTAACAATTTACTGTTGAGTATCCTGTAATTTTCACTGTGTAAATGTTCTGCAGAATGTACCAATTGACTTTAAAGTGGCTTGCAGTTCACTGGCTCCTTACTTAGCTACTGTTCACTGCAGTCACAGAGGAAGCACACTTAAAGATCAGCCAATTGAAAAGTGCACCTCTGAATAAGCACCTTGAACCACCCCAATTGAGCCATCTTGTTACCATTTCCTTGTCATGTGGCCTTGGTTTAAAATAAGGTCATATTGCAGGAGCCATGAGCATGAGTGCATAAGGAGCAAACTGCAGCATATATTCATTTGGAAGCAGCAGTCTGACACAAATCTGTTTTGTGTTACTACGTGTTGTGTATTAGTTGCTGTAGAAGTGTGTAGGAAGCACTTGCTTTCTTCCCAATCCAGAAATGGACTCATGATATCTCTCCTTATAAATATAATCTAATTTACTTAACTCTCTTCCTCAGTAACTAAAGATGTTTAATTTAAGAGTTTCTTGAATCCAACAACTCTGTGCTTTCTTACCATATTTAATGAGTTCTAGTATTCTGCAAATAGAGATAGTAATTGGATTACATTAGCATCTGCATATATCAGTCATTATCTCCCTTTAAGCAGCTGTCTGTAATGAAAGGTGAAATACTAACTGGATTACTCTGTTCCCACCCTTTCCTTTGAACAAAGAACCGTGTGATAGGATTTCATGTTCTTGGACCGAATGCTGGGGAAATTACTCAAGGCTTTGGAGCTGCAATAAAATGTGGCATCACCAAGGAACTGCTTGATGAAACAATTGGTATACATCCAACATGTGCAGAGGTAAAGCAGTAGTTGAGCATTTTGATTTGAGCAGTAGGTAACTTATGTTTATCTTTTTCTGTTAACGATCACCCACCTTTAGATGGATAACTAACTGTTCTGGTACCATCTGGCAGCGTTTTTTTCCCTTCTCCCTTTTGATTCTTTTAGATTAGCAGTTTTTAGAAGTGGTACTCATATGAGGCCCTCACGATGCACATTGCCTATGAGGCAGACAGAAGACTGCCATAGCAGTCAGCATGTTTCCACAGTCTTATTTATTATAAGTGCCAGAGGCATCCATTTTCTTACTGTGAAAATATAAAGCAGAGTTAACACCAACTTTAAGTTCAGTTAGATGGGAGGAATGGTGTTGGATGAAGGGGAGTCTTGAAAAGCATTAAAACATGTTTCATTCTCTCACAGGTGTTCACAACAATGGAGATTACAAAAGCTTCGGGGCAAGATATCAGTCAGGCTGGCTGCTGAGGTTAAATCCTGCTGTTTAAACTGTTTCTTGTTGGCCCCACTTAACCTATATTGAAGGTTTTCAGAAGCATTTAAGTACACATGGGTAAGGTTAATTGAGAATGCTATCAGATTGCAGTATACTGCTGCTACAGATGATGCATTTCTGAAACTTCTTTGAAGGGTAATGGTGTCTTCAGGAAACACTAAACAGCAGGTAAACTAATGCCTGACTTGCTTAGAATGGCACTTAAATGCCTTTTTGATGTTTCGGTTCTGAACCTCTTCCAAAGGCGGGCTGCAACTGATGACTTCTCTGCAATGTCGGGAAAGCCTATTCGTCCAAACAAGCTGAATCCCTGAACAACCTCTGAATCGCACAAATCAAGTTCTTTAGTGCTTTGTATGAATGCATTGGGCACAGCTGAATGAGTAGTTAATCATTCTTGCTGGCAATTACTCTGAGCTCAGTTCGGGTCACTGGTACATTTGTTCTCTAATGTGGATGTTTCTTATATTTTTAAATATCCCAAGTTGTCATTCACTGAAAAGCATGTTTGGACATGTATTATGTCCCTTTTAAAGAGATGTCAAAGCTCATAGAGCATATAGTGGGGATTTTTAATCCCCCGTTATTTGTTGGCAGAGGGCAAAATTATCACTGCTATGAACTTTATGGAAAAGCTTGTGCTTCAGTAAAGTCCAACAGAGGAATTCCCTAAGAAATTAAATTTCCACAGTCCCTCCCTACATTTTACTTCTAGGGGGGGGGAAATATTGGTAAACTTGAACTTGTCCCTTTATGCAACAACCACGTAGTTTCAGCCATAAAATGAAATGCATTTGGTCTGGAAAATTACTAGTATGCAAATGATTCATTTAAATTCTCATAGAGAACACTGGGTTTATAAAACAAATCTGTGTACATAAGTAGTGTGAATTCATGTGTCTCCCTTGGCATTCCTTATTTTTAGAAAGTACGCTTGGGTTTCACTCATTTTGTTTTAAAATGTGAGTTTGAAATGCTTTGTCAAACTGTATCATATATAAACAGTTTTAAACTATTTATGGTGTATCATGGAATTTAAAGTTCAATAAAATGAGCAGTCACATGGTATACAATGTTAAATATGTGAAACTTGCATTCTGGCAGAAGACTACATACTAAGAACTTCCAAAGTACAGAACTACCTGGGGAAAGATTGTATAAGCACTCTCCTTCCATGATGGTGGCGTTGTAGAAGAGCTGCTATTCCTAGCCTTTGATGTATGCATATTGAACCTGTTTAGGAATGCATCTAACTAGCCTATCTATATATTGCAAGGGAAAATCAGGGAAAGCTGGCTTTTTCATTGCCCCCCCCCCCCACACACACACACCAAAAAAAAAAAAAAACCTCCAGGATTCTCCAGAAGCAGTTAGGAAATTCTGGCTTTTATCTTTATGCAATAGTATCAGTTGATTTCAATTGCTTCTTTCTCCTGTTATTATTAGAGTGTAAGAATGTACCTACTCTTTCTACCCCACTAAATTAAGTTCAGGCAGTTGTTAATGAGATCTGTTTACCTGTTCTCCACAGTAGACCGGGAAATGTGTTGTTTCAGCATACTGTGAAGTAGTGGGTGCTTTTCCAGTGGGTTTTCTTCATGTCTTGCTGTAAGCAGGGCTTCATACAAGGAGCAGTTAGTGTCTATTTTAATCCAGATAATGGGTATTGTATCACCCGTGGGGGAAAAGCTCACAAATCTACAGCTGACTCATTAATGTTCTGAGTATAATTACTCAGTTGTGTAAGCTGTCTCAAGTTGACGAGAACTACAAAGTATGGCAAATCTTTAAAAATTAAAATCTGCGGTGAAAGAACAGCATATAAAGCAGCATAAAGTGTCCCAAAGCTTTAAGGGAATACATATTACTTTGTTCCCCGCCCACTGCTCTAATTGCTTTATCTTGGGGCTCTGTGCTGCACAGCTCCTCTGGCTAAATCCTACTGTACATCTGGAATTCACATTTTCAAAAACTCAGGTGCAATAATAATAGCTGCATACTTCTGTCAAGCTCTGGGAGCAGAAATTGGTTGCAAAGAAACACCCCCCCCAACAGTCAACAAATTTATTCTCATCTGCCCTGATCTATCACTTGTATTGCTTGTGTTCTTTGAACTATGTTAGCTATGTTAATAGAGAACAATGTTCAGAAAATCTGAGAGACCTGCACTTTTTTCAGATTGCCACATCTTGCAGGGAAGCAGGAAGGGAAAGAGAGGGCTTAGTTTTACATCATGGTGTCAAGCCACTTGCCACAACAATGTATAACTCTGATTATTTGCAGATTATGTGCCTTTTATTCACCAATGAATATGGTTAAGGAGGAGTGCAGATATAGGCTTGAGAACTTGGGCCTGTGGCAGAAAGTTATACACTCCAGTAGCCATATCCTAGAGATGGTCACTATAAAAAAAACCCACTTCATTGCACGAGGCCAGAAAGGGATCCTCGTTAACCTTTCTTCTCACTACAGAAAAATCAAGTATTTCTAGTCTTATTCAGAAGCTCCCAAACAGGTACAAAGTGTCTCCCAACACACACCTACCTTATTAAGGGATGAATTTCTGGGGTGGAAGTTTTTACTTACAAGTAGGTGTAACTAAATCACTCAGTTTAGTAATTTACTGCTAGATAAGTCATCTCTTCTACTCCCATCTTTCTCAGCATTGTTTAGTCTGGATAGTATGGGAGGAGATGCTCCAGGTCATTCAGGGTCTTAAGAACCAGTGCTTTGAGTTGTGCCCAGAAACATATGAGGAGCCAGTGCAGGTCTTTTAGGGACAACATTGTCCCTGTAACCAACCCCCAACAATAGGATGTTAGCTGCATTTTACACCAGTTGAAGGTTCTGCGTCATTTTCAAAGGCAGACCCATGTAAAGCACATTACAGTAATCTAAACTGGATGTGATCAGATCATAAAGATCACACTTGGTGAAGAATGGCTATAACTAGCAAACCAGCTGGAGCTAATAAAAAGTGTTACATGCTACAGAGGAGACTTGAGCCTCCAACTGTAGACCAGTATCTAGCAGCTCCCCAAACTCTGAACCCACTGCTACTTAAGCAAAAGTGCAGAGAGTCTAGGACAGGCTGAATCTGCAGTCCCTGAACAGCTCCATTGACCAACAGCACCTCAGTCTTGTCTGGACTGAGCTTCAGTTTACACCATGGTCTCAGCCTGCATTGGAGGACTGTTGGGAAAGAGCTAGAAGTACAGTAATTAATGATGTTCACTAGTAGCAACAAACAAGGTGAGATCAGGCACCCTGTATGTGGGTTTGAGTTATGATCTGGGACAGTGGCACCACCTTGGTGCTTTTTGCCTTTTTCAACATCTGCCATTCTTCCTTGGAAATCCCCACAAGTTAGAATTCATTTGTTCAGGGAGATTGTCATTGAGCCAATAATTACCCATCTGCTGTGGGAAATTGTGTTGGAACTCTGGAATTTCTATTTGGGCTGTCATCCTGCAAGTCAAAAAGAATGGCACATTTAGCTAGCAGTAGCAATGTTTGGAGTGACTACTGCTTTCTCTCTTTCTCCCAGATCATGTGTGTGGAGTTTACACTGGCATGATCATTGGATCTTTCTTCCAATGTATTTCCAAGAAGGCAGGCAGCAATTCTGCACTGTGTGTACTTACACCTGCAGCTCCCTGAGTGGAAGATACTGATAGCAAACTGCTGAGGGAGGAAGGGTTGTTATTTTAGCCAACACACTGTATACATGTTGTCTATGGGATGGGGTTGTGGCATTTGCAGATGTCAAAACTTGGCAGTGGATCCCTCTCGCCTATCTGGGTCATGTTGTCCTTGCATTCCCAGTTGGAGGATCCAGGTTGGGGTTTTCAGCAGTGTAGTGTTATGCCAGCATCAGGGTGTGGGTTCAGAGAGCTTAACATGCCAACTGTGGCCTTTCTGACTCCTCTGCTTGCAGAAGTGTAGCATCTCCAGGGAGCTACACCTGCATATCTCCATGTTACACCAGCATGGGCTTAGATACCATTCTATGTCATTTCTAGAATGGATTCTACCCTTTCATTTATGCTCGTTGTGACTTCAATGTGCTACACCGCTATGCAAAGGCCAAGCTTTTTAAAAAAATAAATTGCTAGCAAGTGGTGAAATAAAAGCCCTATAGAAATTACACAACACTTTACAAACTGAGTAAGGCAGAACTAGGCAATATTCTCCAGAACCATACTAATCTCTGGCCTTGCCATATTCCTCCTGTGATCTCTCTTCCCACCTGCGCTCTCAGATGCTTCAGTTTAAAAGGAATTCCAGAATCATATTTCACATTTGCAGTGTTGTCATTCCTCCAACTGTTTGCAGAGGTTTCTCAGTGGCTCACCTAGCCTACATGAACCAGTCTAGCACTAACGTGGCTGTGGTCTTATGATGGAAGCGCAAACCAGTTCTGCTTAGATAATGTCACAGTCTTTATTGTGAACAAAACCTCAGTAAACTTGGGCAGTCTGAATGTCTGTGATTTGGAAACAGGCCCTCATGATTGCCTCAGAATCAATCAGTCTCCTTTGTTTAAATGATTTGTAGTGGTCTTTGGAAAATCAGTTATTTGGGAAATTAGTGCATCCCAATTGTCAATCATTTTAGCACTTGAGGATACCCCTCCCCAAACCATTATGCTCCACCATAATATTTCTGGGTTATAAACCCCAGCCTGCAGGAGCAATGTGGCAGGAGTACGGTATTTTCCCTGCTAATGCCTGGAGTGTATAAACTGGAATCTGTGACCTGTGCAAAGTTCTGCATTTGCTGTATAGCTATCACTTCCTTAAGAGAGAATGGGCGACAAGTACCGTCCTATGCCGAGTTTGAGTCCAGCGGCACCTTTAAGACCAACGAACTTTGATTCTGGATATCAACACGCACACTTCATGACACTTTGTTCAAACCTTACTCAAACTTTGTTCTATCGGTTCAACAAGACTACCCACCCACCTGAATCCATCCCATACAGAGTTCTAGTTCATGCCCACTGGTTTCGATAGAGCAACTCTGTCCAGAGCTCTGCTTTAAGGTTTTCATTGTTTGTTTAGGCCAGCTAGAAGTTTCTGGAGTCTGGGCTGCCTGCTTGCCTGACTGGGGACGCCAGCTCTGCTCTGCCGTCTCAACCGGGACAGGAAGGAAAGACCCTCCCGTCCCGCTCTCCTCCTTTCTCCTCCCAAGCTGCGGTGAAATGCGGGACGGAGGGAACGGAGAAGTGGCCCGCGATTCCTGAGGTTCCAGAACCTCGCCGGCTGAGCTGCTGCCCGGCAACGAAGCCGCTGCCGCTTCCTTCTTCCTCCCGTTTCAGTTGAGGCCGCGGTGAGACATTTTCTTAGGGGAAACAGCTGGCTTGCCCTTCCCTTTCTGAGCTCTCCGCCTCGCTCAGGAGACTCCCCTCTGGCGGTAGCAGCTCCTCTCCTTAAACTTCCTGCTGCCTGCCCTGCCCTCTAGTCTCCCCCCTCCGAAGGATTTTGTGGAGCCGCCAAATAGCTCACCTCACCAGCCCTTTTGCTATTACTGCGAACTAATTCCTTGAAGGAAGGTGAGCAAAAGCCCCCCCCCCCATCCCTCGCACTGTTCATAACCCCCCCTACCCAGTTAACCAGGGCTAGCCTGATCTAGTCAGATATCAAAGGTTAAGCAGGGGGGTTGGCCCTGGTTATTATTAGGATGGGAAACCCCCAAGTTTTGACCCAGGTCTTGACCCAGAGGGAGGTAGTAGCAAATCACCTCTAAATATCTCCTGCCTTAAAAACGGTATGGGGTTGTCTTTTGTCAGCAGTGACTTGGTGGATGATGATGATGATGATGATGATGATGATGATGATGATGATGATGATGATGATAATAATGGCTTTTCTATAAAAAAGCCCAGCTGGAACTAATTTGCATATTAGGTCACACCCCCTGACATTGCCATTGTTTCGCACAGGGTTTTTTGTAGAAAAGCTCAACAGGAGCCTATTTACATATTAAGCCATACCTCCTGGCACCAAGCCAGCCAGAACTGCATTCCTGTGTGTTCCTGCTTTTTAAAAAAGAAGCCCTGATAATAATAATAGTAAGCAGCAGCAGCAACAAGCATTTTCTCTCTCTCCCATGCTGGCACTGTGAAGCATCATAGTCCTCAGAGGTTCGGGCTTTGGTCTCTTCTGTCATCACTAAAATAGTTATCAATATGGAGACGACTCCTGAATCATGTGCCAGATCTGTCTAGTCCAGGGCTGGATCTGGGGGGGGGGGGGGGCAGAGAGGGGTGCTTGCCCCAGGCACCAACGGAAGGGGGGCACCAAATTGGGTATGGAGTCCATTGTATTCTATGGGACCATAAGATAGAATGGCCCATAAAGGGGCACCATTTTTTTAATTTTGCCCCCCCCCCCCCTCAAAAAACATGTAGATCCGGTCCTGGTCTAATCCAGCATCCCAATGTGAGCAGGGAGCCAGCTTAAATTAAATGCTTTGGGGAAACTTGCAACCAGAAATGCAATAACCTTCCAGCAACTCATATTCACAAGTTACAAGAATGAGTTAGCAGCTTCACTTTATCTGTCATGGCCATTGATAGACCTGTCATCTCTAAATGTATCTAAAGGTTTGTACACAGACCAGTGGCCTCCACTTAAGAACATAAGAACTTAAGAGAAGCCATGTTGGATCAGGCCAACGGCCCATCAAGTCCAACACTCTGTGTCACACAGTGGCAAAAAATTATATACACACATACACTGTGGCTAATAGCCACTGATGGACCTGTGCTCCATATTTTTATCTAAACCCTTCTTGAAGGTGGCTATACTTGTGGCCGCCACCACCTCCTGTGGTAGTGAATTCCACATGTTAATCACCCTTTGGGTGAAGAACTACTTCCTTTTATCCGTTTTAACCTGTCTGCTCAGCAATTTCATCGAATGTCCACGAGTTCTTGTATTGTGAGAAAGGGAGAAAAGTACTTCTTTCTCTACTTTCTCCATTCCATGCATTATCTTGTAAACCTCTATCATGTCACCCCGCAGTCGACGTTTCTCCAAGCTAAAGAGTCCCAAGCGTTTCAACCTTTCTTCATAGGGAAAGTGTTCCAGCCCTTTAATCATTCTAGTCACCCTTCTCTGGACTTTCTCCAATGCTATAATATCCTTTTTGAGGTGCGGCGACCAGAACTTCACACAGTACTCCAAATGAGTACTCCACTTCATCTTGTGGCACTGAGTTTCATAAGCGAATTATGTGTTTCAGTGTGTGTACTGCCAATCAATTTCAGGAGATGACCTTGAGTTCTTGTATGTACAAACATTTCTCTACCCTGGTCATAATTGTAGACACCTTTATCATATCTTCCTTTATCTGTTCCCTTTAGCCAGCCTAGAAAACTCTAAACACAGAGAATCCTAAGCAAAGTCACACCTTACTATTTGAATGGACTGAGAAAGATATACCCCAGGTAGCCTGACCTGGGTGGCCCCAGACCTGCTGATCTTGTCAAATCTCAGAAACTAAGCAAGGTAGACCCTGGTTAGAATTCGGATGGGAGAACACCGAGGAAGTCCAGGTTGCTGTATAGATGAAGGAAATGGCAAGCCACCTGTGAATGTCTCTTGTCTAAAAAATCCTACAGGAGCAGCATAAATTGGCTGCAGTATGATGGCACTTCACACACACAACACTGCTAGGGTTAATCTTCACTGGCGAGGTAGTCCAATCCCTTCATCTGTTTGGTTGTCCAGTACATTTTCAAGTTCTATATACTTTATGAGATTGATTAACCATAACGATGGTATTCCAGATGTGGCTGGATTTAGACTATTTTATATTCTGTTTGGTTCTTTCCTTCCTTTCCATCATAAACTCACTTGCAGAATTATTGACATGAAAGATGCTAGGACTTCCACTTCATATCAAATAATCTGGAAGTTTGTTACCTTTCATTCCAAATGGATTGCTGCTGGGGGTGTGGAGAAGATTAGTAGTGCTTGCCACATTACACATTACTTTACCTAATATGTATTGGTGCAATGATTTCTAGCAAAAAGACACAACAGTTCAGATATTCCATCAAAACAATGTTGGTCGTCCTCACATTTTCATTTATCGACTGTATTTCATTGCATTTTTGTTCTGCCCTTCCCCCAAGGAGCTGAATATGTGTTTCTTCCATTCTCCTCATGCTGTTACTACAGCACTCTGAAGTAGGGTAAACTAACAGTGAATGGCCTAAGAACACCCAGAAAGCTTCGGGGCTGGGTAGTGATTTGAACATGGGTTCTCTCAGAGAACCGCATATTCAGCTCCTTGGGAGAAGGGCAGAACAAAAAATGCAATGAAACACAGTTGATAAATGAAATTGTGATGGATGGATAGCTGGGTGCAACTGCAAAGAAGAGTCGAGATCCCAGTGATCAAAGTTGGCTAAAGGATAGTGGGTTGATTTGTAAGCTGTGAGTGGGTAAGCAGTAGACTCTCAAGACTAGGAGACTAATTACAAAGGAAAGAGGAGCAGGAGGCAAGCTGGCATCCCAAGGAAAAGGTGATTACCTGGTGCCTCTGAGAGAAGGGAGGAGAGGTCTCCAAGCCTGATGGGAAAGAAGGAATAAGTTCCAGGCTTTGTAGGTTGAAGGCAGAGGTGTATGTAGAAGTATAACCTCTTTCTGTGGGGGTAATTCAAGAGCAGAACTTGGCACAAGGAATTAATTTAAAATAAAAATTTATATAACTCAACCTTTCCACCATACAGAATGATGCAACAAAAAACAGTGTAGCTAACATGTAACTTTAACAGTGAACAAGAAATTGCAACAGATAGCCTTTCTGAGTTGTTAAACAACTGGTTCTTGCTTGCATAACTTTGTGGTGAATTAAGCTCCTCTTTTCCTCAAGTCCACCTCAAGTGCCGTATTATTCTCATTTGTTTTTCTTCCAAAGGGGTTTGTCAGGACAGTACCAAGGATGTGAATTGCAGCTCAGAAGACATGGCCCTGCAGTAACAATACAATTACAATTATCAGTTAACACTAAATTTAATCCCCCCCTTTACTAATTAACATTTCATGTACAAGATAATAAAAGCCCAGAAAACCTGATCAGGCTCCCCAGCAACCAGCTTTTTCTTCTGCTACTAAACTTCCTAGACTGACTCCACCCCTATCTGTCTAAACCAACTAGTTACTGGGGGCTGTGTGTGCCCAGGTACCATTTGGGTATTTTGCTTATAGGGTTGGTGTGCTGACTCCATACTTGTATGCCCCTTCTTTTGTTTTCATCATCAAGATCTCTTAGCTCTGTAAAGCCCTTTCTCTGTTCAATGTAGTTTGGATTGCTCATGTAAGTTTATGAGAGGCTGATGTGTAGACAGGCCTGGTTTGAGACACAGTTGCTGTTGGGTTGCCAACCTTCAGGTGGGGTTTGGAGCTCTGGAATGGCTGCTTTGGAATATGGACTCTATTGCATTATACCCTGCTGAAGTCCCTCCTCTCTCCAAACCCTGTCCCCCCTTATCTCCACAGTAGTGCCAGGGTGGCCAAACTGTGGCTTGGGAGCCACATGTGACTCTTTCACACATATTGTGTGGCTCTCAAAGCCCCCACTAGCCTGTTGGTCTGCTTGGAGAAGGCTTTCCTCTCTTTTAATCACTTATCCAAGCCAAGCTGGCAGGCAACTTGGAGAATGTGCTTAAAGTTAAAGTTGCTTTATTTCCACCTCTTTCTCCCTCCGCCATCTATTTGCCTTGCTTCCTGCCTGTCTACTTGCAGCTCTCAAACATCTGATGTTTATTCTGTGTGGCTCTTAGGTTAAGCAAGTTTTGGCCACCCCTGTTGTAGCGGATGGCCTCTTTGCTCTTAATATTCTTTACAGTATTATATCTTGTGTGGATATTTCCCAGTCTCTCCCCGCCCCCCCCCCCCATCTTGATGCCTTCTAAAAACCATTACCATCTCTATTGTCTCACCCCATTGTTCTTAGATGTTAATTATAATTTGGTTACTTTGCTGCCATAAAGCCATAAAGCTGAAGAGGATTGGGCAAGTCTTTCTGTAGAAACTACTACAGCTACTCCCTTAATTACTTAATAACACCTCCGCAGGATTCCAAGTCACCACTGGAAGGAGAAAACTGGGCCATGTGCCCAGTTCCTTGATAACTAGTTGCAAAGCACTTTGGTCGAGTTAAACTTACAAGCTTTTAAGAACTTCTGGGAAAACATCATTCAACATATAGCACTTATTACAACTACAAACTTACCTTTAAAACCTGAAGTCTTCCTTCTTGGCAAATGGACTGACCCTGGAAAAAATAAGACAAATTCAGAAAGAGTACCTATATTAATATCTGCTGCACTCACCACCCTGGCGGCGCACTGGATTAATAAAAATCCCCCATCTATCCTAGCTTGGCAACAAGACTGCGGGAATATTTCATAATGTCTAAGATTTCTGTTCAGACTCAAACCCCTTTGACGGAAAATTATGAAATATTTTTTATTGCTGTATGGTACCCAGTGATAACTTACTTATCTGAACAAAACATTTTGCCTTGTCCAATGCTGTATAGAAAGATGTTATATTTTTAGTCCTATTAAGTGTAAACTCTTTTGCTTTAGCTATTCTGGAAAGGTTAAAACAAAAAATATAGATAATAATGATGGAAATACCCCTTGTGCTTTCATTTTAATTATTGACAGCAATAATTGTTCTTTTTTCGCCTTGTTTTGTTTTTATTTTTGAAAGGAATATGTAATTATAATTGTAACAAGAATTGTAGCTATTTCTGCTATGATTATTAGCTTTGAATATTGTAACTAAACTTTAAAGTTAAAATAAAGTTTATGCTGTGGAGCGGGAGGAGGGGAAAGGATGTTAACTGCAAAAAAACAAAAAAAGCCTTCTGCTTGTCTTTATTATTTAGACCAGGGGTGTTGAACTTATTTGTTATGAGGGCCAGATCTGACATAAATGAGACCTTGAGGGGCCGGACCATGTCGTGTCAGGCCGAGCCATGTCAGGTCGGGCCATGTGTGTACCTATTTAAGATTAGGTAGCAGAAATAAAAATGTTATAAAGAACACAGAAAAACACAAATATATATTTTTAAAAACTTAAAACATGCTTAAAACGTTAGCACTCATTGGTCTTAAGGATGCTTTTTTTGTATATCTCCCATAGGATCCAGGGAACTGGGCAAAAGAGGCTCTGGCTCTTTCCTTCCTTCCCTAGGGGACTTGGGGAGAGGAGCCTCAGCCAATGGAGAAAATAGAGGTTTTGCTATGTAGCTCCCGAGCAATTGAGCAAGCCTTGTAAAGCAAGCTGCTATGCAGAGGGAAGCAAGATATAGGGAGAAGGAAGCAGATGATAGCCAGTTGCTTGGGAGCCTGATAGGAGCCCCCCAGGGCCCTGATTTGACCTCCGAACTTCATGTTTGACATCCCTGATTTAGACAATACAACCAACACCAGCCAGTATAACTAACAAATACTAAACTTTAAAGTCACATTTGTATCATGCCTTTCTTCCTAGGGGCTCAGCAAATACAGAGATACAAGCTGTCTGTGAGGTAGGTAAGTCTGAGACATATGACTTCTCTAAGGTCACCAGATCATAGAAAAGCAGAGATTTATACCTGGGTCTTCCCTAGTCAACCGTATGCTATATAAATAGTGGTTCTACTCTTATTTAAAGTGAAGACTAGAATTCAGTCTATATTTCCACCAAGATCTAGATCTACACACCATGATTTAGTGTATGCCCATATTAAACACTACAGTGACTAGGATTGCCAACCTCCAGGTGCTGGTTGGAGATCTCCTGGGATCACAACTAGGGTTGCCAAGTCCAATTCAAGAAATATCTGGGGACTTTGGGGGTGGAGCCAGGAGACTTTGGGGGTGGAGCCAGGAGACATTGGGGTGGAGCCAAGATCAAGGCTGTGACAAGCATAATTGAACTCCAAAGGGAGTTCTGGCCATCACATTTAAAGGGACGGCACACCTTTTCAATTCCTTCCATAGGAAATGATGAAGGATAGGGGCACCTTCTTTTGGGGCTCATAGAATTGGACCCCCTGGTCCAATCTTTTTGAAACTTGGGGTGTATTTTGGGGAGAGGCACTAGATGCTATACTGAAAATTTGATGCCTCTATCCCAAAAAACAGCCCCCCCCAGAGCCCCAGATACCCACGGATCAATTCTCCATGATTTTCTATGGGAATAACTCTCCCTAGGGAATAATAGAGTTCTCAGAAGAAATTTCCCTCCCCTTCCCCCGTTTTCTGATGGCCCTGAAGTGGGGAGAAGGCCTCCAAACTGGGGGATCCCCCGCCCCCACCTGGGGATTGGCAACCCTACTCTACGGTCAAGTGTTGATGGTGGCTCAGGTTCCTGCACTCTAAAAGAACCTACAATGTTGTGTTTTGCCAGTGCAAAGAAAAAAGAAAAAAAAGCATGAAATCTGAGTTTTAAAGAATGGTGCTTTGTTGTTAACCAAAATAAAGATTTGTCATATGGATATTCTAGAAGTAGCTCTTCATCATACCACTGCAAAAGTCAAATAGTCTTTTACTCTTAGCATTTGTTTAAACTCGCTTGCCGTTTCTCTCTTACTGCAATATGAAGCATCATTCCCTCAGCAGTATCAGATTTGAGCTCCGAAGCTTCATTTCCACCTCTTTTCAAGAAAAATCTACTTGTGCCCAAATTCCATGCTGGGAATTATTAGGAAGGGAATTGAAAACAAATCAGCCAGTATCATAATGCCCCTGTATAAATCAATGGTGCAGTCTCATTTGGAATACTGTGTGCAATTCTGGTCACCGCACCTCAAAAAGGATATTATAGCATTGGAAAAAGTGCAGAAAAGGGCAACTAGAATGATTAAGGGTTTTGAACACTTTCCCTATGAAGAAAGGTTAAAACACTTGGGGCTCTTTATCTTGGAGAAACGTTGACTGTGGGGTGACATGATAGAGGTTTACAAGATTATGCACGGGATGGAGAAGGTAGAGAAAGAAGTCCTTTTCTCCCTTTCTCACAATACAAGAACTCGTGGGCATTCAATGAAATTGCTGAGCAGTCAGGTTAGAACGGATAAAAGGAGGTACTTCTTCACCCAAAGGGTGATTAACATGTGGAATTCACTGCCACAGGAGGTGGTGGCGGCTACAAGCATAGCCAGCTTCAAGAGGGGGTTAGATAAAAATATGGAGCAGGGGTCCATCAGAGGCTATTAGCCACAGTGTGTGTGTGTGTGTGTATAACATGCCAAAACAGCATGTTAAAAAAGACAGGCATTCTTAACACACTGTGTTTTATGGATTTTAATTTTTGTACTAGATTTTGATATTTGTAAGTAGCCAATATTTGCTGAAAATAATGGCATTAGTATTATAAAAAATATACTCACTGGTGTTTACCCTTGGTTAAGTAGCTCACTGCACAGAGACACGGCTGATCATACCACCTTATTCTTCACATTATATGGTGGTGTTATAACATATCTATGCAAATGTTACCCTGCCCACACAACAAACACATGAATATTATGTTCAGATCAACAAGGAGAATTAGCTTTGCATGTTTGTACAAAGCAAAGAAAACCAAGATCTTTTACCTCAAGTGGCAACAGTGAGGAGCAAGTTTTCAGTTGGAAAAGGATGGCAGAGATCTGATTTTAAAAGGGATACAAAATTTATTCAGAGAGTTGGTACGGTAGTGTGTGTGTGTGTGTGTGTGCAGGGGGAAATAACCTTAAGCAAATACTAGAAGTACTAAATCAAAAACACAGACACATTCGTTATCTTATTAAATATAGCAACAAATAGCAGAACTGCTCCAAACTGGAACAAGGGATACTCTTTGGGCTAAAGGTGTACATGTGGTTTGGAAAATAAGAGAGGGACAGATCAAGAGGGAAAGCAAAGACTACCTGCCGTATTCTGCAAAGAAATCCGATGGAAGAAGGAGGGATCCAATGTATGTGTTGAGAGAGGACTCTTCGGCGTGCTTTCGGCCGCGTCTGGAGGGGGCGGGGCTTCAACGCTTGTATTGAAGCCTCCGCTCCCCGTCTCGGCAGTCCTCTCAGCGTGTTTGGGCTGCAGGGAGAGTGCTTGCACGCTGTTTCTGAACGGGGAGGTGATTAGGCCGGGAGGCTGGTGTGTCGGTGGATCACGGCAGCGGGAAGCAAGGAGCGTCGTGGCACGTCCAGTTCTGT
Organism: Heteronotia binoei; assembly: GCF_032191835.1. Taxonomy (NCBI): domain Eukaryota; kingdom Metazoa; phylum Chordata; class Lepidosauria; order Squamata; family Gekkonidae; genus Heteronotia; species Heteronotia binoei. The sequence continues at coordinate 78,696,558 of NC_083227.1, read as the reverse complement.
GGCTCACTTTTCCCTTTGCCTCCACCATCCCCTTCTCTCATTTGACTTCAGAGGCAGAGCAGGCGACGCCGCTGCGCTGCAGCCTCTTCTCCACTTCAGTGTAGATGGGCTCAAAAGCAACCGGACTCGTGGATCGCCCCCCCTTCCCCCTCCTCCCGCTTCCATTTTTTGGGGGGGCGGGGGAAGGAGCTAGAAATCCAGGAAACCCCCGCCAGAGCGGGAGGATTGGGATGCCTAATCACAACTGATTTCCAGGCAAAAGAGATAGTTCACTTGAAGAAAATGGCCACTTTGGAAGGTGGACTCTGTCTATAGCATTATACTACATTGAAGTCCCTCCTCTCTGCAAACCTCAGGCTCTACCCTAATATTCCCCAGGTATTTCCCAGCCCAGACCTGGCAACCCTAACAATGACTTAGTGGTTGTTGGGGGTTTTTTTAAATATACTGAGTGTTTAACTCTATGGAGTCTCTCCAAGAACAAGAATTACAGCAATTGTTATAAGATAAGGCTCCCCAAAGTACCCATTCTTAGGAAGCGTTGAAGCTAATGTCTGTGTTTCTGTAAGATGGAGAATAAAATGTACCTACTTCAAAACCATCTTTTGATGCATGATTCCTGGTTGACATTTTGAAATTCCCACTAGAAACAGACTGATGCATATAAAAAATGCCCACAAAAAATCCAAGCAATTTGCCAAATGGGCTTTTCATTTTATTATGAAAGTTAACATGTTTCAAGTTTTGATATTAAGTAGATGTATTGTGGATTTACAATTCTATGCCTTCTTCTGCACCAGGGATAAATCTTCTAAGGGTCAGATTCATTCTGTGTTTACTCACTAACAGCTTTTGATGATGGAAGAAGGCCAGATAATTGCCAGTGCTATTAAAAATCCTAATAAAGAAGAGACAAGAAGAAAGAAGAAAAGGTGAATTTGGTGACTTAATTATTTAGCATATGTCTGCTGAACTTTCTTGAATGTCTGTTCATTAAACCGAGATTTATGATAGCTGATTATGGATTATTAAGTAAAAATGCCTTAAGTACATTCTCAGGGGCTGTTTTTCCTTGCTATTTCATATATCCAAAGACTGAGCATTAAAAACAACCCCCTCCCCCAAATCACCATTTGTAGATTGTAGCTATGTGTAGACTTCCATATAGCTGAGAACCGTGTGCTGAAATCATCATGTTCTATTTTATATAGTACACTTAAAAGGAAAATGGACTAGAACCTCAATAAATTATGTAAACCCCAATATAGTCCTTCTTGTTATGGTGTTCTATTAGCAACACAGCACTCTTAAAGCACTTCAGTAGGAGTTATGAAACTGGTTGTAGCAGGAAATGTTCATTCCCTTTGAATGGATGGGCATGTATAGCAGCGCCCACCTCACGGCCTCACTGGATCTCTATATTTTCGTCTCTTCGGGGTATTTTTACTTGTTCTGTTGATGGGACCCCAGCAGCTTTGTTTATTCTTCCCACAAAATATATAGGCTCACGAGAACTTTAACTTAAACCACAGATTTATTGTAACAAAAAGTCTTAAACTGGGGATATGGGAGATATTTACACAGGCTTATACGTTTGTTCTGTTTCAGGCTTTTCAATCACTTTTACTTTCTTGGATCTTTCACAGTTACACAGTTCACCATTCCCTTTAACTCACTCTCCACCTCTAGCCAAGGTCTGGCCTCTTTGGATTGATGTGTCTAGTCTCACCCCTCGACTGGAGTCTCTCCTCTCAGCCCTTCTTGGTGTCTCAGACCCACATCCACTCCCTCAACCTCCTCACTAGATCTTTAGAGTAGTTTCCCGGTGTCTGTGACCATTCTGGTCTTAACTGACTCACACACACACAGCCCTCTTGGCTGGTTTTGTCCAGCTGGCAGTCCCTGGAAGACTTCCCCGTCTCCGTCTCCAGCTTCTTCACAGGATCAACTGCCCTCTTAGCCCTTCTGGCCGGCACTAACTGACCCTCTCAGTCTCTGTCAGGTCCCCACTGACAGACTTCTCTGACAGGCCTCCACTCTGTCAGACATCAACTGACTGCACTCCTGCCTCAGCAGTTTCTCTCACTAAACTAACTTTTTTCCCTCCCTGAGAGCTCAGAGCACTTTGCCCCCACCCTCAGGTCACCTGACGCAGCCCTGTGCGTCTTCAGCTTATGCTTAACCCATTGCTTTCCGTCACATGTCCCCCCCCCCTTTTGAGACATTGCGCAAGGCGAAAGGTCTCAGCCTTTTGCTGAGCAATGGGACATGGGCACACTTGCTTGGGTTACACTACGTTATAACACTTTTGTCATAACACCAACTTCAAAATTATATACATTCTTCCTCCGTTATACAGACTAATTTTCTTTAACATTACTATACAAACAGACTTTTAAAATTTTACATTCTTCTTGATAGTGCATCTGCTATCACATTTTGCTTCCCAGGGATATGCTGAATGTCAAAGTTGTAATCTTGGAGCTGTAAACTCCATCTTATCAGTTTGCTGTTCGTATCTTTAACTTGGTTCAACCATTTCAGGGGAGAATGATCTGTACACAGTGTAAACTTCCTTCCCCATAGGTATGGTTTCAATTTACCTATTGCCCACACAATGGCTAAACACTCTTTTTCAATTACTGAGAGGTGTTGCTCTCGGTCCAATAATTTTCTACTCAAATACAGAACTGGATGATACAGTCCTTCCTCTCCTTGCTGACTTAAAGATGCACCTACCCCAACATTAGATGCATCAGTAAAGAGGGTAAGCTCCTTTGAAAACTCTGGAGTTTTCAACACTGGTTCAGTGGTCAGAACCACTTTCAGATGTTCATACGCTTTTTGACACTCTGCATTCCATTTTACTGGATCAGGGTTCTTCTTCTTCGTGCACTCACATAGCGGTGCTGCTGTCGTGCTAAACTCAGGTATGAACCTCCTGTAGTATCCTACTACGCCCAAAAACGCTCGAATTTGTTTCTTGGTTTGGGGTCTGGGCCACTCATGTATGGCTTGCACCTTTCCCCAATCTGCTTTGATCTTACCTCCTCCTAGCACATGCCCTAAATACTTAACCTCGGCCATGGCTAGTTGACACATAGATGCTTTGATGGTGAGACCCGCATCTTTCACTCGTTGTAACACAATGGCCACATGCTGCAAGTGTTCCTTCCATGTAGCACTGTAAATAGCAATATCGTCAATATATGCAAGAGCAAATTCTTTCAGTCCCACTAACATCTTATCAATTACTCTCTGAAATGTGGAGGGAGCATTCCTTAACCCAAATGGTAACACAGTAAACTCAAAGAGTCCCTCTTTGGTTACAAACGCTGTTTTCTGCTGATCCTTAGGATCCATAGCTACCTGCCAATAACCTTTTGTCAAATCTAAGGTGGTAATAAAATTGGCAGCTCCAATTGTCTCGACCAACTCGTCTATGCGAGGCATTGGATACACATCCGGTACTGTGATCTTATTCAGTCTTCTGTAGTCCACACAAAACCTCATGGTTTTGTCCGGTTTGGGTACTAGGACTACAGGTGAGGCCCACGGACTTTCTGATGGTACAATCAAACCTAATTTCAACATTTCTTCTACCTCCTGCTGTACATACTTGGCATTCGGGCCGGTCACTCTATATGGTTGGAGTGCTACAGGCCTCGATTCCCCTGTGTCAATCTTGTGACACGCTAGGTTTGTCTTACCTGGTACATCTGAAAAAATTGTTTTGTACCCTCCCAATATTGTTTGTAACTGGCCTCTTTGTTCTCCATTAAGAGAAGGGGCGAACTGAACCTCCTTAAGGGTCTCTTCCTGGGATATTTTCCCCCAACCCGACAATTCAGTTCCCGCACACTCTCCCTTCTTTGCAATTAAAACCAAATTACCCCTGTCAAAATAAGGTTTTAACATATTTACATGGAACACTTTACATTGTTCAGCATCTTCACTTAAATTCACTACATAGTTCATGTTGGAGACCTTATGGGCGATGGTATAAGGTCCCTCCCAGGCCACATCTAACTTGTTCTTTTTCCTGGGCTTCAACACCAGTACTCTGTCTCCTGACTTGAACTCTCTGTCTCTGGACTTGGAGTCGTACCACTGCTTCTGCCGTCATTGCGATCTTCTCATGTTGTCTGCAGTCTCCATCATCTGCTTGGCAATTCTTCCGGCGGTGCATTGTTCTTGCTTCTGCTGAATGAGCCGCTGCAGTTCTGTTTCACAAGTGGTGATGCATAGCTGGTATGTAGATGGGGAAGCTATACTGCTCAAAACTTGCACGGTTGGTTTCCTAGCTTGGACAACAGTTCCATTAGTTTTCTTGGGAGAGGATGACAAAGGTGCACACATACCAACTGACGACTCTGATCGAAGAGGCTTGCTGGACTGGACGATTTCTTGCTCTGTTGCTTGGCTGTGTCCTCTGCTCACTGGTTGGGCCATCTCAGAGGGTTCCAAAGAGCCAAACAGGCTCTCCCACTCTTCTTCTGTCATCTCCCCAGTTCTCTGCCATAGTTCCTTCAGGCTGTCATCTTGTTGCTGCTCTCTGAGGAATTCTGCAGCAGGGATGGTCTGCAACATTGTTTCCTCTTCTTCTGCTGGTTGCTGTACACACACCTCAGGAGCTGCTTCTGGCCTGCTTCTGGTAACAATGTTGACAGGATTAGCTTGCTGTCTCTTTAACTCAGAAGCCAAATCATTGCCCAATAAAAGCGATGTTCCTATGTCACTCAGGACTCCCACAATCCAATCACCTTGGAACTCTCTATACTTGATAGGAACTTCTGCCAGGGCCACTTCAAATGTAGGTCCTTTAATGCCTTTTATGGTGTAAGTTTTCCCAGGCAAATACTGATGACTTTTTACTAATTCTGGCTGTATTAGGGTAACATGCGCCCCTGTGTCCCTATAAGCCTTGACTTCCTTGTCATTTACTGTCACAGTCTCAGTATATTCCTCATCCAAGCTTTCCTGTACCTTCCACACTTTCAGAACACTAGCGGGTCTTTCTGGTGGTGTGTTCTCTGGAAGTGAGGGGTTTGTTTCTGCTTCTTTCTGTTGACTCTGCACCATTTTAACTGTCTTAGCTGGTGGGGTCTTTTTTCCTTTTTCTGGGCAAAACCTGGCATAGTGCCCTATGCCCCCACATTGGAAACAAGCAGCCTGAGTCTTTCTGTAAGGAGGCGGACTGGACCGCTTTGCAGGGCTGTTGTTACCCACCCCAGACTTCTCTGGAGAGTTCCAGACTCGGGGTTTTTTAGTTGGAGCAGTCCACATTGATCTCCCTAGATCTGATTCAATCTCATCTAGAATTGTAGAGTATCGGACTCAGCGCAAGCGCCGCGCGACCTGAGGGCGCACTCAGGTCGCCGTGCGCTGCGCGGGAAAAGCCCCGCCAATCCAGACCAAGGGCGGGAAGTTTAACTGGCCAGGATTGGGCTGGCCAGCGAAGGGGATGTTCCGGGATGCATGTATAAATTAGCGGACCCGGCCGCGTCTGTTCTGTTCTGTAATGTACCAGCGAATAAAGAATAAGCTTCCACCACGGCTCGTCTCCCAGTACATTACACTGGCGACGAGGATGGGATCTAGCTAGGTCCGGCCGCCCGAGGGGAACCAGACCTGGCCGAAGACGAGGAAGGTGGGGACCGCAGGACCGCACAGCCCGCCGCCACCATGGCGAACCCGAGTGTAACGACGGGCCATCTTGCGGAATTCAACCCGGAGCACCCCGAGAGATGGGAGACCTATACGGAACGAGTCGCGTGCTACCTGCGGGCGAACCTGATCGACGACGACGACTGAAAGAGAGACGTCCTGCTGAGCGTCTGTGGAGAAGAAACTTTCGAGATCGCACGCGGTCTCTCCGCTCCGGCGAAGCTGACCGAGAGGACCTACGGAGAGGTCGTGAGGCTCCTCACGGGCCACTTTTCGCCCCAACCGTCCATCGTCGCCCGCCGGTTCCTCTTCCACAAGAGGGACCAGAAGGCGGGGGAGACAGCGGCGGTCTACCTGGCGGCCCTTCGGCAGATCGCCGGAAACTGCAGTTTCGACAAGAGGGACGAAGCCCTGAGGGACCGATTTGTCTGGGGCCTCCGGGACGAGCGACTGCAGCAGAAGCTCTTCGCAAAAGAGGAGCTCACCCTACAACAAGCCTTCAACGAGGCGACGGCGTTTGAAAGGGCCACCAAGGCGTACGGCCAGCCACGTGGGGAGGCAGTCCACCAGGAAGAAACGGAGCCGGAGGACCGAGCAGAGGAAGAAGCGTTCCAGCTCCGGCGGCCTCAAAGAGCGGACACACGGGCCCCCGCGAGACAACGAGCGACGGAGAGGGCCACCGCCACCACCGGTTCCCGGTGCGCCAGCTGCGGCGACCCCCACGAGCGGAGGGACTGCCCGTACCGAAACCTGGACTGCCGCAGCTGCGGAAAGACAGGCCACATCGCCCGGGCTTGCCGGGCCAAGAACAGCCGCCGCCAACCGTCAGCGCATCACGACTCCATGGACACACACACGACGGCATCCACCAGTCTGCAGGTATTGAGCTTGCCCCTCTCGGCCCCAGACAAGGTCAAAATGTCAGTCCTAATCGAGGGCGCCCCCTGCATCATGGAAGTAGACTCGGGGTCCTCCATCTCTATCATTTCGGAGGAAACCCTCAAGAGACTATGTCCCAGCCGCCGCCTCCAAACGAGGCCAGTGGACTTCGTACTGAGGGACTTTCAGAAGAACCCAGTACACATCGTGGGGTGGGCCCGGGTGCATGTAGAAAGAGGGGGTTTTAAGGGGCCCCTAGACATCCTAGTGGTCAAGCGCCAACTGACCACACTCCTCGGGTTGGCTTGGTTCAAACCACTGGGGATCCAGCTGGTGGGGGTGGACCACATGCAGACCAGCCATTTCGACGGGGTCTGCCGGGAGTTCCCAGAGGTTTTCGACGGGTCCTTGGGGAGCTACAAGGGCCCGCCCATCACCCTACCGATCGACCCTATGGTCAGGCCCATAAGGCTCAAAGCGAGGCGCGTTCCGTTCGCCCTCAAACAAAAAATAGAGGCAGAGCTGGACCGCCTCACAGCCCAGGGCGTCCTAGAACCGGTAACGTATGCAGAATGGGAGACCCCCATAGTAACGCCGGTCAAGCCCAACGGGGAAGTAAGGATCTGCGCTGACTACAAGTGCACGATAAATAAGGCACTGCAAGACAACCCCTATCCAGTCCCGGTAGTCAGCCATGTCCTGGCAGCACTAGCCGGGGCGAGGGTTTTTGGGAAGCTGGACTTAGCACAAGCATACCAGCAACTGCCGGTCGACGCTAAGACAGCGGAGGCACAGACGATAGTGACCCACAGGGGTGCGTTCAGGGTTAAACGGCTGCAGTTCGGGGTTAGCGTAGCTCCGGGGATATTCCAGAGCATAATGGACTCTCTTCTCAAAGGGATCCCCGGAGTTCAACCCTTCTTTGACGATGTTTTAATCGCCGCCCCCACCGATGGAGAGTTCGGCTGCCGCCTGCGAGAGGTCCTCAGACGGTTCAAAGCGGCGGGGTTGAAAGTCAAAAAGGAGAAATGTTTGTTGGGAGTTCCGCGGGTGGAGTTCCTGGGGTTCGCCGTGGACGCGGCTGGAATTCACCCAACGGCAGACAAGACCAGGGCCATAGTTCAAGCCCCTGCCCCCAAATGCAAAGCAGAACTACAGAGTTTTTTAGGTTTATTGAACTTTTACCACGCATTCTTGCCCCACAAGGCCGCCGTGGCGGAGCCGTTACACCGTTTGTTAGATAAACAAGCCCCGTGGGTCTGGGGTAAACACCAAGCAGCGGCGTTCCAGGCGGTGAAAGACCTCCTGGTCTCTAACGCGGTACTTCATCACTACGATGAAAACTTACCCCTGATCCTGGCTTGCGACGCCTCTCCCTACGGAGTGGGAGCGGTCTTAGGGCACCAACTCCCGGGCGGGGGAGAGGTGCCAATCGCTTACTACTCCAGGACTCTGTCCCCGGCAGAGAGGAACTACGCCCAGATCGATAAGGAGGCCCTGGCGATCGTGGCGGGGGTGCATAAGTTCAACGACTACCTCTACGGTAGGCGCTTCACCATCGCTACTGACCACAAGCTGCTCCTCGGCCTCCTAGCCCCCGATCGTCAGACCCCCCAAATTCTGTCTCAAAGGGTTTTAAGGTGGAACCTGTTCCTGAATTCTTACACGTATACGCTGATACACCGCCCCGGTAAAGCAATGGGTCACGCAGACGCCCTCAGCCGCCTCCCGCTACCCGCGACGGACCCAGATCCCGCCCCGGCACACGGAGTGATGCTCATAGAGTCGCTCCCCGAGCGCCCCCTGCACGCGAGCGAGGTGGCTCGGGCGACCGGGAGAGACCGCGTCCTCGCACGGGTCAGGGACTGGGTGGGAAGGGGGTGGCCCTCGGGCAAAGCGGAAGAAGCCTTCCGGCCGTTCGCGTCCAGGAAGGACGAGCTATCGACACACAAGGGGTGCATACTCTGGGGTAGCAGGGTGGTGGTCCCCCCCCCCCTTGCGCAGGCAGGTATTGGAGGATCTCCACGAGACCCACCCGGGCATCGTGAGAATGAAAGCCCTGGCACGGAGCTACGTGTGGTGGCCAGGCATGGATGAGGAAATAGAAGGGTGGGTAAGAAGGTGCCAACCATGCCAGGAGTCCAGACCCAACCCGCCGTCCGCCCCGACCCACAGGTGGGAATCGAACGGGCGGCCATGGTCCCGCCTCCATGTGGATTTCGCGGGGCCGCATCAGGGCCAGATCTTCTTTATACTGGTGGACGCATACACGAAATGGTTGGAGGTAATCCCGGTGGCCTCGACCTCCACCGCAGCAGCAGTCCGGGCGCTCAGAAGGGTCCTCTGCACACACGGGATCCCCGACACACTAGTAACGGACAATGGCACGGCATTCACCTCCCGGGAATTCCGGGAGTTCACCGACAGATACCTTATAAGGCACATAAGGTCCGCCCCATTCCATCCAGCCACCAACGGCCAGGCGGAGAGGATGGTGCGGACCACCAAGGAAGCCCTGGGCCGTATAGTACAAGGGGAATGGGACTACCGCCTCTCAGCCTTCCTGTTCCACAACAGGATCACCCCAAACCCCATAACCGGTTTCAGCCCCGCAGAACTGCTCATGGGGAGGAAACTGACCACTCGTCTAGATAGGCTACACCCGGACAGGGCGCCAGAGGTCCGCGGGACCCCCGAGGTCAGGGAGGCAGTGAGAGGGTTCTTCCCGGGCGATCCAGTGTATGCGAAAAACTTTTCAAGCGGCCCCGAGTGGTTAGCGGGAAGGGTTTTGAGGGTGACAGGCTCCTGGTCCTACGAAGTAACCACCGCCGGAGGCCAGGTGCTGAGACGGCACATCGACCAGCTGCGCCGCCGCACCCCACCCGAGGAGTCAGCAGAGGGAGAAAGCAGGGAACCGCCGGTCACGGTACCGCCAGAAGAGGCGCCGCCAATACAGGAGCTACCAACGTATGATGCCCCCGGAGCCGCGGAACCAGAACCGGAGCCAGTACCCGACGCGGGCGGGCAACAGCCAGAAACGGCGCCTCCCACATCGGGATCGGGCCCCCCACCGACGGCAACCCCGAGGAGATCAACACGGGAGCGCCGAACACCAGGGTACCTAAAGGACTATGTCGTTTAAACTAGGAGGGGAGGAGTGTAGAGTATCGGACTCAGCGCAAGCGCCGCGCGACCTGAGGGCGCACTCAGGTCGCCGTGCGCTGCGCGGGAAAAGCCCCGCCAATCCAGACCAAGGGCGGGAAGTTTAACTGGCCAGGATTGGGCTGGCCAGCGAAGGGGATGTTCCGGGATGCATGTATAAATTAGCGGACCCGGCCGCGTCTGTTCTGTTCTGTAATGTACCAGCGAATAAAGAATAAGCTTCCACCACGGCTCGTCTCCCAGTACATTACAAGAATCATAGCTGCTTCTTCTACTGTCTTCAATTTCTTGTCTCTCAGAACCCACCTATACTGAGAGGGGACTTGGTTATAAAACTGTTCCAAGCCCACTAAGTTTTTCAGGTCCTCTAAAGTGGAAACTTTACTCCCTTCTACCCATCTGTTCAGGGCTCTGTCTAACCGACAACCTAGTTGAGAGTATGTTTCTCCAGGCTTCCTTCTGATTTCTCTAAATTTTTTCCTGCTTTGCTCTGCTGTTAAGCCAAAGCGGACTCTGACCCTTTCCTTGTACAATTGATAATCAGAAGTTTCCTCATCCCTCAGTTCAGAGTAGATTTCACTCAACTCTCCACAGATCTGAGGTCTCAAATAAATCATTCTGTCCTCATCAGCAACTCTTAAATCTTTACATGTTCTTTCAAAATTAAACAAAAAAGCTTCTACATCATCCCCTTTTTGGTACTTGGGGAATTTCTTTTGTTCTACTGTGAGTCGCCTCTCATTTCTTGTATCACGTTGAAACTCAGGCCTTCCCTGAATCTCCTGGAGTTTCAAACTGTACATTTTTTCCTCATGTTCTCTCTCTCTTTCCGCTTCCCTCTCTCTGCGTTCTCTCTCCTCTCTTTCTCTCTCTGATTCCAGCTTAGCCATCTGCAATTCTTTCTCTCTCTCTGCTTCCCTTTCTCTGTGTTCTGCTTGAATCTTGGCCATCTGAATTTCTTTTTCTGCCTCTATTCTGGCCAATTCCAACTGTATTTTCATAGCCTCTATGCTCTGACTAGGATTATCCTCAGGAATCTCTTCTTGTGTCTGCCCATCCCCCGTGGCTGTGGTAGTTCTCTTAGGAGGAGCCATTTCTGACAGGAATTTTTCACAAAACTTTATTAATTCCTTTACTGCAGTGTCCCTCTACTTTCTGTGTGTCTTAGTGACACTTATTTTGGGGTGTTCCTTCGAAATCCCGACGCTGCCAACCAATTATAGCAGCGCCCACCTCACAGCCTCACTGGATCTCTATATTTTCGTCTCTTCGGGGTATTTTTATTTGTTCTGTTGATGGGACCCCAGCAGCTTTGTTTATTCTTCCCACAAAATATATAGGCTCACGAGAACTTTAACTTAAACCACAGATTTATTGTAACAAAAAGTCTTAAACTGGGGATATGGGAGATATTTGCACAGGCTTATACGTTTGTTCTGTTTCAGGCTTTTCAATCACTTTTACTTTCTTGGATCTTTCACAGTTACACAGTTCACCGTTCCCTTTAACTCACTCTCCACCTCTAGCCAAGGTCTGGCCTCTTGGGATTGATGTGTCTAGTCTCACCCCTCGACTGGAGTCTCTCCTCTCAGCCCTTCTTGGTGTCTCAGACCCACATCCACTCCCTCAACCTCCTCACTAGATCTTTAGAGTAGTTTCCCGGTGTCTGTGACCATTCTGGTCTTAACTGACTCACACACACACACAGCCCTCTTGGCTGGTTTTGTCCAGCTGGCAGTCTCTGGAAGACTTCCCCGTCTCCGTCTCCAGCTTCTTCACAGGATCAACTGCCCTCTTAGCCCTTCTGGCCGGCACTAACTGACCCTCTCAGTCTCTGTCAGGTCCCCACTGACAGACTTCTCTGATAGGCCTCCACTCTGTCAGACTCCAACTGACTGAACTCCTGCCTCAGCAGTTTCTCTCACTAAACTAACTTTTTTCCCTCCCTGAGAGCTCAGAGCACTTTGCCCCCACCCTCAGGTCACCTGACGCAGCCCTGTGCGTCTTCAGCTTATGCTTAACCCATTGCTTTCCGTCACAGCATGTTCCACATTGCATTGCCACTGATCAAGCATATAATGTGTTCTACCAGTGAGATAAAATATCTGCCTTGCCTTAAAGGCAGTTTAGCATATCTTCATCTATTTTCTTTTTTTGCTTTTATCGTAATATAATCTGGATGGTTTTTATGATCCTGTTAGGAATGCACCTTTATGAAGAATCCTGATTTAGCACAGGAAATGAGTAGCTTTCAGGTCTCTGTTGTAAAAAAACATGTTTTGTACTAAGTACATGGCAATATTGATGGGCACATCAGAACAGGTGCTGAGACACACTGGTCCATTACACTGAGGTTCTTGCGCAGCTCATGATAATCTGTGGATCAGGGCTATGCTAATGAAAGGGGGGAGTTATTTGTGCAATAATGCACAAATACACACCATAGTATAATGTATTCCTACTGATTTCCAAATTTGGCTGCAAACCAAATTAAAATTCTGTGCCTTAGATTATCTGCTCCTGGGAATGCTAAATCCAGTATGCTAGGTCTCTTTGAAATGAACAGAACTTGAGTAAACAGTTAATATCACCAATTTAATTGTCTCATTGTTTCCATAACTGCTGGACTAGGTAATTCGGAGTTACGATGTTGACTCTGTACCTGTTTATATGTGTTGTTACAGCTTATTCTCTTCCCCAGTGTCTTATCTGTTGTGATTACTATCAGCTCACTTGACTCATCACTTGTTGTTTATATATGCTGGAAAAAGAGATAACACTGATTCTGTGAAATCTTAATTTGGCCCTTAATTGATAATAACACATGATAAAACTATCTACAATTAGTGGTTTTTCTTGTCACTATGAAACCATATTTGTGCAAATTGAGGAAACTTAACAATGATGCAATCATAGATAGTCTCTCTCTCTCTCTCTCTCTCTCTGTATATATATATTCCCCTCACTGCCCAGTATAGATTTGAATTTTAAAAGATATTATTGCTCTTTTTATTGTAAATTGAAAACAATTTCTCCATTTTGCTGGTTTGGAGATTTTAAAATATTTATATTTGCCATATACTAAGAATTTGTATCATATAAAATTAATCAAAAAGAATAGCATGGAAAAGTTAACTGCTGCAATGTATCAAGCACAATCTGATTTCATATACAGTAATGCCTGGATTACCCTTGAGGATTGTGTTTGTGCATATGATACCTAGGGGAAAATAACCTTGGAACCAGCTCCCAATGCTGGTATAAGAGATTGTGATCAGTTTTCTGCAAACTGACAGTGCTGTTAATATGTTCAGTGGTGTCATCCTCATGCAGTCTATGTAAGTCCAGTGCAAGGTGCAAGGATCTTTAATTTGGAGCTTCTATTGGAAATGTGAGAAAAGATAATGGGATGGGTTCAATGCAGCACTGTGTGAGACTCTAGTAGAGACAGAGTTTTCTTTTTAAATTAAAAAGCCTTATATTTTAATCCATATGGACTCTGATCTAGCATGTCATTTGTTCTAACATGTCATAACTCCACATGGACCACAACTCAGAGCTGTATTTTCAGCATCCACTGGGGCTGCTGGGGAAAGGTGTGTGTGTGTTAGGGTTGCAAGGCCCTCCACTGCTGCAGTGGGGGACTCTTCTTGAGCACACTGTGCATGTGTGGTGTGATGACATCACCCAGAAGTGATGTCATTGTGCCAGGCATGTCATGCCAGAGACACGCTAAGATTTGCAGTTTGGGATCCCCAACTCGCCAGCATGGAGCAGGCTACCGGGGGCGCTCTAGGATGTGTGGTAAAACTCTGTGCTACCATAGAGTTTTACCATGGATCCTAGAGTGTCCCCAGCATGAAGACATCCTTTCTGGGTGACATCATCATGCAGGGCATGTCATGCAATGATAGGGCTCTTTAGGGCAGGGATCTGCCCAGTGGCCTGCTCAGTGCCAGTGGGTTGGGGCCCCCCAAACCGGGGGATCTCCCACCCCTGATGGGAGCTTGGCAGCCCATGTATGTGTGTGTAATGCAATATGACTTACAGCAGTCAAGTGGGGTAAGCAGATGCAGTTGCCCTTCCTGCCCCTTCTTATTAATAGTGTTTTGACTGGTGTAGAAAGCTGCTTTTCTAGCATAAGAAGCTAAGGGGCTGTTTCAGGAGTCTTTTGAGCATATGGGAATAGTCTATGCATTTGTACTGTTATTTATTCATACAACTCCAAAGCTAAGAGGGGCCTTTCTTATAATAAATTTACCTGGGTTTTGTTGTTCTTCCCTTACTGATCTATAAATCATTATTTTGTCATTGAAGCTTCTTTCAAAGCTTTATAGCCATTGTTTGCTAAGATTTAAGTTGTCCGTCAGTGTTTAAGTTTTTTTCATTTTTCTGTGGGCAAGCCTTTATTTTACTTCCATTATGCTACATGCATTGCTGTCACTGCAACAGACCAATTGAATGCTAGTTTATCTTGCTATTAAAATAATTAGTTTGCATATGTATATCAAAATGTCATGATACAATGTGAAAGATCATAGTCAAGCAGTTTCTTCTCTGCATTTGATACATTGTTCTCACTCCATGAGACAAACCTAATAACCAATATAAGAATCTGCCATGACATTCTGAATATTTCCAGCTGTTGTAAATAGGGATAGGCATGAACCAGCTCACAAACTAATGTTCATGACAAATTTTGACCAGTTCATGAAGTCAAAGACTGATTCCCCACCAGGCTTGTTCCAGCGTCGGAGATCTTTTCCCCCGACACTTCCATCCGATTTCTCACAAGCTGCCCCAGGGCTGCAGCTTGCTTTGCCTCTTTCCCGCAGCAAGCAAGATCCTCTAAAACTGGTTTCTGCTTGCTGCAGGAAAGAGGTGAGGCAAGTTGCAGCCCCGGGGCAGCTTGTGCAAAATCGGATGGAAGCATCAAGGGGGAAAGAGTTCTGATGCAGTAACAAGCCTAGTAGGGAATTGATCAAGTTCATGGCAGGTTAACCAGCAAAACTTTTAAGCTGTCTATTGAGGTTGCTGCTGGTTCATGAGCTGAGATATTTCTACAGACTGTCTCCACTCAATCGAAAAGTTTATGTATCTTCAAAGCAACAACTTGAAGGGCATGTAGAGGAGCATATGGGGGAGGTCCCTTGTGAGTTTGGTGTCTCTAGCTTGCACAGTATCTGTTCTATATACTCATGAACCTCCTAAATCTGCATCTGTCAAAATGATCTCTGGTGGTCATATTGACATGCACAAGTTTAGGAGTGTACAGAATGAATCCTGTGCAAGCTAGAGGCACCAATGTCGCAGTGGACCTGCCCCAGATGATCCTCTCCATGCTTACATATTTGATGTCTCTAGCTTACACAAGATCTGTTCTATACACCTCTGGACCTCTTGAACCTGCATCTGTCAAAATAACCACAGTGGGAATTTTGACAGGCACAGGTTCAGGTGGTTCATGACTGTACAGAACAGATCCTGTGCAAGCTAGAAACACCAAACTTTCAGGGGATCTCTAGATGACTCTCCACTATCTGCCCTCCATGTTTGGTGACAATTGGATATATGGGGTCCAAGTTACAGCCCCCCACCAAGGAAGGTGCCCCCAGAAAACTGCTTTCTGGGAAATGACCACCTTGTAATTTACCCAGAAAGCATGCTGGGAGTGGGGGGCATGGCTAAAGGTTTGTGGCAGAATGGAGTTCACAAATGGAACACCACAAACTGAACCACATTTTCTGGTCCTTGTCCATCCCTAGTTGTAAATTATGTCATATTGTGTTGATAGATGTCCTTGCATCATAATTTTAAAGGTTGTTCTCTTGAAGAGACACCAAATGATTGATACTACCTACTGCTTTCCTTATGTTAATTTTACTTCCTTATTGTACAGATTAACTTTCCTAGATGAAGTACATGCTACTAGACCTGATGAGCAGGCAAGATTAAAAGAATTAAGAAAACTGTGAGTACATCTCTGTGTTATTTATTTTCCCACTTCCTCACAGCACTATGGTGCATTCTCACACACCCCATGTTCTCCCTGCTTTTCTGTGATCTTTCCCAAGTCTGCTTTGCAGTGAAATTTCAAGAAATATCAAAGCAAAATCTAAACTGTTGTCATGTAGGTGGGAAAGTTTGGATTCCCACTCCCACCAACATGAGGCTCCTGTCCTCATGATGGCATGTCAGTCTCCACACTACAGGGAATTTTTGGAGGAATTTTCATTCCTGTAAACAACATAGAAATATATCAATAGAATTCCAGGGGAAGCACTCCATTATACCCTAATGAAACTGTCCCCATAGGGTATAATGGAGAATTGATCAGTGGGTATCTGGGGCTCAGGGGTATTTTTTGAGGTAGAGGCACCAAATTTCCAGCATAGCATCTGATGCCTCTCTTCAACCCCCCCTCCAAAAAAAAAGTTTCAAAAAGATTGGACCAGGGGGTCCAATTCTATGAGCCCCCAAAGAAGGTGCTCCCACCCTCCATTTTTTTCCAATGGAGGGAAGGCATTTAAAAAGAGTGTGGTCCCTTTAAATGTGATGGCCAGAACTTCCTTTGGAATTCAATTGTTCTTGTCACAGCCTTGCTCCTGGCTCCACCTCCAAAGTCCCCAGATATTTCCTGGCAACCCTATGATTGGGGCAGGGAAAATCCAAGGAAACCTGCTACCTGGAAGCTGCATGGCTACTGTGTTGCATTGGCAACTGCAACAACAAGGCTTCTGCAGGTAAGCTTTGCCATATCGATCCTCTAAGATCGAGAGTTGTGAATTAAATGTGCAGGGAGAGGATAGATCTAGTTTCAATTAGATATAACTTACTCAATACTTTTCCACACAAGATTTTTATCAGATGTTTATTTATTTCTTGACCAATGTTTTTCCCAACTATCATATACTGAATGTAATTTACGCATATCTCTAAAATGTGGAATTATTCTTCTTCTTGCAGATTTGCCACCAAAGGCACAAACTTTCTTACTTTTGGCTTAAATTTGGTTAAGAGATCCTACCAGCAAGCTTTAGATATAGCAGGAGGTGAGAAGAGGCATATTGTGTCCTAAAGGGGGAAATCTTGGATGAATGTTATACTTTTTTTCTTACAGTTTAAGCCTAAATTTGTTTCCTATCTCAGCATGTTTTCTATGGAGAAATATTTGTTGTTACATATATTTAGGGCTTTTATCTCTAAAACACTCATCTTCACAATTCCATTTAGTAACTTTCAACAGCCGGAAAGGAAAATTGGTCCTAGCTGATGGAAGAGGATTGTCCACCTTAGATTTGTTTTCTTCAAATTCTGCTGGTGAGGTGAATCTCTGATCTCTTAAGGTTTATTTCAAACAGTGTGCAATGCCTTTAGTTGTGTTAACTAGAAGAATTTTTTAAAAAAACAACAACAGCATACTTGAAGATCTGCCTCTGTCTGCATTTTCCAGTGTGGCAGCTTTGTTCTTCCCAGCAAGATCAATTGTTATTGTACTTTTTGTGAACATTTTGCAATGTACATTCTGCAATGGGTTGGGTTTTGTTTTTTTTTGGGGGGGGGGTGTTGTGTGTGTGGTTGCTCCATGCTTATGGAACACCCTCTCAGCTGAGGCCAGAGGCGGATGGTGGGTAAACTCACATGGCTTTTCATTGAGATTGTAACACCCAATCAGCGTCCTCCCCCACAAAGGGCATGCTCACTTCTCAGCACCCAACCACACCCCCTCCTACAGGCCAGTTCCTGCAGGTCACCTCACAACTCTCGAGGTAGGGTCCCCTTCCCATCCAGTTGCCCATTTTTCAATGGGCATTGATTCCTCAGTGGCATTCCACATTGATTCCGCAGTAGCATCCCATGTGTCCTGCAATGGCCAAAGATGCATGAAGACTGCGGTGTCCAATGGCTTCTGAAGATGGTCATAACCCCCAATTCATAGCCTTGCACACAGGTCAGTCCCATAGCCATGGGGGTCCCACAGGGGCAACACCCCCTCCTGAATTTGCCATGCCCCCTCACCAGTCAGCTGGCATGGGAGGGGTCAGGAGGGAGCCTTCCTGCCCTTAGTGGTTTCATCTTTGCTTGATGGTCAGAACAGCAGGAGGATTGCTGGCCAGCCTACATCAGTCCATGGAAGCCTGGGAAGTTTTGGTGGGTTCTACATAAGGGTTATAGGCATAGCACAGGATTGCTCTGCCTGTGATGCATCTTTCAAAGCTATTTGTGTTTGACACATCTGCTCTGAGTACTGATTGAAGATTATTTCTTCTCTCTCTATTCTGCCTGACAGAGGTTTTGATTCAGGAAACTGAGAGCAGATCACATGGAATAGATCAGGGGTGTCAAACATGCTGCCCAGGGGATGGATCAGGCCCTCGGAGGGCTCCTATCAGGCCCCTAAGCAACTGGCTGTCATCTGCTTCCTACTCCCTCTCTCTTGCTTCCTGTTGCATCACAGCTTGCTTTGCAAGGTTTGCTCAATCGCACAGGAGCTACAGAGCAAAGTCTCTATTTTCTCCATTGGCTGAGGATCCTCCCTTGGAGAGGAAGGGGGAAAGGAGAGCTTGCTTTGCCAGGCTCTCTCAATTGCACAGCAGAGTCACTGAACCAAGAGAGCCAGTTTGGTGTAGTGGTTAAATGCGTGGACTCTTATCAGGGAGAACCGGGTTTGATTCCCCACTCCTCCACTTGCACCTGCTGGATTGGCCTTGGGTTAGCCATAGCTCTGGCAGAGGGTGTCCTTGAAAGGGCAGCTGCTGTGCGAGCCCTCTCAGCCCCACCCACCTCACAGGGTGTCTGTTGTGGGGGGAGAAGATATAGGAGATTATAAGACGCTGTGAGTCCCTGATTCAGAGAGAAGGGTGGGGTATAAATCTGCAATTCTTCTTCTTCTCTTCCTTCTATTGGCTGAGGTTCCTCTCCCTCCTGGCCCCCTAGGGAAGGAAGGAAAGAGAAAGAGCTTCCTTTGTCCACTTCCCTCAATCCCATGGGAGACATACAAAGAACGTATCTATAAGACCAACAAATGCTAATGTTTTAAGCATATTTTATTTCAAGTTTTTAAAATAAATATTGAATTGTGTTTGTTCCTTTATAAAGTTTATATCTCTGCTACCTAATCTTAAATAGGTACACACATGGCATGGCCCAACATGGCTTGGCCCAACAAAGTCTCATTTATGTCAGATCCAGCCCTCATAAAAAATGAGTTTGACACCCCTGAAATAGATTTTTGCCACCCTTTATGCTGCATACCCCTGATAAATTGCACTGTAACTGAAAGGGAGAAGAGTAGCTATGGAGATATTCTTGCCTTCTGGTCACTTTTTAAAGCCTGTGAATTTACATATTTACCTTTGCCTAGATATTTCAGCAGCAGATTATGAATATTCAGTGAATTATTTCATGGAAGAGTTTATATTTTAATCTTGTTTGCGTTTGATTTCTTAGCTAAAAGAGAGATGATTTTCCCAAGGTATCAGTTCAACCTGGTGAGAATAGTCACATACTCTGAGAAATACAATGTTTACTTTATTCTGGCAAGAGATTATACAATTAAGGTAAAATTATGTACTGGGTGTTGTTTTTTACATACTGTCCTTTTAAAAAGTGGTAAATAAGATAATTTGCAGATTCTTGCAGAAAAATAGTAGAGCAATTCAAAGATTTTTTTTTAATAATAATAATTTCATTGGATTTGTATCCCGCCCTTCCCACAAGCAGGCTCAGGGCAAATTCCCATCCTATATTAACAAAACCACAACATTTAAAATTTGCAGATTAAAACATCTAAAATTCAGCATAGATAATGAGTTGCCTCAATTGATAGCACCAGTAGATGCAGAGGCTTATCACAGGCCTCTAGGGGGAGGCTAAATAGCATGGGGAAACCCGCTGCCTCAACTAAAGGCCTTGTGGAAGAGCTCCATTTTACAAGCCTCACAGAACTGTAATAGGTCCTGCAGGGCCCTGATCTGGCTGCCTATAGAGTACCCAGGGTGTTAGTTCTGACTTCAAAGCCTTGCGCGGCCTGGGACCAACATACCTACGGGACTGTCTCCTTCCATATGTGCCCCAGAGGTCACTTCACTCAGCCTCCCAAGATCTTCTGATAGTTCCCAGCCCAAGAGATGCCCATCTTGCCTCTACCAGGGCCAGGACCTTTTTGGTCCTGGCCCTGACCTGGTGGAATCAGCTCCCTATGGAGATCGGGGCCCTTCCTGGCTTGCTGGCCTTTCATAGGGCCTGTAAAATGGAGCTGTTCTGCCAGGTTTTTGGATCAGGCAACAAGCATCTACCTATTCAATCACTTGGCCTTCCTTCTACTCCCCTACTGCCCTACTGTATTGTGGTGCTTGCTGTATGGTGGTACTCCTTTTGTGCTATACCATCTTGCTGTCATATCATCTTGGCGAATTAATCTCTAATGGAAGATCATTCCACTGGTCAGGGGCCAGAGCTGAAAAAGCCCTGGCCCTAGTTGTGGCAAGTCAGTCATCCTTGGGGCCAGGACCACCAAAATATGCTGGTTCCCTAATTGTAAGGTCCTACAAGGTTCGTATGGGAAGAGGCAGAATCTCCATCTTGTGGTGGCTGAGACCAAGATATGAGCTATATAAAACAGATGGGATTAACCTTACATATTGAAGTGTGTAACTCAGCCCTGGCACCATCTTTTTAAGTGAAAAGCAGCGCAGGGAGAATGGAATTCAGAGCAGAGAAACTGCATGGCAGGTAGTGGGTACCACCCTCTACCTTCTCTCCTCACACTAAACAATGGATCAGGAATAAATTAAACCACTCCTCCCCCACTGTTGGCATCTTTGCTCTTAATTTACCTTTTATAAAGTTGCCACATTCCACTTTCAAAACCAGTGCCAGGGATGCATGCATTTGTGTGCCACACTCCCACCTGTGTCTAGCCCCTGTATCTTAGCAATTGTCCCTATTTGGGAGAGTGATTTATTGTCCCTTGTTAATCTCTTGTCTGCTTTGCCCCTATTTCACTTTTTGGGGATATGCTTAAATGTCATCCATATGAATTTATGGAGCTGCCTTTCTTGAGATTTTAGCTCCCCATTCAAAGTCTCTAGAAATTACATCTGAAATATGTGCGAGGAGGGAGAAATGTGTGTTGTTTCTTGTTCACAAGCATGTAAAAATGCACATGCATGAATATTTAGGTCCCTATGTAGTGCAGAACCTTCCATTCAACAGAGCAGCTGGGTAGTGTCATTTTGAAATGTAGATTGTGTGTTGTGTGTCTCATTTTTTTTTACTGCATCTGTAAATAAAATACCAAATATTGTTTGTTTCTATATCAGAGTAGGACAAGGTGTTGCAGAGAAAATGAGGGTTGAGGGGATCAGACACTGTTCCTTGTGTAAAAGTGATCCTTGAATGAAACTGGGGGTGTAACAAGAACACAGGAATGTCCATAGTCTCATATTGTAAACCATGGGTGGCCAAACTTGCTTAATGTAAGAGCCACATAGAATAAACATCAGATGTTTTGAGAGCCACAAGATGTGAACTAATATTACAAACATGTATTTATTAAAACTCTTAATACTTTCTTTGCACAGAAACATAAAATATATATGTATACACTTTGCAATATGACCAGTGTTCCCTCTAAGGTGAGTTAGTATGAGCTAGCTCACAGTTTTTTAGCCTCTGGATCACACATTTTTGTCTTAGCTCAGGAAAAATAGCTCAGAGCAAACTAATTTATGCAGTAGCTCACAACTTTAATGCCAGTAGCTCAAAAAGTATGATTTTTGTTCACAAGACTCCACAGCTTAGAGAGAGTATTGAACATGACCGTGCTAGAAGGAGGTTTTTTAAAAAACAAAAACAAAACAAAAGCTGGGAATAATAGTCCCAATAAGACCAGCATAGGGAAAGGTTAGGGAATTATTTTTTGCACCAGTGAGAGAAGAAAATGCATATGTACCATATAAATCAGTGGTCACCAACCTTTTTGGCACCAGAGACTGGCAGGGTGGGGGAAACGCAGGGTGGGGGGACTGAATTTGGCCTCCCCCCTCTGCGCCTCACAGCCTTGCCACCCTACCCCACCCCCTTCTCCTGTGTCGCCTCTTCCTCCCTTCGTGTTTATTATGTTAAGCCAGGGGAAGCATCTTCTTGGCTCTTTTAAAGCTCACCTCCCCCCACCCCCACGGCAGCAGCGGTGAGCGATCTGCTAAACAAGCGGCGCTGCCTTTGCCTCTGGAGGCAAAGGCAGCACGGCTTGTTCAACGATCGCTCGACACTGCTGCCGCCGGTTCCCCCCGTGGATCAGCTGCTGCCATGGGGGAAGGAGGTGAGCTTTTAAAGAGCCAGGAAGGCGCTTTCCCCGGCTTAACCTAATAAACACAGAGAGAAGAGGAGGTGACGCAGGAGGGGGAGGAGGCAGCACAGGGGGGGGGGCAGGAGGCTGTGGGGCACCATGGGGAGGGCGGGCAGCTCAGCTGGCAGCCCAGTTGCTGATGGGCCACGAATCGGTACTGGTCCGGGGCCCGGTGGTTGGGGACCACTGATATAAATCACGGACCACCAATTGCATCAATTTGCATCTCTCTTTGCCTTGACACCAAGGTTAGTAAATACAGCTCCTACAAGACCTGTAAAACTAAGGGGGAAACCTCTATGGTGGATGAGAAGAGCTTGCAAGCATGCCTGTTTCCCCCTCCTTCCCTGCTTTACACACAGTGGAAATAGTCACCTACCTATGGGTCAGTGCTCAGAGGCTGACTGAGGTCCCGATGCTTAAGCACACTTACTTGAGAGTAAGCCTGAATGAAGTTGCTCCTCAGCCTCTGGGAGCCACACTATATGTGTGAAAGAGCTGCATGTGGCTCCCGAGCTGCTGTTTGGCCACCCCTGTTGTAAACTGTTGAGTTGTACTCCACTAATTAAAAAAGGAAGGTTTATTTTATTTTATTAGATTTTTCAGCTGCCCTCCCCCAGCAAGCTGGGCTCAGAGCAGTGTACAACATAGTCATAAAACATCACTTTTAAAAAATTAAAAGCCAGAAGCAAACAAGTGTAGCAGAAGATGGCAAGAGTCAGTAACACCACAGTCTTTCAGAAGGAGGGGGGCAGGGGTTGCCAGGATGCAACCGTCACTGTCCTCAACCAAACACCTGGTGGAACATCTTTCTGCCTTGCAGGGCCTGCAGAGCTGTAACAAGTTCCACAGGGCTCAGATATTGTAAGGCAGAGAGTTCCACCAGGTTGGAGCCAGGGCAGAAAAGGCCCTGGATCTGGTTAAGGACAGCCAGAAGTCTCTTGGGCCAGAAACCACCACTAGATTTTGATCTGCAGAGTGTACCAGAAGAGACGGTCCTGAAGGTACATAGGTCCCTGACTGTTTAGGGCCTTATAGGTCAATACTAGGACCTTGAACCTGACCTAGTACTCCACCGGAACCCATTGCAGCTCACAAAGTAAAAAAAAAAAAAAAAATAGAAATCAGTTTGTCACAGCTCATATTTCAATTCTGGATCAATCACAGCTGTTTCATGTTTGTCTTTAAAAGCATGAAACTCAAGTATACAATCACTGTTTCACTATTAAACATAATAATGAAACACTTTGTCTCTAGAAGACCTCATATCATACATGACTTTGGCCAGAATTTATCAGTATTAATATACTGATAACCATAGAGCCATAAAACTAAATATAATTTTATGAAGGCAATGGCAGTTAAAAAAATGTTTGTCATGGTGTTAAATAAATCTGAAAGAATATAAATCACCACTGTTATTAGTGCTCAGCACTGGAACTTCATACTAGTAGAAAAGTAGGCTCCAATACAAGCAATAACAGTCATTGCATAATGTTTTACCTTTTTAACAATGTTTAATTGCCTTAAACCTTTCCCCTAGGATTTGGTCTAATTTTCTAGTTTATTTTGACCACAAATACAGATTGTTAAACTGAATAATTTAAATTTAAAGGTAATAGCTAAACTCTCTGAGGCTGTTAACTCCATATCTTCTAAGGTTTGTTTGTTGCTTGCAGTGATCTCAATCCAGCAATAGATCTCCATGCTTAGAATTTAGCCCATGGCCAAAGTGTTTGGTTTCTTGGTTCTTTTATCTCACATAAGATTTTTTATATATTATGTTGTGTACTTCCTCCTTAAGGGGCTAACCCAGAAGGCCTCAGTGCAAGAAGGACACTAGGGTTGCCAGCTCCCAGGTCCGAGTGGAGGATCCCTCACTTTTGGTGGCTTCTCACCACTACCCTGCCCCCAAACAATGATATCCCTATAAGATGTCCTCAGTAAAGTGTCATCATGCAGAAGTGAGGTCATCACACTGGGGATGTCATTCAGGGATGCTCTGGTTTGAGGGCAATTTTATCATAGAGTTTGGCCCTCAAAACCAGAGTGTCCCTGCATGTTGTCCCCAGTGTGAAAATGTCACTTCTGCATGATGTCATTGTATCTGGAATGTCGTATGGGGATGTTGCTTTTTGGAATGGAGCCCCGCCCCCTCCTGGAAGGCTCCCTCCCTCCCCCCACTGGTGAGAGGTAAGGACCTGGCAACCCTAAGGGACACAATTTCACTTCCTTGTCAGTAACCTGGTGGGTTCCCAACTTTCAGGTTGCCCCAGAATATCTCCTGGAATTACAACTGATCACCAGTTGACAGAGATCAGTTCCCATGGAGAAAATGGCTGCTTTGGAAAGTGGACTTTATGACATTGTGCCCCACTAAGTTCCTTCTCTTCAAACCATGCCCTCTCCATGGACCACTACCAAATCTTCTAAATTTCCCAGCATGGAGTTGTCAACCCTAGCTGCATGAATGCCAGACCTACACAAACTGTGCAGAATCAGTACAGGGCAATCATGGGCCCTAGTGGACAACAGCTTTTAGTTGATTATTGTTATATCTCCTTGATGAGCTAATTTATGTGCCCTGAAGTTTCAGTGTAATTAATAAACCATTAGGACATTGGGTGTTTGTTGTTGCTACACTATGTAATGCATTATATTAGTATTAAAGTATTTGTTTTCTTCAGGTATACAATAAGAACTATAATGAGATTTGCTCAGTAGAAAATCGAGATTCACGACGGTTAACATTTATATCATTTAACCCAGTGACAGATGAGGTCATCAGTGGAGGAACCAAAGGCGTACAGGCAAGGGATAGGTTATTTATTCTAAATACTAGCTGACAGAGTTATATATTCTCATACATTATTCTGGAAGCATGAAATTCTGGGGAACAGGAAGGATGCATGTTTCAAAGGAAGTTCGGCCATCACATTTAAAGGAACTACACCTTTTAAATGCCTTCCCTACATTAGAAATAATGAAATATAGGGGCACCTTCTTTTGGGGCTCATAGAATTGGACCCCCTGGTCCAATATTTTTGAAACTTGGCGAGCATTTTGAGGAGAGTCATCAAATGCTATGCTGAAAATTTGGTGCCTGTACCTCAAAACACAGCCTCTCCAGAGCCCAAGATACGCCCAGATCAATTCTCCATTATACCCTATGGAAATCGATCTCCATAGGAAATAATGAAGTGCCCAGCAGACATTTCCCTTCCCCCCCTGTTTCTGACAACTCTGAAACGGGGGAGGGCCTGCTCCCACTTGGGGATTGGCATCTCTACTCATGAGTTGCTGAACTTTCAACTTCTTCAAAGTAACACAGAGCAACCAAAGATTCAAGTTTACCTTTCCTATGCAAATGACCTCTGAAAAGATTGTACAATCTACAGAGGGTCTGGGCTGTTTTCACAGCCACTGGGAGCAGCCATGTTGTTCTGCCTGCTCCCCCCACCCCCATTCAGTCTTAAAGACACAGACACACCATCTCAAGAGGAAGCCTTTCCAAGTGGAGTCTGAAGTCTCTGGAGGTGGAAAGGCACATGGTGGCTGTGGGGGCGGGGTTTCCCCCCACCGGCCAGCTGACTGGGTGTGGGAAGGAGCCTGGGTAAGTGGGAGAACCTCCGCTGGGTCCTGGGAATTGGCAAGCCTAACTGGGTCCTGAAAATATGACATCTATTCTTTCTACTGAATTGTGGCATCATGCGGGTTGAGTTGCAAAAGGAAAGGAATACTACTCTCATTATGCTTTTTGGGTGTAAGCACTTCTAAAACTATTATCTCAGTACTCTTATTAGATAAATTTGCCTTTAATTGACATGGGTGGTGCGCTCAAAAACCTTCTGCCATATTTTGGTGTCTGACCAGTCAGAGAACATGTACAACAAAACTGTTTGTTAGCAGATTAAAAGAAACATAATTTGGGGTCTGGTAATTGTTAGTTTATGTTAATTCTTGACTTCCAATTTGATTTGAGAAATCCACCAATCTACACCTTATCTGCTTGCTGGATGAAGCTGATCTTGGCCACAGCAGGGGAGGAAACCCAGTGATTGTAGTGGTGTGGCTAACCATGATTGGTGACATACATTTTGTATTCAGACACTGGGATTTCTATAGTTAGCTTGATTCCTTTGTTTAAACTAATGTTAATGTTTGTAATGGGAGAACTGCATACAAAGGAAGCATACCATCTTTGGCCTTTATCTTAATAAAGGCAAAGATGCCTTACCAAAAATGTTTAGCTTTTCAGCTAGAAAGTATTCAAATTTGTTAAGAATTTATATTTCTCCCCCCCCCCCCCCTTTTTAGCTTTGGAAGTTTAAAGAGAAGAAAGTTCAGGATTATTCTAATGTCATACACATGATGAATTACAGCCTTTTTCTCAGGTATATGGATTATTTATCTGAATTTTGTAATGAACACATATGTATTCTGTGTCTCTCTGTTTAGAAAGCTATGGTTACATCCACATGGTGGATGCATTACTATCAATACTGCATTTGCACTGACAATGAAGCATCCACACAGTAATTTTGTGCACCCATTCTTCCATCAGCTTCTATTTTCTCTGCAGTTTTCCCTAGCAGTGCCAAAACAGTTATTGCGCTATAGTGAAATAATGTTATAATCTAGTGCCAGGAATTTTCAGTTCCTATGAAAATTCAGTTCCCACCATTTCCTTTTTTAAAAAAAGTAATCATCAAACCCTTTTTGTTCTAAAGAGCTAGAGAGCTTTTTTAAATGGATACTAGGAATTCAGAGGAACTAGAAGATCATGGCAATTGATTGTTATAATGTTCTTGCACTACTGCTATAGCTTGATAGTAATTTCTGATTTTTTTTTTAAAAAAAAAAACCCTTCAAAAGCCCTTCAATGGTTCTGATGGTGGTGTCAAAGTGAGAGGAACCTTCAAAAATGCCCACCTTCTGGGCCATACTTGCTAATGCTAATGCACTTCAAATGCATTCTTGGTGGACAGATTTATTAAATCAGGTCCATGAAAGAATATATTAAGGACAGGAAAAGCTGGAAAGTGGGTGAATAGATGATGACAGTGTGTGTGGATACTCTCCAAAGTCCTGCTGCCATTTAGAAGTAATGGCAAAGAAAATCCCCCCTGTGGATGGCACCCTATGGGGGCAGTGGCACTCCCCTCATTTTCTGTTCCATTCTATTTTATTATATTTATAGGATTATATTTCTATCCTCCCCATCTTTCATTCTACCTGGATATAACCAGCTCTGTTTCTGGTTGTAACATATATGTGTGGGAGTGCAATGGTGTGGGAAATATGCTTAATTACTTTTATACAGAATGTATAATAATGGAATGTGCTCATCAGGTAGTCTGCAACTGGCTCTTGACTGCAGATGGCTGTGTAAGAGCTGGCCACTCCCACAGTGAATTGTTACAGATGCTTTTCTTTTTCTGTGACTCCTTTGCATTTCTCAGGAACACATCAAATGGTTTTAAGGTACACCCTTAAAGTACTTTAGATACCTGCTTGAAGCTTAATGTGTGCATACAAGTAAAACAATGTTTCAACTTTATATATTAGCTGAGAGGATTAGCTTGAAAGTGGCTAATCATTGTTTGCTATTGTAGAACACGTTAAAATGGCCCTCGAGCCTCCTCATTAATGGCTTCTGCTTACTCAGTTCAGTTTATTTTGATACAAGATCAGCTCAAGCTTCTGCTTGCTTTATTTCATGGGTGTCCACTTGAGGGCACAGCAAGGGGGACTCATCATTGCTCCAGAGCCCTATGCGGATTGGCAACCCCTACAATAAAGCAAGTTGAAATGTATCCTATTCTTTAATTGAGCTGCTCCTGCGCATCAAGAATTCTCTGCATTTGCTTTCATCTTCTATAAATGCAGTGGTATGCACATTGGCAACAGAGCTTCCACACAGTATTCTGTGCGCTTCCAACTTACTCCTTCCACACATATGCCCAATGACTCCTCACTGGCTCTCAGAAGTATGGCTGTCACAGCTGCCATGGCAACTTGCCACCTTTCTTTTTTGCTCTTTTCCTCATGTATGCATTATAGTGCTGTAAACAGTTCTATTAAAATTTGAACTACAAAAGTGTCAATATGTTGCTATTATGCCATTACAGTATGTCAAATTTTAATGCAGTATAGTGGTGTAGCAATAGGTTGTTATAGGGCTTCAGGACCCTGGCAGTTAATGATTTAACAAAAAGAACCCTCAGAAAGCCCTCTAGCGGCAGAAAAAAATGTTGAGAAAATGGCACACACAAGGAGCTGATAGCAGGAAAACAGAGCCAATGTGGGCAGGACCTTTATAAGATAGGAAAATGTGCGCAGTTCTTTTCTCTGTAGGAAAGCCAGGAAACAGAATGATTGCAGCATGGCATCATGTATGGGGGGTGGGGGGGGGGGAGATGTTCCAGTTTAGAAGACAAGATGGAGCAAAACCTCTGTGTGAAAGTTGCCCAGGTCCACAAATTTCCTTTAAATCAGTGGTCCCTGCTATTTAAGCATTTTAAATAATTATAAAGTCCACAGTTTCCATCCAGCAATGGCAATATGTATGCAAACAATGCTCTTCTATCTTTGTCTGAGATTTATTTATTAGATTGAAAGAGCTTTCACAAAATCCATTGTAATGTTTTAGTAATATTTTAAAATGCAGTGCAGAATATCCATACATGGGGAGAAAATGGTGCACAAGTATGGAATTTGATGTCAATATGCAAAGATTCTACTGCTTTTCTGACTGCCACTTCTTCTGCTACGACATCCGTGGGAATTTGCTATTTGAGATACCAAATGCACACCAGACTGCAGTTGTCTCTTGTGTCTACTCATCACATGCTAACATTTTGCTTACTGCCTGCAGAGGCATTGAAAGTAAGTTACCTAACCTGTAGAGAAACAAGCTAATTGTGTTGTCATGCCTACCTGCTCATTTCCCTTTTTGTTTTTGCTTTTAAACAGGTAAGTGTTTAAAAACAACCATTTTTTCTTAAATTGCTGGAATTCTTATTTTCTGTTTTAGTATTAGATCCACAGTGAAAATAAAAATGATGCCTGTAATAGTGTCATCTCAAGAGTGCAAACAACAACAAGAACAACCAAAATTCAGGCAACCATTAGCCAGCGGCACTTTAAAAAACAGTCCTGCTAGCTAGCACTTGGGTTGCTAAAGAGCACATAGCTGCTTTTCATAATGTTAAGAACAGGCCACTGCCTCCTCTTATTCACTTTGTCTCTCTTTTGCTCTTTTCTGAGAGATTCCACTTCACCCACGTTAGTTCACCTGGGATTAGCACTCTGTTGTTTAACAGCAGTGAAGGTGTGTGTGTGTATGGGGTGTGTGTGTCTCTACACTCACTGGTGTGTTCAGCTCTCCATCTCTCCCGCCAATATTGCCCCAAGACAACCTTGCTAGCTCATAACTTTTGCAGAACTTCTTGCACTCCTGCGCAGATCTTTAGAGTTATACAAAAGTTATACAAACCAGATAGATGTTAAAAGAAGAGGCCTCTTTTAGGGAGAGGCCATGGAGCTAAATTCTGTCTGCTGTTTGTTTCTATTGTGAGAGGATGACAGAGGAAACCTTGCCAAAATAATTAAATGAAGAGAGTGCCTTGCACACAAAAAAACTCAGGTTACATAGAGATGAGCTGAAACAGAATATGAAATGCAAGACCTCCCTTCAGAAATGCAACCGATGGTAGTTATTCAAGTCTGTTTCTGATCCTATGCCACCATAATGATTTCAGTTTTTTAAGCATAGTTAGAGTAGCAGGATCCAGTGTTCTTCTTCCCCATCATATCCTGCATGTCAATTCCCTGTCCTCTTCCTCAACCATGGTGAAGGATTATATCAGTACTAATCTTAACCATGAGTAGTTCTAATTCAACACTAACATGAATGCGGCACCAAGGAGTAACAGGAGAAGCCCAAAGTCCAAACAAAGAGGTCAAGGTCCTCAGTCTGAGGCCCCTGCCCCACAGTATGCTGTGACAAAGGACAGAAGAACTACCAATGCCTGTCAGGCAGATATACTTCCATTTGTTCCCTACTACCTTGGACCTCATTTCTGTCTGCTTCCCACCATCTTTCTGTTTCCCTCCAATTAAACATTATTTAAGAAGCAACATGTTAAGTTGCACCCATATATGTATATTAATTTGACTCAATACCACTGGGAGGAGGAGTTGAGATGCAGTTATAAAATACCTGATTCCCACATAATGAAGTAGTAGGACAAGTTTGTGCTAAAGAAACTAACTAGAGCAAAGGGAAACTTTTATTATAAGGTCAGCTGAGCTCTTTCAATAAAACATTATTTGTGCACATTTGGTTATCAGAGTTTCTTCAGCATCCAGGAAATTGTCTCAATGGCTACGTTAGGAAATAGCAACTATTTTCAGTAATACCTACATTTTCTCCAGGAATCTTTTTTGATAACTTTGTTGGTCTTAAAGGTGCCTCTGGATTCAAACTTTGTTCTAGATCTTCATCTGAACATCTTGGTACTTTTTCCACTAGTGGAGCAATTATTTCATTTTTAATTTCTTTATAGTAATTACCAAATAACAGCACATGGACTGTCTATTTTCCACAAGGACAGAACTGATCATTTGAAAGGATTTGCTTGGCAATGACCTTCAGGAATAGCTGGTGGGGATGTATTGTGTTGTGCTAATATAAAGCTGTCCAAAATTTTGGAACCATTAAGACTTTCAAGTAGCTTGCACACTTCTTAAGTACTGGCAAGGTTAGATTCATTTAAAGTAAACCAAGTCTACATGCTGCATTATATACATTCTGGTAATCTATTTTGCAAGTCCTTTGTTTGACTAATGCCTGGGCTTTCTTCTGATTGTATGACAATAATGCTGAGACAGAAAATCCATCAGCGTTGATTACTTCTGTTATATCTTTCATCAGTTTGCTCATATATGCATTTTCCAGTACTTAAGAGCATAACTAGAGAATGGATCTCTATGGCAAATAGCCAAAAAAAGAATGGATGCAATCTTTGCACATTGCAATAGCTGCTAATGAACATAGTCCCACAAAACTCATAACTTCCACTTAGAAATTTAGGGACTCTCAGAATAGCTCTGAACAATCAAATCTCTACCTCTCTATGTTCACATTATATCCATCAAGCCAAATAGATACCCCCATGAAATACCTGAGCCACTGCTTTGGCCTGTAGCCATCAACTGTGTCAGGAACTTTTAACGTGATAGAACTGAGTCACTGAGCAGATTTATCATCTTTCACTAGTGCATGATAAGATGAGTGGTCCATTTGCTAGAAGAGTGACATATAATACTCAAATATTTACAGAACTGTATTTGTTCCAGCATGTGACCATCCATGAGCCATCTAAACTTGACTCCGCTGTTTGAGAAGACAAGGACTTTATTCTATCATGATTAATTTTCCGATATTCCTTCCTAAATACCCATGAAAGCAGTGCCAACATGCCCATTAGGCACAGTAGGCATATGCCTAGGGCCCACAACACTTTAAGGGGTTCATGAAAATGTTTTAATTTATTTCAAAATCAGAAGAAATAATGAACTTCTGGAGTCAAATAAAATTCTTCATTTTTTTTCTCACATCAGAAAAAAATGAAATGTTTAGGGTCCATGAAAATCTTATTTTTTTCCCCTAAAACAGAAAAAAAAAACATTGAAGCATTTGAAGTTATATCAAAAATGTTTGAATATTGATATTCTTGTGGTGGGAGGGGCTCGCAAAGGCAAAACAACCTAGAGCCCAAGAAAGTCATTATGTGGCCCTGTGTGGAAGGCGCAGTTTGGCCTGAGAAAGAATTACTGCACCATCAGCATATAATGAAGCATTAATTTTAATCCCAGTTTATTTGGGAGGGGGGTGATTAACCCTTTTTTAATAGTGAGGATCAGATTGCTTAAGTGAACATCCTTGTCATACCACTCTAGTAGTGATGACTGAATTAGCAAGGTGCTGTTTTATTGGAGCAGCACATTTGAACAGATTTATTTGAATAAAGACACCTTACCAGAAGTAGTATTCCTCTTTCTATTGTAGGTACTATTAGCTTCTTGGAAAGAAGTTTCCCTGAAATTAAGCCAAAAGTTCTTCTGATGTAACAAGGAAAGGAAATTTACAATTAGAATGGTCTGTTCTTTTTTGTCAAGGCTTCAGTTTTGATGTAGTTATTTTAACTATCAAGAAGCTGATTAATGGTGATGTTAAAAGGCGTATGCATATGCTGTTTTACAAAAACAAGAATTATGTTTTTCATGGGTCATGATGTATTTTCATTAACTCTTAAGAAGAACTTATAGTACTGAAGAAGTAATAGATTTATCATATGGTTATATTTTTGAAAGAACAGACTACTTATTTTATAAGTGAATCTTCTGAGCTAGCAGAGTTTGGTTTTGTGCTTTGTAAAATAAACAGAAACAGGTTTGCAAATTGTGGCTTGTATTTAATGAGACCCAAAAGTAGGGCTCATGAAGCAGAATTTTTGTCCCTCTCTGCTCCTACTGCAGCCCATTGAGGCCCATCAAATGTTTTCCCTCATGGGCCACTGTGAATAGCCTAGGGTCTGCAGAGGAGCAGGGTGGAATCAGTAAGTGACCTTTTATTATCAGAAACAGGATAGAAAGTAATATATATAACTGGAAATGACTTTATTGATGACTTTATTTCTTTTTATACCTAGTAAAATCATGGAATGACCAAGCCTGCTTGGTGCATGTGTTTCAAGGTCATACCAAAGCAGTTACAAAGCTTCTTCTTCATCCAACCAATACTTCTTTATTTATCTCTGGATCTCTAGATGGATCAATCAAACTCTGGTCATTTGATTCAATGCAGCTTTTTTACAGGTAGTTTGAAACAATGCTGTTCTGCCCAGTTTGTAAACACATACATTTTAACATGTAAAGGTTCAGCAAGCATTTTCATAGCTGTAAGAATGCTGAAGTATTGTCGATTATAGGGTGTGTGTGTGGTTTTTTTTTTTTTTAAATTGTTCCTTTATATACCCCTGGATAATTTTTAATGTGAGATTCCTGAAGGTTTTGAGAGGCCATTATTGAAAAGTCCAGCTTTGGCAAAGTAACATCTTACCAATTATAGGCCTGTTTCAGCCTTCCATTTTTAGACAAGCTGATCAAGTAAATGGTGGCAGAGCAATTTTGGAGTTTTCTGAATGGTTCTTCTGCACATGAAAGTTTTTTGTCTTGACTAGATGATCATGGAAGTCCCTACCAAATATATGGTTCTATGATTCAGTCCTGGTTTTGGATGGCGTGAGAAAACTTAAAACGTAAGACAAGGCTTCATCTTAGGGTTGCCAAGTCCAATTCAAGAAATATCTGGGGACTTTGGGGGTGGAGCCAGGAGACTTTGGGGGTGGAGCCAGAAAACATTGAGGCAGAGCCAGGAACAAGGGTGTGACAAGCATAATTGAACTCCAAGGGAGTTCTGGCCATCACATTTAAAGGGACCGCACACCTTTTTAAATGCCTTCCTTCCATAGGAAATAATAAAGGATAGGGGCACTTTCTTTTGGGGCTCATGGAATTGGACCCCCTGGTCCAATCATTTTGAAACTTAGGAGGCACTTTGGGGGAGAAGCACTAGATACTATACTGAAAATTTGGTGCCTCTACCTCAAAAAATAGCTCCCCCAGAGCCCCCGAAACCTCCAGATCAATTCCCCATTATACCCTATGAGAATCAATCTCCACATAGGGAATAAGTAAGTAAGTAAGTAAGTAAAATTTTATTTATATCCCGCCCTCCCCTGCCAAGCAGGCTCAGGGCGGCTAACAACAGCAAAACAACAGTACATTTAACAAAACATTAAATTAACCCCAAACCGATTAATACATTAGTTAAAACAGTTACTAAGTCTAAAAACATTAAGTTAGATCTGACAGTACCGTTATTAATCGACGCTATGCCTGTCAGTTTGTGAATGATGGCGGATCTCCAGACTGGACCATTTTGATGTTTCTTTGTGGACTTGGTCAGCCGTTCATGAATGCCTGTTTGAAAAGGGTGGTCTTGCAGGCCCTGCGGAACTGATCAAGGTTCCGCAGGGCCCGCACCTCCTCTGGGAGTTGATTCCACAAGGAAGGGGCCGTGGTAGAGAAGGCCCGTGCATAGGTAGTCCGAAGTTTAACTTCTTTTGGCCCAGGGGTGGTCAATCTGTTTTTACCTACTGACCTCAGTGCTCTCTGGGGCTCATACGGGGAGAGACGGTCCCTCAGGTAGGTCGGTCCTCGGCCATATAGGGCTTTAAAGGTAATCACCAGCACTTTGTACTGGACCCGGTATACAATCGGCAGCCAGTGCAGTTCGCGCAGCCCCGGCCATATATGCTCCCATCTTGGGAGGCCAAGCAGCAGCCTGGCCGCCGCGTTCTGCACTAGCTGCAATCTCCGGGTCCGGCACAGAGGCAGCCCCATGTAGAGGGCGTTACAGTAGTCCAATCTTGAGGTGACCGTTGCATGGATCACCGTTGCTAGGTCCCGGCGCTCTAGGAAAGGGGCCAACTGCCTCGCCCGCTTCAGATGAAAGAATGCTGACTTGGCAGTGGCTGTTATCTGGGCCTCCATTGATAATGAAGGCTCCAGTAAAACACCCAAGCTCTTTACCCGCTGCGCCGCCGTCAGCGGCGCACCGTCAAAGGTCGGGAGAGATATTTCCCTCCCCAGAGCGCCACGACCCACACAGAGAACCTCTGTCTTCGCTGGGTTCAGCTTCAGCCCACTCAGCCTAAGCCATGTTGCAACAGCCTGTAGGGCCTGATCCAGGCTCCCCGGGGCAGAGGCGGGCCGGCCGTCCATTAGCAGATAGAGCTGGGTGTCATCTGCATATTGATGGCAACCCAGCCCAAACCTCCGGACAATCTGGGCAAGAGGGCGCATATAGATGTTAAATAACATCGGGGAGAGAACTGCTCCCTGGGGCACCCCACAATCTAGTGTGCGCCTCTGGGATCGTTCACCCCCAATTGCCACCCTTTGTCCCCGACCCATGAGGAAGGAGGAAAGCCATTGTAAGGCCAACCCCCAAACCCCTATGTCGGCGAGGCGGTGGATCAGCAGCTGATGGTCGGCTGTGTCAAATGCAGCCGACAGATCTAATAACATCAGCACTGCCACACCGCCTCGATCCAGTTGCCGTTGGAGGTCATCTACTAAGGCGACCAGAACCGTCTCCGTCCCGTGGCCTGGCCGGAAACCAGACTGGCATGGATCTAGGAATAACGAAGTGCTCAGCAGACATTTCCCTCCCCCCCTCCCCGTTTCTGACTACTCTGAAGTGAGGGATTGGCCTTTCTACGCACGAATTGCTGCCAACTTCTTCAAAGTAACACAGACACACCATCCCAAGAGGAAGCATTTCAATCGGAGACTGAAGCCTCCGGAGGTGGAAAAGCACATGGTCCTCTGGGGGCGGGGCTTCCCCCTGCTGGCCAGCTGACTGGGGGCGGGAAGGAGCCTGGGAAAGCAGAAGAACCCCCACTGGGACCTGGGGATTGGCAAGCCTGCCTCGTCTACTTATAGGAAATTCTTACCATAGAGTTCCTTGTGATTCCTAGAGCCAACCAGAAGTGACAAAGGGTAACTCTAGGGTAGGCTTGCCAGTTCCCAGGCTGGGGTGGGGGTTTCCCGGTTTTGCAGGATCCTCCTTGCTGCCAGCCAGGTGACCGACAAGGAAAGCCCCGCTCCAACAGCTACAATGTGCCTGTAGAACTCAGGCAGGTTTACAAGCTAGCAAATGGGTTGGCTATAGGAATCACAAGGAACTCTGTGGTAAGAATTTCCTATAAGTAGACAAGGCCTTGTTTTACTTTTTAAACTTTCTCACACCACCCAAAACTTTCTCACGTCACCTGAATCAGTTGGAGGGGACCTCTAGGGTCATCAGTACAGACAAACAGTTCACATGCAGAAGAACCATTCAGAAAACTCCAAAATTGTTTTATATGACATGAGCCATGGGGCTTTTTGCTATTAACCACTGATTCTATTTATTGTTTTACCATTTTATCTTGCTGGTTTTATGATGTAACCCACGCCCATTTTGGAGGTAGTTTGGGGTATAAAGTGAATAAATGAAATCAGTGAAATCAAGAGTCAGAACAAGCTTTACAGAAGCTGTAGTAGCTTCCCATACAATGTTGATGAACATGTCAAATGACCAACAAAAGACCATATGCTTTTTAGTCTCAATGGTCAATAATACATACTTGGAAAAAACATCCAGATAATAATATACATCAATCCTGACCAGGTATTGTTATGTATTGTGTGGTTTGATATAAGTTTATAAAGCAGGCCATGGGTCCCTTTACATGGTAACTGTGTTCATACTTAACTCTTCACTGATGTTATAATCTGTTATAAAGTTTCAATAATTATCAATAATGACTAAGGAGAACAGTTATAGGAACTGTCCTCTGAAGGTTTTTGTGATTCAGAAATCATTATGTATTTCCTCAGTTTTATGTTCTGTAAGTCAAATATGCCAAACTGACTAATGCAGTCAGCACCTGAACATGCTTACTGACAATAGAGTTTTTGTCCTCATTTATTTATTTTACAACAACATTTGGACATAATTCTGAAAGAGTATTGCACTATGCATTTCAGCCTGGTCTCTTCTGTAGTTAGTAATTCACAATGATTACTTATTTTCTTCATTTCACTTTTGGCCTGAATACTGCTCTTTTATACCCAGTTTATCAATATTCCAAGAAGGAATACTTTGGATTGGCACCCTACATGATAGTTTGCTCTACTGCTCTAGTGTCCGGAGCCTTCATTTGTATGATCTGAACTCATTCACCAGTTTTTGGGCTCATATCAATGGTCGGATAAGTAATCTCCGCGTCTGTACAGCTGGTGGGAAGTCCAGCAGGGTAATTGCTGTGGGTGTTGACAACAGGTATGTTGTATTATTAATTAAAGTAGCAAACAAAAAATCCATGATTTCTGTGGAACAGAAATCAAAGCTCCTTATCTCTGTAATATGAACAAGCTTAGCTTTCTGTGAGAAACATAATGCTATCAGAAATATAATGCAAATAATACTTCTCTAGCTAAATATCTCAGTATTACTGTCTAAATGATAACACTTTGAAATAACTGTCAATATCCTTATAGTTGCACTAACAAAATAGAAGGCAGTTTTCTAAATAGTGAGTGCTAAATATGTGGATGGGACCTTAGTATAATAATGAAGCTGACCAATAGTGCGTTTTAAATACTATTTCTATCTGTTTCTTTTCAAAGTTTAAGAATATTTTCTCTTCATGGAGGAACAAAGCTATGCACCATTCTGCCACCTCTGTATCCCTCTGGGCTGCAGCCAGTTTTAAGCTTCACCTACAACCGAAATAGTGGAACTGTTTACCTACTTGTGACCCCCTGGGATATATGGGTCTACACAGCAAGGTAATAAATGATGGCATTTTCATTTTCACAATAATAGTAAAAAGAACATAAATCTAGATTATTTTAAAAGAAAAAAATGCAAGGTGGGGCAGTGTGGATTAGAGAACCCACAGTTATGCAGATATTGAAAGTAGATAGCAAATATACCTTCTGTATGTAGCTTCTCCAATGTATGGCTGGTCAAGTGGGATCCACAGAATATAGCAAGGGTTTCCCTTATTTGATTGGAATATGTGATTGACAGTTTTTTGGAAGGCTCAATCAGATGGCAATAGTACTGTGGAAATACATTAAGAGGTACATTTAAATCTGAAATGCAGCAGGTTCATCAAACATTGTCTTCAATTGGCATAATAAAAATATTTTTTGCAGATGTGCCAAAAGAATCTATTTTTGTGTAGTAGGAGACTGGTTGTGCCTTAATATTGAACTAGAAATATAGGCAAAATGTGAAAAAATAAACACTGATAAATATCTATCCATACAGTGTTATGTCATGTTGACATTAAAGAGCCAATTAATAAACACTTCCTCTGTTGGGCATTGATAATGTTTGGATTTTAATGTCAAGTTAGGCTTCAGCATTTGCATCTCAGAATTACATTTTAGCAGAAAACACAGACAGGGAAAAGACTAAGATATGAAAATGACTGCCATTTTAATACACTGACTTCTGCTAAGGCTGCTGAGCATGGAGGACACTGCCTAAGAATCTCGTGTATAGCCTTTCAAAAATGCCCAGCCCAAGGAATTCACTCTGCCTTGATCTGAATATGGAGATGTAAATGCATGCTAAATCTTGACATCAATATTTATATCACAGTAGAAATTTAGAAGAATTATCTCACTGCTGACATAATGAGCAAAAGCCAATGCTGAATATAATGGGAGAAAACATAACAGTCAGTACATGTGCATTTGAACAAGGTAACTGGGTGTAGTAGCCAATCAGCACAAACGTTATAACTTTATTTCAGTGAGTCACTGCTAAGTACTGGATTGATGCAACCTTGTTGAACTTTGCTATTTTGTATCACTTAGCTACCACATCAGTATCATTTCCCAATCAATCTATCCTGAAACTCACTTTAAAGTCTTTTTATGTCCCGCCCTCCCTGCCAAAGCAGGCTCAAGGCGGCTCATAACATGTGGCATACAATAAAACATTTACATTAAAAAGCATTAAAAATAGTTTAAGAACAATTTGGTGCTAGTTTCAGTACAGATTAAAAGAGCCCCGTGGCGCAGAGTGCCCATAAAAAGTCTGCCATGAAAACGTCATGAAAGCAACGTCATCCCAGAGTCGGAAACGACTGGTGCTTGCACAGGGGACCTTTCCTTTTCCTTCAGTATGGATTAAGATGGCGTTCAGTGATCTTAAGCATCCACTAGATCTAACATCTCGTTAATGGAGGTCAGCATCTCAGTTAAATGCTAACTGAAACAGTGTCATCTTACAGGCCTTGTGGATCTGGGCAAGCTCCCGCAAGGCTCTGACCTCCTCAGGACCTCCTCTTATGAGATGGAAATCACTATTTGGTTCAGTGTTTGAGGAAGCTCTGCATGCACATCCTTTCTGCAGAGGACAAAGAGATTCTCTTTTTTATTTTAATATGGGAACCCTTAGAGTGGAGGGTGCCTGTGTGCCGAGAGCTTAGCTTGCACAGAGACTTCTCAATGGGTTGCTTTCTTATTAGATATTTCATGCATTTTCCCCATCTAAAGCAATCAGACTGCTATTACTTGACAAGCTATGAGTTTTGTTTCTTACCTCAGTAAGACAGATTTTATCCTGTTATGTTGTCATTGGTGATAATCACTAAAGACAAATAAAATTGTACCAAAGATAAAACAAACAAGGAGGAAAATATAGGCATGCCATATGTTTACAAACACTTCTTAATACATATGCACATATCTACAGAGATGAATGCCCATTTCATTCTATGAATTTTGTTGTAGCAATGTGTTTCCTGCCAGAGGACCGCTTCCTTGGCCACTGCTTCTTATGGCCTTTTGAATGAGACTTCAAAACCCACTTATTTGCAGTCAAATCAGTTAAAATATTTTTTTTATTATATAAATCCATTATACAAGGATTCAAAATAGACTGTAAGGAATAAGTTGGATTGTAATTATTGAATTCACAATATTTTTTTTATTCTGAAAAATAAAGACCTGTGAATTGACAATAGAGCTTCCACGTGGAGGGCTTTCTGCATAAATAAATACAATTCTGCATAACTTTTCCATTCTACAACAACTTTGTAATGGTTCTTGGGACCATGGTTGTCAATGATACCATAGCAACTTACTACTTTTTTCTTTTGGTTTTTTTTTAATGCAGCTGCTATAGAGTGATGTATGTCAATAATAACCCTCAGCCTGAAGTGCCATCTTACACCTTTAATTTCCTTTACTTGGTACATGTTAAAATCAGTGCACAGAATAGTTTGAAATGACTGAGCAGTGAATTCCCTCCTCACTCCAACCATCTAGCAGCTTCTGCTCCCCATTCCTTTCCAAGGGATCTGGACAAAAATTATCTGCACCTTACCCCCTCTATCTACACAAAGAAAAGGGCCACACTAGAAACATTTTAAAAAATGAGGACTGGGAATTCAGAGCAACTGATTTTTTCCCCCAGTGCAAATAGAGAATACATTGTAACTTTAAAACAGCACAATAACACTTCCCTTAAAAAAAAAAAAAGCCTGAACAAGAGCCCCGTGGCGCAGTGTTAAAGCTGCATTACTGCAGTCCTAAACTCTGCTCACAGCCTGAGTTCAATCCCCAGTGGAAGCTGGGTTTTCAGGTAGCTGGCTCGAGGTTGACTCAGCCTTCCATCCTTCCGAGGTCGATAAAATGAGTACCCAGCTTGCTGGGGGAAAAGTGTAGATGACTGGGGAAGGCAATGGCAAACCACCCCGTAAAAAGCCTGCCGTGAAAACATTATGAAAGCAGCATCAGCCCAGAGTGGGAAACAACTGGTGCTTGCACAGGGGACCTTTCCTTTTCATTGATGGAAATCTCAAAAAGAAAGTGCTTCAGTTTGGAAGTCAAGACTGAGAAACATATCCATGGGGAAGCAGCCATAGACTAACAGTACAGTCTTCAGAACAATGTCTTCGGAGTAACCCTACTGAGTAGACCTGAGTAGGATTCTGAGTTGATCTGCTTAAGATTGCTCTCTGAACTTGTCATTACACTTCAAATTCTAACTATAGCCTTTTCCCCTACAGCACCCTTGCTGGCCCTCTTTTAAACCTGGGGCCTTTTGTTGTGACCTGCCTACTCTTGCCAAAAAAGGCATTGCCTCAAACAATATGCTCAGTGAATTGCAACATTTCAATTTAGATGTTAGTCCTCGTGCTTTATAGATGTTATCCACCCCTAATCCTAAATGATTCATTTGGATTAATTCTTGAGAGATTTTATCTTGATGGTTGGGTGAGGTTAGCAACTAATATACTGAATTTTTGAAGTACTTATGAAGTACTTGCAGGTTTTTATTATTTAGCACTCCAAAGTTTTAATGTATTTGGTGCTTCTCAATGGAAGTCACCTATTTCTTTTTTATTAAAATATTTATATCCCTCTTTTCGGTCATAAGTTTTCTCTGAGAGGGGTTTACAACTTTGCAGAATCACTTTCTTTCTCAACCTAACCTCACACAAAGGATTGTGCATCTTTTCCATCCTCTAGCAGCAATTTGTGACCCAGGGAAAGTTGATTTCCTGTGACACAGAACTAGGGCTGCCAACCTTACAGGCTCTGTGGAACCTAAGGAGGTTCCACAGGGCCCGGGTTTCAACTGAGAGGGCATTCCACCAGAACAGGGCTATGGCTGAAAAAGCCCTCGCCCTGATGGATGCCAAATGTGTGACCCAAGGGCATGACACAACCAGTAGGCAGCAACATAACTGCAGCTGCCAGGGGTGAGGTGGGGGTTTGCAACATGATCACATGATAATTCAAGAGCAAGGCTTAATCAAAAAGTACCCCAGACTTCAAACCTGAGTCTTCATGGGAAACATACCGCATCCAAAGCAGACTGAATACCATGCCTTGCATCCACTGAACCACCATGCAAGAGCACCTCTACTGGGTTTAGATGGAGGTCAGTTTGTTAATCCTCATCCAGTTCATAACTGCCTTTTAATATTTGTCTAACAAACCCACTACCTAACTGGGTTAAATAATATGGAGACAATATAGTTGATGGCATCATAAAGCTAATGAAATTCCAGAAGAATCAACAGGAATATACTGCCCCCCTATCTGTTTCCTTATACAGTTCATCAACTAAGGAGATTATGGCCTTTCAGCACCAAAATCATCCAAACTAGTTTGATGATAGCAATAATCTGAATAAGCAATGCCCTGACTAAATTGTGTGTGTGTGGGGGGTGGATTTGCAATTTGAGGGCACATTGGAGAAAAGCATGCTTTACTGTACAGAGACCAGCTGCATGGTTGAAATAAATAGGGTTGAGCTTGGTCTCACATCAGCCAATCCTTGCACAGGGTTGGTTGGGTCTGGGGTGGGACTCCAGGGATCCAGGCTGCCCCTCATTAGATCCACCCTGCCTCTATATAATGGGGCTGTTGCCATGACTGACCTTTTTCAATCCAACAAAGCAGGAGTCAAGTGCACCTTTAAGATCTACCAATTTTTATTTAGAACGTAAGCTTTCTTGTGCTCTTAAGCACACTTCATCAGACGAGGAATCCAGCACAGTGAGCAAAGCCATACATAGCTGAGCAGAGCCATACATAGCAGGTAGGCAGTGGCCCAGAATGCAACATGGTACAGATTTGAGTAGCATAAGCATGCGAAAGCAACAAAACAACAGTATGCAGCAAAATTAAAAAATCGAGCAAACCTTTGATCTGAGTAGCATGAGCATGCGAAAGCAACAAAACAGTAGTATGTCAAAATGTGAGATTGTCTGTCAATGACAATGGGAGATGGGTTCAATATATGTAATGGGATAAGCAACCAAAGTCCCTGTTTGAGTGTGTCAATACAGCTAAAAGAGAAATACTGTATTGACACACTCAAACAGGGACTTTGGTTGCTTATCCCATTACATATATTGAACCCATCTCCCATTGTCATTGACAGACAATCTCACATTTTGACATACTACTGTTTTGTTGCTTTCGCATGCTCATGCTACTCAGATCAAAGGTTTGCTCGATTTTTTAATTTTACTATTCTGTCATTGTACCATTTTACACTCTAAATCACTGCCTACCAGGTAATTTTACTTCACTGTCATTGGTTCTTAAATCTGTACCATGTTGCATTCTGGGCCACTGCCTACCAGCTATGTATGGCTCTGCTCAGCCATGTATGGCTTTGCTCACTGTGCTGGATTCCTCGTCTGATGAAGTGTGCTTAAGAGTACACGAAAGCTTACATTCTAAATAAATATTGGTTGATCTTAAAGGTGTAACTTGATTCCTGCTTTGTTCAACTGTTTCAGACCAACACGGCTGCCCACTTGGAACTTTTTCAATCCAGCTCTCCTACCTACCCCTCCTTTGCTTTTGGTTGTTACAGGTTGCATTTTGGTCTTTTGTTTGTTACACATCCATCATGGCTTGGGGGCAATTTTGGCACTGGGATGGATCTTCTCCCTATCTTGATGGAGTGGGGGCAAGATACCCCACAAAAAATGCTCACTTTCACCCCTTCCTCATATTATTAAAGACAGCATTGCTCATTCAAACATCTGATGACGTGAGCTCTGACTCATGGAAGTTTATGTTGGAATAAATCTTTTTGGTCTTAAAGGTGCCATTGGACTCCTTCAGAGTTGAAAAAGAACTGAGTTGAGCCTTTTTATGACTGGCCTGGTGGCTTCTGCTCTGACACCAGTTTGGCATTCCTTAAATGTTGCAATTTTTACCATTTTAGAACAGTGTGGCATGTTAGGTAGATTCTTTCACAGAGAAAAGCTAACATAGTAATGTGTGAAGGTAATGTATCAGGCTGTTTTACACCTCAAATATGTTCTGATTTCAGGACTGATCCTGCATGTAGAGCAGCAGTTTGGACTACTGA
Organism: Heteronotia binoei; assembly: GCF_032191835.1. Taxonomy (NCBI): domain Eukaryota; kingdom Metazoa; phylum Chordata; class Lepidosauria; order Squamata; family Gekkonidae; genus Heteronotia; species Heteronotia binoei. Next base: position 78,652,954 of record NC_083227.1, on the reverse strand, counting down.
AGAATTACAGCAACACTTGCACAGAAAACACCCTTTAGCTTCGTGAGTTCCCTTGTCCTACATTGTAGATTTTGCTGCTGCCCAATGCAGTATGGCCTTTCCCATCCAGTACAGGTATCTGTTCAACATTCTGGTCCAATCCAGCCTTCTTCTGTACTGACTGAGCACTTAAATCTTTTCAGTTTATATACATGCTTATCTTTTTAATGGGTTACAGTAATTTCAGATCACTGCATTTTGAGAGTAACAGATCTGATTATTCCTTCTCAGCGAAGAGTGATGTAGACAAGTAGAATTTTAAAGAGGGTAAGGAGACCAGAGGACACTTGTGTTTAAGAATATTTTGCATGATGAGTATTGCTAACACAACATTAGAGTCCTCTATGCTGGCGGGGACTGCAAAGCCTGGGGGGTCAGGATGGAGCATTCACTTCATTTGTTGATTAGATCCTAAGAATACCTTTAGGGATCAGACTGAGTCATAATCTGTCCAGAGAGAAAAGAGATTTGCATTTTGATGAAACTTCGATGACAAAATGGCAAAGGTATCAGGAATCTGCATTTTAAATGCTGACACTTTATGCAAAATATACTAGCATACAATAAAATAACTTGTTTGAAGTGAGAAATCAATTTTGTTTTGTTTTAGCTATTATTAGTTTTGTAAATGGGTAAGAAATTGAAGTGTACCATAAACTACAAGTTTATACTGCACTTTTGGAGTGGTGCAGACTGTAAATCTAAGTATGTAGGGAGAACCAACATGTCCAGGAGTTGCATTAGAATGAAGAAATACTTGGTCAGCTTCTTTACTGCACTGAGAATCTTGTCCTGCATCATGATCTCAGAAGGTAAAAGACTTTGTATCCTCAAGCTGAAATGCATATCCCAGTGATGGTGATGATGATGATGATGATGATGATGATGATGAAGAAGAAGAAGGATCAGAGCCAAGCATGAGCAAAGTTCCAGATAGCCTTCTATTTGGGGGGGCTGTGGAATGTTTGATCTCACTCATGGGAGAGCATTACTTTTAGAACAGGCACATGGAAACCAAGTGTCTTTTTGACTGTTTCAAAGCAACACATTAATTCCACTAAGCTACAAAATTTTATTGATATGATTATTATCTAATAATCAGTCTCGGATAGCTAATAAGAGACTTCAGAAATATATTTATTCCAGGGGAAATCAAGTGAAAACATTGTATCTCAGCCAAAAATCACTCAATGTTACCTTTAAAAGATCTTTACTTTAAAACAGGCTGCTTAACGAATCGCAGTGATACTATCCCCAGTGTATGTCAGTGAAATTAGAAATTTAGAAAAGCATACATGTCATCCTTTATTCTATTTATCTTAAATTTAAAAATATTGTTTTGTAAGATTCTTACCAATGTATTTTCCAGGAAATATAAGATAGTTTCACTGCAACTCATATCTGAGAGATTACGGAATAGTAAGGTATGATTACCTTGTACAAGCACAGTTATGTGAACCTCATATTACTGTATTAAATCATCTAATTCATTGCCTATGAAGGAATTATACATGACACCTTGGGACACAGAATGACACTTTCATAAGGACTACTTGTTTCACACTGTGTTCTGTTTGTTTTGGATTTATTCTGAACATGCAGCCATTTATTCATAAACTGTCTTTTCAAGGTTGGGACAGTGAGAATAATGAGCAATACATGCTTGCAGGTCTGAAAATAAAATGCAAATGATCAGGCCTGCTTTGTTTAGAAGCATTTTGCATTTCATCAGCAAAAGACCAACAGGATGTACTTCCCATGTGCCATGACTGTCCTACCGTAGAACCACTGGAGAAGAATCAATTCATATGTCTAGATTTCCTCACACCAGACAGCAAATCATACCACTGCAGAAACTTCTGCTTCCCTATGAAGAGCATATTGTGCAGCAACCAAGCATGAAGATATAGCTGATTAAAAAACCACTTAAATATAGGATCTCTTAAGAGATCCTCCATGGTACATTGCTAAAACATATGCCAGCCTCCAGAGGTAGGCTGCCTACTTCCAGAACACAGCAGGACATGGTATCTGAACATCAGCAAGACCAAGAAAAGCATAGATTGGTTAGTGTTTAGAGCAATCCAGCTGGCATTCCATTCCTTTCAGAATCTGGTTCAGGGCAAGTGCTTGTTGATTTTAATAAGCAACACGTCTGTCAAGGGATGTTTCAGTTGCCAGAGCGGAGCCAAATCTCAAACTCTACACCAGGAGGCATTGAAGATACTTGGCACCACAATGTTTTCAGTCTATAAGGACAAGCAAGACATGACAAGAGTGACTCATCTCACAAACTTTCCACCAAATAGGATTTATAAGTTTACTCGAAGATTTTTTATGGCATCAAGCACAGAGAAGGAAGTAGATTCCAAAGGTATTTTGGTGTGGTTGCTCTTGGAGTTCCTTCAGGATGGACTCAGTGGAATCAGTAAAAGGCTCAGCACCAACACCTTAAGAAGACAAGTGGTGGCACTTTGAAGGATCTTAGGTGACGAGGATAAATGGGTAGCCCAACCTAGCATGTTAGTAGGTTCCTCAGGGAGTTGTCACTAATCAACACACTTACTGTTCCTAGGTTCAACTATGTGGGATTGACTCTCGGTCTAATGGCTGGAAACCACATTCTTAATAGTATTAATCTGCTCATTGATTTCAGACGTGTGTGTCTGCGCCTGCTGAGTGACCTTGGTCAGTCACAGTTCTTTAAAGAGCTGTTCTTTCAAGAGCAGTTCTCAAAAGAGTTCTCTTAGTCCCACCTACTTCATAGAGTGTCTGTTGTGGGGAGGGGAAGGGAGAGGAGATTGTAACCTGCTCTGAGACTGATTTCCCACTAGCCTTATGCCGCTCTCATGCTCCTCTTCTCAGCTGGGGCTTCTGTTGGATTTCACACTATCTGCCCCGGGGCTGCAACTAGCTTCGCCTTTTTCGCACAGCAAACAGAAACTGGTTTCTAGAGGATCTTGTTTGCTGCGATAAAGAGGCAGAGTGAGTCTGACTCTGAGTGAAGGACAGGGTATAAATCCAATCTCCTCCTCCTCCTCTATCAAGCTTATCAAATAAAGAGGAAAGTGTCTCTGGAGAGTATCATGATGCAGACCGATTTCCCACTAGTGTTGCTCCGCCTGCAGGTTACTGTTTCCCCCCAGCTCAAGTGATCAATTTCCCATCAGTTGCTCCGTGAGGGCATTTTGAGCTGCGGCAACTTCCAGTTCCCGTGCCATTTTTAGATGCTGTCTTTGCCGTGGCTCAGAATGCACCCACAGAGCAACTGGTGGGAAATCTATCTCTTGCTCTGAGGAAAAAAGAAGCCCGGAGGTGGAGCAACGCTAGTGGGAAATCGGATGCAGTCTCTTAAGAGTGCTAACCTGGAAGGCTGTTCACCCATTTGTCAAACATTGCATGTAGTCTTTTGCCAGTGCTGTTTTGGTAAGGAGGGTACTCCAGAAACCTGTGACAGATCAGCAGTATAATCCTAAGCAAAGTTCTTAGCCCATGGACTTCAATGGACATAGAAGGGTGTAACTCTGCTTGGGATAGCTCTGTGGGGAACTGTTTTTCAGACATATCAAAGCAGTGTGGTATATCTTGCTTTTCAAAACCCCATGTGTCAATAAGGCCCTGAGACAAACCCACTGTTGAAATAAAATTGTCAGTTTACCATGGATTTTCATTGTCAGGGATTCCAGTGTGAGAGAAGCTAACCATACTCTGCTATACAATTAGCATCTGATGCTATATAATTAGCATCAGAGAATTTTTGGATTAAATTTAGGGGAAATCAGTGGTTGGCTTTTGTGTCTGCCTCATTCAGCTCAAGCTCTCCTTTTCTCCACCCATAATGAGGTATGTTTCAGTTGAAGGTTTGTTTGTTCATGTTTTGCATAGAATTGGAGATTAGGGGTGGAGGTTTTCAAGGTTCTGTCTGAGTGGTTCCTGGGAAACCCTTCCCCTCAGTGCTTCATCAGCAAAAGGCCCTGCCTGTTATGAAAGGTGGTGCTTCTCATGTGTTAAGACCTACACTCCAGAATCCCTGAGAATGGAAATTCATGATAAGTGACAATTTTTTTGTTCTGTTAGGTTTGAAAAACTAATCAAGTAAAAAATAGTTTGAACAAGTTGATACCTCAGAACAGCTTGTGGAGTTGACCAAAGCATATACGTCCCCACACAATGGAAAGAAAGAAAAAAGGATAGAATAATTTTGATCCAGATATTTTTTTAAAAAAACAGATCAAAAGAATTAGTCATATACCTAGGGATAACCTCGACCTTCTGCTTACCTACTTCTCTGTGAGATTCCAAGGAGCTGTTTACAGAAAAAAACATTGCTAACGCAGTTTTATTAGTAGCCGTAAATGTTCCCTGGTACATATGTATCCACAAACTGCATGTTGCCACAATTTGCATGGATTATTTTTGAATATAATAATTTTTAAATATGTAATATTAACTGTTAAATAATTTTCTCTATTTATTTTTTTAAAGTTGAAAATTGGTCAAAATTTCAGCATAAAACTGTAAGGTCCTGGGCACACATATAACTGGCTTGCATCTAACACATACACCCACTGACTTGGAACGATGTGCTTTCCTAGATGTGTACAGAAGAATGAATATTTTCAACATACTCGAAAAAGAAATTTTAGAACTTCAACAAGATGTGAATGCCTTTGCAGCTTATCCTCACCTTTGTGCTACTCAACAGATGAAGGACCGGTGTATGCAGATAATCAGGAATTTCTGGTTCTTGGTATGCAGGTAAAATTTTATAGAGATATGAATCTAATTAAATTAATCACCCAAATATTTGCTTGATATTATCAGTTATTTGACAATCATCTAGCATACATGAGTATGTTTTGTAGCTGTTGATGGAAGTCCTGAATTCTGCAAATGTTTATACATATTTTTTTAAATAAGGAAAGGCCAGTGTATTTATAAATTTTGACTACTTATTAACTGATGAAACACTGATAAAAATAGCATTCTCCAAAACACTGTTTAAGAGGACCTAAGCCAGTCTTGGGGATTTCCCATCTTCTTATTTAGGGAAATGCCTTAAGACAGACGTGTAACAAAATGAGGGTGTGCTTGCTGGATATGTTAAATGGTTGTAAGAATTCCCAGGAGTTATCATCCGAACTTAACATAGCAATTAGAATCCTGAAAAAAGCAGACTGTGCATTTGATATGAAGTCATGCAAACGTAGGAAAATACCTCATACCAGTGGTCTAGTTTGCTTAGCATTATCTACTCTGATCAGCAGTAGCTGTCCGCATCTCAGGTGGAGAGAGGTCTTCCTGAGACCTTTTTAACTGGAGGTGGTGTGGCCTGGACAAAGAACTCTGTGTGTGCAAAGCAGCCTCAGAGAACTATTAAAAATGAGAAAGGCAGGGTATAAATATTTCAATACATTAGTTATTAAAAACACATTGATGCTGTCAGGAACAGACCCTGGCTATCCTTGCTCAACAGGGGAGTTCATATGTAAGCAATAACTAAAGATGGGAAATAGAGTCAGATGGGTAGCTATGGTGGTATGAAGCAACAGAATAAAGTTTGAGTCTAGATGCACCTTTAGACCAATAACATTTTATTCAAGGCATATGCTTTCGTGTGTACACACACTTCTTCAGATACAATGAAATGGAAATGACCAGTCCGTACATATAGGAAGAGGGTGTGCAGTAAATTAGCATACAGCATAATGAAGTTGTTTGACAGACTCAAAGACCAAACAGGAATAACAAGCTTAGTTTACATGGTTACCATTTGTTTGGGTTAAATTCTGGGGGGAAATATAGTGAAGGAAATAAATATGTCAAAATTGGCGATTTATAGGCAGATGTATCCTTATTTGTGGAATGTTGAGAGTAATTTTATTTGTTTCAGTTTATATACTGCCCTCTCCACAAGGGGGCTCTGGGCAGATGACATCAGACAGTATACAACACATTAACAAAATAATTCAATAAATTAAAATGGTTAAAGCATAAATTTAAAACAGGCAGCCATTGATTAAGATACGATGAACCCAAGCTGGAGCCACTGGGTCAACTTCTTAAGACTGGAGATGGAGAAAAGGGTTGCAGTAAGTGAGGCCAACTTGATTGGATGCCCACTGCCTCAACCAAAGGCCTGGAGGAAGGCCCTGTAAAACAGTAGAATTAATTAACTATAGAATTAATTAACTGAGATCTTGCCATTACGTTCCATTCATCTCCTCTCAAGCATGGAAGCGACTTTTTAAAACACCTTCTTCTTTGAAGTGCAGTGTTTGGCTGTGTAGAGTTATCTCTCCTGTCCCCAGACCAGAAAAATACATTCCAATCTACCCTTTCAAATTACATTATATTTTACTATTCATTAAGTTACATTACAGTTTATGAATCTATTATTTCAAATGAGAAATAAAACAAAAATAAAGAGGACATAGGGCCCTTCTGGTGGATTGGTGAGATTACAGATGTCATGAGGTTAGCATATGTAGTGAGAAAATAACCCAATATCCCTGTTAAGTCCTGGGGATTCCATTGTTCTGATTGTTGTGATAACTTTAAAAGGTAAAGGTAGTCCCCTGTGCAAGCACCAGTCGTTTTCAACTCTGGGATGACATTGCTTTCACAACATTTTCACAGAAGACTTTTTACAGGGTGCTTTGCCATTGCCTTCCCCAGTCACCTTCCCCCAGCAAGCTGGGTGCTCATTTTACTGACCTCGGAAGGATGGAAGGCTGAGTCAACCTAGAGCCGGCTACCTGAACCAGCTTTCGCTGGGATCGAACTCAGGTCGCGAGCAGAGGACTCCGACTGCAGTACTGCAGCTTTACCACTCTGCGCCATGGGGCTCTGGCTGCGACATCTGTCACCCCATTGATTGCCAGGGTTGATTCAGCCATTTCTAGATTCAGCCATTTCTAGTATGTTCCTAAAGTTCTTTTGTGGTCACCCATGGAATGTCCTAGAAGGTTGAAATGTTCTACAAGATTCTCAGCCTGTGATTCTTGATGTCAGATTTGTGTCCATTTATCTTTTGGCATAGGATTTGACCTATTTTCCCTATGTAGAGAACCAAAGGGCATTATTGGCATTTAATGGCATATACAATGTTAGAAGATGAGCATGCGAATAAACCTGAGATGGTGTAGCTCAGGGGTGTCAAACTCATTTGTTTGCAGGGATGGATCTGACACAAATGGGACTTTGTGGGGCTGAGCCATGTGTATCATAAAATGTAATGTAATGTAAGGAAGCAGAGATATAAACTTTATAAAGAACACAGAAAAACACAATTGAAGATATGTTTTAACTTAAAGTGCAAACATGCTTAAAACTTGCAATTTTTTGTTTTAAATGGTGCAGCCTTAGAGCAGAATAAAGAAACTTGGCTTGTTTAAAATTGAAAGGTGGGGGAATAGTGGGATTTGGCAATGCAATTTTAAAAATAAAACATCTAGAAAAGCACAAGGATCACAGCAGAAACTAAAAATATAAAATGCTCTCAGCCTGGGAAAGCAATGAAATGACATTGCAAGCTCCCCACCCCCCCACTCCAGGTCTACTCAGATTGGCAATGGCTCTCTAGTGTAATATCTCCCTTTGTACGAGGGTTCCCAGGTTAAAGTACTCACTAGGCACCAGTTCTCAGGTCCATTGAGCAGAGACAAGGTGGCTCAAAGCATCAACCCTTTATTTGCAAGGACACAACTCCAGGAAGCAACAGCTTCAGCTTTCTGCCTGGTCTTCACTGGTTGCAGTAGGAAGCAAAACTGCAAAGAAAATGTAGAGTATATTTTCCATTAATGTCTCTGTGCCAAAAACCTTAATGAAAAAATGCATTCCACGTTTTTCTTGCAACTTTGTCTGTGCTGTAATGTGTTTCAATGGAGTGAAGATCAGTTTCACTTTTCAGCGCTCCTATAGGAGGGAACTTCAGCAGCCTTGGAGTTCCAAAGGGTGAGAACAGGAGGGGGAGTAGTGGAGAGAAGAGAGCCCCGCAGACTTGATTAAAACCCTGGGCAGGCCTGGTTCTGGCCCAAGGACTGGACATTTGACACCACTGGTGCAGCTGATATTTTTAGGTCCAGTGACTGTGTTATCTGGGTGTATGTGATAGCAAAATTGGCATCTGGGTTTACTGCAAACTCTAGTACCAGCCTGGGTGTCAGTTAATTAAGGATACATCTGCCCAACAGTCTCAAATTTTGACATATTTATTTCCTTCACTATGTCCCCCCTCCCCACCCCGGAATTAAATCCAAACAAATGATAACCATGTAAACTAAACTTGTTATTCCTGTTTGGTCTTTGAATCTGTTAAACATCTTCATTATGCTGTATGCTAATTTACTGCTCACCCTCTGCCTATATGTATGGACTGGTAATTTCAGTTTCACTGTATATAAAGTATATGTGCACACAAAAGCTTATACTTTGAATAAAACTTTGTTGCTCTTAAAGAAAGGTGCCACTGGACTCAATTTTTTTTTTCTAGAGATGGGAGAGCTCCCCCTACCTCATGTCTGTCTTATTCTTCTACTTCTTTTTAGAGATTTTTCAACACAACATCCAGAATTCATTTGAGAAAAAAAGAACAAATGTCACATTCCTGGGCCTTCCTAGTCCATTCTTTGAAGGTGGTTCTCAGAATGTCTGCTACTAAATGTCAGGCATTCTAGGAATTACAGTTCTCAGAATGTATGGTGAAAAATCAAAGAAAAAAGAAGGATGATGGGATGACACAGAATGAATTTTCTCTCCTTTCAGCTTTCTTTTCCTTTTATCACTTCATTCAACCTCATTACAATGTACAAATGTGGGGAAGGGGGTGGACGAGAGGAGGGTGGGATTCTTCTCTGGTATAGATTTACCATGCAAGTGAATGGGGTGCTGTCTGGGAAACTCTTCTTGTGTTCCAAGCTAATAAAAACATGAATGTCAGCCTCCCTTAAATTAGTCAGATTTCATAATGATTCATAAAAATTCGTGGGGGCCAATAAGACACTTAAGACTAGACTCTAAAGTTTATCTAATTACACTTCCAGCAAAGCACATGTTCTACCACTGAGCTGTAGCCCTCTACTAGGGCTGCCAAGCCCCCGGTTTGGGTGGGGAATCTCCTGCCCGGAAAATTCTCAACCCGCCGGCCCACATTGGCCCGGCAGGGGGAACCTCCCCTGTGGCGCTGGCGTGATGATGTCACCCAGAAGTGACATCATCAAGGTGGCGGTGCCCATGCGGGGCCACTCTAGGCATTCTGGGAAAACTATGCTCTAGCCATTTGGTTTTTCTGGATGCTCTAACCATTTGGGATGCTCTGGCCATTTGCTAGAGCATCCAGGAAAAACCATAGAGTTTTCCTGGAAATGCTTAAAGCGGCCCCCGCACAGGCACCACCATTTTGATGATGTCACTTCCGGGTGACGTCATTTCAGTGTGCAGATGTCCCCCGTCGGGGGATGAAGAGGACTTGGCAACGCTACCCTCTACACCTCCCACCCTCTCATGGCTGCTACTGCCAATCATACTAGACAATACCTGGCTGGATATGGGATGCAGAGTCAATGAAGTTAGGGAGAGATCAGGGTTGCCAACTCCAAGTTGGGAAATCCCTTGGGATTTTGGGGTAGAGACTGGGGAGGATGGGGTTTGGGAAAGAGAGGAACCTTATAGATTCCACCCTCCAAAGTCACAATTTTCTCCAGGGGAACTGATCTCTGTAATCAGGAGATCAGTTGCAATTCCAGATCCCCAGGCCCTACCTCAAGGTTGAGTAATCCTAGAGTATCACAGTAAAGGGTGAACTGGAAATACAAAAAAACCATGGAAAAATAACAAACCTCTATTATAAACCCAGAATTGAACCAATGACACAATATAAATGAAAAAAAAAATAAATTTAACTATAATTCATTCGAAACAATATATTAATTCAAAATTAAGAACATAAGAGAAGCCATGTTAGATCAGGCCAACGGCCCATCCAGTCCAACACTCCGTGTCACACAGTGGCCAAAAAAATAATTTTTTTTTTAATTTTATATACACACACACACACACTGTGGCTAATAGCCACTGATGGACCTCTGCTCCATATTTTTATCTAAACCCCTCTTGAAGGTGGCTATGCTTGTGGCCGCCACCACCTCGTGTGGCAGTGAATTCCACATGTTAATCACCCTTTGGGTGAAGAAGTACTTCCTTTTATCCGTTTTAACCTATCTGCTCAGCAATTTCATCGAATGCCCACGAGTTCTTGTATTGTGAGAAAGGGAGAAAAGTACTTCTTTCTCTACTTTCTCCATCCCATGCATAACCTTGTAAACCTCTATCATGTCACCCTGCAGTCAACGTTTCTCCAAGCTAAAGAGCCTCATGTCGATGCACTTAGAGCCCAAGAGGGTGATCCTTAGTGACGCAAGAATGAAGGTTGCACACAGTAGTTGTAAAACCACTATATATATTTCCCTATCATCCTTCAGTAATCCTTTTACCCCATGGTCATCCAAGGGCCCCACTGCCTCCCTGGCTGGCTTCTTGCTTGTAATATATTTGAAGAAATTTTTATTGTTGGCCTTTATGTTTTTTGCAATATGCTCCTCATAGTCCCTTTTTGCCTGCCTGATCACAGTCTTGCATTTGATTTGCCACAGCCTGTGTTCCCTTTTATTAATCTCACTTGGATTGGTTTTCCACCGCTTAAAGGAGTCCTTCTTACCTTTTACAGCTTCCATTATTTTGTTTGTTAACCATGCAGGCCTTTTCTTATACCTGTTTGTGCCTTTCTTAACTTGTGGTATGTATTTTATCTGAGCTACTAGGATTATAGTTTTAAATAGTCTCCAAGCTTCCCCAAGGGTTTTGACCGTATTTACCTTTTCTTTCAGTTTCCTCCTCACATGCCTCCTCATCTCAGAGAATTTACCCCTTTTAAAGTTAAACATGGTTGTGGCGGTCTTTTGGGGCAACTTCCTATTTATACAAACAGTGAAATCAATAACATTATGGTCACTGCTCCCAAGCGGCGCAATCACTTTTACATCTCTCACCAAGTCTTGGGCATTACTTAGGACCAAATCCAGGATCGCCCCACCCCTGGTAGGTTCAGAGACCATCTGCTCCATAGCACAGTCATTGAGAGCATCAAGAAACTCAATCTCTTTCTCTCGACCAGAACACATATTGACCCAATCAATCTGCCGGTAGTTAAAATTACCTATTACAACACAGTTTTTACGTTTAGCCGCTATCTTTAAGCCTTCCATCATATTATAATCGTCCTCTCTCGTTTGATTTGGTGGGCAATAACAAACTCCCATAGTTAAATTTCCTTTTGGGCCCTCTATTTCAACCCAAAGCATTTCTAGAAGGGAATCTAGTTCTCTGACCTCAGTCTTACTGGACCGTATATCCTCTCTGACATACAGAGCCATCCCACCTCCAACCCTTCCCTCCCTATCCTTCCGATATAACTTATATCCAGGAATCACCGTGTCCCACTGATTCTCCTCATTCCACCAAGTTTCTGAAATTCCCACAATGTCTATGTTTTCTCCCAACACTAAACATTCCAATTCACCAATTTTACTTCGAACACTTCTAGCATTTGCATACAAACATCTGTAATTTCCCAGGCAAGCTAGGCCCGCCACCTTCCTCCTGCCGCCTCGAGGCTCTGGCCGACAGTCCATACTGTTTGTCACCATCACAGTGGACAACTCTGATCCGTTACCCGGTAGAAAAATAGCAGCTAACCCTTCATTTCTTTGAGATGAGTCCTCCCGAACCAGAGACATTTAATCTCCTGTCGGCTTCCCCCCAAGATTTAGTTTAAAAACTGTTCTGCCACCTTTTTGATTTTAAGCGCCAGCAGCCTGGTTCCATCCGGGGACAAGTGGAGACCGTCTCTTTTGTACAGCTCCCGCTTGTTCCAGAAAGCATCCCAGTGCCTAACAAACTTAAACCCTTCCTCCTTACACCATCGTCTCATCCACACATTAAGACTTCTAATTTGTGCCTGTCTCTCCTGCCCTGCACGTGGAACAGGTAGCACTTCTGAGAAGGCTACCTTGGAGGTCCTGGCCTTAAGTCTCCCACCTAGCAGCCTAAATTTTTCCTCCAGGACCTCATGACTGCATTTCCCCACATCGTTGGTGCCAACATGCACCACAACCACAGGCTCCTCCCCAGCACTGTCTATCAGTCTATCTACTACATGCGTAATTTCCGCTACCTTCGCACCAGGCAGGTAAGGGAAGATCTTGCCTCACTAACCTGTTACAGTTCTTTGAAGGGGTGAACAAACATGTGGACAAAGGGGACCCAATAGATGTGGAATTATAATGGGATGTCACCTTGGGACCATGGCATGAGGAAAGGGAATAAATGCATTTATTTACTTTAGTTGTATCTCACCTTTCTCCCCAATGGGGATGAAAAGTGGCTTACATCATTCTCCTTTCCTCTGTTTTATCCTCACAACAATTCTGTAAGTAAGCGTTGCCCCTCATGCTGTTTTCCTAATCTGAAATATTGTTAGTTTGTAGATCTAATCTCAATTATAAGGAAATCTGAAGATGTGTATAGGAACATCAGTCATTACAATTATTTTGAAAATCTGTAAGTGAGCTCTAAAAACCTACCAGTCTTAGAGGATGAAACATATGGCTAAATGATAGTGCAGTCTACAGCCTAGAGGATGAACCACAGTCTGTGAAAAGATCTTGGCATAGGGCTCCCTGTAATACTTCTCCCTCCCACTCTTTCTCACTGTACCTGTATGGGCATGAGTAGTTTGCAATCCACCCACAATTACTTGGAAGGCAGAGAGAAGACACCACACATCCACCCATGTAAAGCTATCCACCCATTCCTGTGCTTGCCCAGTGGCCAACCTGCAAGTATATCAAGTTTCCTGGAGGTCATCTATCTTTAAAAATGTATACTAGAAAGAATGAAAGCTGTCTTCAAATATATTAAGTATGCATTTCCAAGAACATACTTATAAGAACATAAATGTATGTGTGTGTGTGTCCTGTGGCAGCTATCTATCTGTTTAGGCATAATTCACCTTAATTATTGATTTATTTAGGAGATTTTTATGCCTCCTCTTTAAAGTGCTGCTTGAGGGATCATCAGCTTACTGTTAAAAATAATAAATCATCAACATATAAGAAATAAGTCATTAAAACAGGCCAGGGACATAAATAGCTCAAAACTATTCATAAAACAGGCCTCTGAAGCAGACCATTTAAAAGGCTGGAAACATAAAATCTCTAATTAAAACTTGGATTAAAAGATATGCTTTGGACTGGCTTCTAAACAATAGTAAGATAGGCATCAGGTGACCCTCAAGGGAAAGAGTGTTCCAAGAGTGGTACCACCACAGAAAATGCCTTGTTCCTAGGCATCACTGGCTTCACTTCTGAAGGTGAGGGCACAGAGCAGGGACTGGGAAGCAAATTTTAACTGGCAGTCTGGTCAGGAAGAGGTGGTCCATCAGGTACTCTGCCTTATGTATAAAACTTAGCACTGAATTGTGCCTGAAAACAAGTGGGTAACCAGTGTAGATTTTTCTGAACAGGGATGAGGTGATCTCTCTCATTAATCCCTGACAGTAGTCTGGCTGCCACATTTTGAACCAACTGAAGTTTCTGGACTTTTCTCCGGTGGCCTGGTCAGTGGGTCAGTCCGAACTACTGGGTATAGGCTCCTTCTCCTCACCACAGGGTTGGGTCTTCCAATTGATCCAGGGGGTGGGGTGGCCTATACCTTCCAACCTCGTCAGTTCGTTCCGGCCCTGCAAGCAGCAGGACGGCTTTTCTTTCGAGCGCTAAAGCAAAGCACGTTGATCCAGATGACAGAGAAGATTCAAAGAAGCTGGGAGCATAGGGGTTGAACCCCAACAACACCAGCACAAGGGCGAGATGCCACAGGCTATTCATGAGTAGGCCCAGTCAACAGAGGCGGCAAAGCCCAGTGACGCTCCATTCCCTTACTCACATGGTAGGAACAGAGCGGGGAAACCGGCACAGGAGCCGAGTGGACCTGGAAACTGCGGCACAGTAAGTCACACCACAGCAGGAAGGAATCCTTCACAGTCGGGGGTGCTGTTGGGAGCCCTGGGGAGGCCTTAGGGACCAACGCGGCACAGGCCCAACCAAGTGGAGCCCGGAGCTGTGTTGTGCTAAGTGCATCGCAGCGGGGAGAGACCTGTTCACGTTCGAGAGCCCTGAGCACTTTGTTAAGTCAGAGGGCGAACAGGCGCCACCAGAATGAGAGGGGGAAGGAGAGGCCTTGGTGACCAGCAGGGGGTGTGGTGGAGGCACATTACCTGCCTTCCATCTTGGGGCCCCTTCCCACCTTTATTTCTTACTGCCTTCTACTTTCACTTTTGTTTTCAGTGAGGCACGGAGGCAACAAAATGGCACTAGTTCTAAAGGCAATTCCCCCAGTGAGTTTGAACTGTCTCTCTTCTTGGGGCCTCAGCCTCTCAGCAGGCACAAGAGACACAGAATCCTGACCTCTCTGGGGATGACACCAAAACAAACTTGCTTCAGTGGCTTAAGAAAGAGATACTAAAAGAACTGGGGCAGGACCTCTTGCAGCAGCTGAGCTCTTCTGCTTCTTCAGCCCTGCGGAAGAGACAAGAAAGAAGGAAAAGAGACAGAGACCCCAGTCCTAGTGACCTCTTTGAAAGGCAACCTAAGCGCAGACTTAGCCTGGGTTTAGACTTGCCCTTGCTTAGTTCGGCAGAGGAGTCTGAGTGTTCTGACCAGCCTTCTGATAGGGAGAAAGGGGAACTCTCAGAAGAGGAGTCCAATCCAAGTTTTTTCCCTCGAATACTATTCTAGGCTACTCCCCAAGGTTCTACAAACCCTTAATTTTGTGGCAACTCCCAAAGAGAAGGAGGAGTTGGATCCTGACCTTCCCACAGGCTCAGGAGAGATGATACCTAAGCTGAGTAGCTCGCAAACGAGGGTTTCTTTGCCAGCTGCCTTTTTTTGCCATGGTTAAAGCAGAATGGGAGCGCCTGGCCAAGCCCAAGGCCACCCAGCAGGTGTTCTCTAAACTCTATTCCTTAATTCCACAGGCCACCAAGAGACTAAAACTGCCAGTGGTAGATGATCCCGTAACTAGTCTTATCTCCAATTCGGTCCTACCTATGGACATAGATGGCCTACCTAAGGACCCATGTGATAGGAGAATACAACAGGCCTTGCGGAAGGAATTTGAGGCATCAGCCTGGGCCATTAAGGCTTCCACGACGACCTCATTGTTTAAGGATGAGTTAAAGAAGATCACCCTGTCTGCTGCCTTTGTGGCAGATGGTTCCTTAAATACCATGCAGCAAGCAGCTAGAGCCATGGCCTGTGGCGTGGTGGCTAGACGTAATATTTGGCTTCGGAATTGGGAAGTTGATGCTGTGGCCCAGGCACGGGTGTTAGCGGTGCCCTTTATGGGTGCCTTGTTGTTTGGTGAGGAACTAGATGGGTATCTTATTGAGAACAGAGACAAAAAGAAGGTCCTTCCTTCTAAAGGTAAAGAGGCGAAGCACAGGAAGCCCTTTGCTTCCTTTCGAGAACCTAAGAAGCCTTCTAGACCAGGTTTCTTTCATTCCTTTAGAGGGAAGTGGCAACAGAAGGGGCGAGACTCCAAGTCCTACTATTTCGCAAAGTCCGACCAGAGCTCCAAGTCCCTCTCAAAAAAAGGAGGGTCATAATGACTATGCCATCCGGCATGTGACTGGGAAGATAGGGGGCCAACTCTCAAAGTTCGCAGACACCTGATGGCAGTCTATACAAGATCAATGGGCGTTGGAGGCTGTGACACAGGGCTACGCCATCGAGTTTCACTCCCTTCCTTTCAGTTGCTTTTGCTGGGTTCTGTGGAAGCGAGACAGGGCCGCCCACAGGGCAATGTTATCTGCCATCCAACATTGGGGCAATGGAGTCAGTCCCAACCTCCCAGAAGGGTCTTGGGGTTTACGCCATAATTTTTTTAATGCCAAAGAAAAATGGGGACTTCAAAACCATTCTGGATCTGAAATGACTCAACAAGTTTGTGAAAATGAGACACTTCAAGATGGAGACTCTACGATCGGTGTTACTAGCCATTCAGCCACAGGATTTCCTGGCTTCCTTGGATCTATCCGAGGCT
Organism: Heteronotia binoei; assembly: GCF_032191835.1. Taxonomy (NCBI): domain Eukaryota; kingdom Metazoa; phylum Chordata; class Lepidosauria; order Squamata; family Gekkonidae; genus Heteronotia; species Heteronotia binoei. The sequence continues at coordinate 78,636,757 of NC_083227.1, read as the reverse complement.
TATTTGCATGTTCCCATGTGTTTTTCATATGGGGGGAAGTACTTCCAATATCAGGCTCTACCATTCGGCCTGACATCATCACCTCATGTCTTCACGAAGATTTTGGTGACACTGGTGGCGGACCTGCACCTGCAGGGGGCGTCTCTGTTTCCATACCTGGACAACATTCTAGTGAAGGCGCAGTCCTACCATCAGTGTCTGGAGGACACTCAGCGGGCCGTGACCATGTTACAGCGACACAATTTTGTAGTGAATGTGGAGAAGAGCAATCTAGTTCCCACACAGAGATTAGTGCACCTGGGGGTGCAGATAAACACAACCATGGACAGAGTTTTTCTGACAGGGGAGAGAAGGCTGAAGCTCTGCTCCCTATTGCAAAAGGTTCTACAACGGTGCAGGGTACCGGTGATGACCCTGACACAGTTGCTAGGGCTGCTGGTCTTGTGTCAGGACCTGCTGTTTTGGGCCAGGTTTCATACTCGACCCCTACAATTTTTTCTCCAACCCTTCCAGGAAGTTATAGGGAACAAGCTACACAAACTGGTAACCATTTCACCGGAGGTGGTGACTCAGTTACATTGATAGTTGGAGCCTGCCCGTTTCCTTCAGGGGCACCCTCACCATGAGCCTCAGAGAGTGTGCATGACCATGGATGCCAGTCTATGGGGCTGGGGGGCTCATTCACAGGGGCAAATGCTCCAGGGGCAATGGGGGCCCCACAAATCGCTATGCAGCATCAACTTCTTGGAACTCAGAGCAATTCATTTGGGACTGATGGATCTACAGACAGTTTTGGCAGGCCACCATGTTCTGGTCAAGATGGACAACTCCACAGCCAAGGCATATGTGAATCGACGGGGGGGGGGGCGGGGGGACTCAGGTGAAGACTCAGGTGAGGCGACATTACTCTTCGAGTAGGCGGAAGCCAACCTTCTGTCAATCAAGGCAATTCATGTGCCAGGGAAGGACAACTTGCTAGCGGATTGGCTCAGCAGACGTTCTAGATCAGACAGAATGGAGCCTGCACAGAGATACTTTCTGGCAGATATTGGACAGATATGGGCCAGTATTGGTGGATCTGTTTGCCACAGCGGAGAATCGGCAGGTGGACAGGTTTTTCTCCAAAAGCAGAGACGCAGAGGCAGAAGGGACCAATGCACTCTGCAGAGAGTGGCCGGCAGGGCTCCTGTATGCTTTCCTGCCCACCCAGCTGTTACCCAGGGTGATTCAGAGGGTGGTGGATCTAAGGGCAGAGATAGTGCTTGTGGCTCCTTTCTGGCCGAGATGATCATGGTTCCAGGAGCTCCTGAGGCTGTTAGTTCTGCCTCCTTGGTGTCTGCCAGGGAGGGGGGATCTGCTGACTCAGGGCAGTATGTCACACCCCCAGCCGGGATTATTAAAGTTAACAGTTTGGAGGTTGAGCGGTCTCAGCTCAAAAGCCTAGGATATTCAAAGAAGGTGGTGGACACCATGTTAGCGTCTCATAGAATCTCTACTAACAAGGTGTATAACACCACTTGGAAAGTTTTTTCTTCTTGGTCTGCCCAGCGGGGGTGGGGCCCATTGAAGGTGAATGTTCAAGGGGTTCTAGGTTTTCTACAAGAGGGGGCGGATAAGGAGCTGTCCACCAGCACTCTGAGGCATCAAGTGGCTGCCATTTCCGCTATCCAGGGGGTGCGGAGATGTAAAGCGCTATCCTTGCATCAGTATATTAAAAGGTTTTTGCGGGGTACTTTGCTTCTCAAACCACCCCAGGTGCATAAGTTCCCTTCATGGAAATTGAACATGGTACTGAATACCTTGTGTAGACACCCATTTGGGCCTATGGCCTCATGTGGGGTTAAAGAACTGACATTGAAGTCTTTTTTTGATTGGGATCATTATGGCACGCAGAGTGTCAGAGTTAAGGGTCTTATCGGTGGATAAGGAGCTCTGTGTTTTTCATAACGACAAAGTTGTGCTGAAACCGGATCCTTCCTTTATTCCAAAAGTCAACTCCGTTTTTCATAGATGTCAGGAGTTAGTGCTTCTGAACCTTTGCCCTAATCCCAAATCTCCTCGAGAGACAGGGAGTTGCACTGTTTAGACGTTAAGCGGGCGCTTAGTTTTTACATTGAGCGTACGAAAGACTGAAGAAAATCTGATTTGATGTTTGTGTCTTTCAGTAAAGCATACATTTCAGTAAACCATCTCTCTAAGTAGATGGTTGAGGGAATGCACTGTGTTGGCTTATAAAGCCCAAGGTCAGGTCCCTCCGGATGGGATTATGGTGCTGCCACATCTGCAGTGTATAGGTCCTTCCCTTCACTGAAAGTGGTGTGTAGGGCTGCAACATGGAAGTCAGTACATACCTTTACCAAACACTGTAAGGTAGACAAGTGGGTATCAGCAGAGGCTGCCTTTGGGAGGCGTGTGCTGCAGCATGCACTCTAAACAGGGAAGCGGGTCCCGCCCTGGGATGTACAGCTTTGATACGTCCCAGTAGTTCGGACCAACCCACTGACCAGGCCACCAGAGAACGGAACATAAGAGAAGCCATGTTGGATCAGGCCATTGGCCCATCCAGTCCAACACTCTGTGTCACACAGTGGCCAAATTTTTATACACACACACACACACACACACACATATATATATACACACACACACACTGTGGCTAATAGCCACTGATGGACCTCTGCTCCATATTTTTATCCAATCCCCTCTTGAAGCTGGCTATGCTTGTAGCTGCTACCACCTCCTGTGGCAGTGAATTCCACATGTTAATCACCCTTTGGGTGAAGAAGTACCTCCTTTTATCCGTTCTAACCTGACTGCTCAGCAATTTGTATCACTTTGTATCAGATTTGTATCATTTACCGTGAAGCTTCCTTCTTAGTGGACTGGCAGTGGGTTGGTCCGATCTGCCCTTAGTTTAGTGGTTGAGCAGCTTCCTGGGTTTTGGAGATGGATCCTGTAGTTTACACCTGTACTTGGGGTAAGTTACTGTACTGTGGTTTGTTGTTCTACAGTCAATTGACCTTTTGTATGGCGCAGTTGAGCGTAATAAAGTTTTTTCTCCTCATTTTCATCGGTTGTGGAGTATGATTAACGGGCAGGATTGGGGAGTTTATTCCCTATAGGGGGAGTTGCAGCTTGGAAATGACTGATAAAGTTGGAAGGTATAGGCCACTCCCCCCGGATCGATTAGAAGATCCGACCCTGTGATGATGATGAGGAGCCTATACCCAGTAGTTCGGACCGGCCCACTGCCAGTCCACTGAGAAGGAAGCTTCATGGTAAGTACTACAAATCTTCCATTTTCAAAGGTAGCACCACACATAGTTCATTACATTAAACTAATCTGGATGCAAACCTTAACCTTAACACATTTATGAAGTGAAATGTTACTGGTTTTAATGTTTAAATGTTAATTATTTAATTGTTTTATATTTAAAATTGTTAAATTTATGTTTGATTAGTTGTTGGAAGCCGCCCTGAGCCACTTGTGGGAAGGGCGGGATACAAATCCCAAATAAATAAATAAATAAATAAATCCTCGGGCCTCTGTGTTTGAAAAAGTTTCTCAGTTTTTATATGAGAATTCCACACATTCTAACTTAGGCATTCTGTTTCTTGTACCATGTGCTTTGAAACAAAATAAATTAAGATGTGGAGAAAGTTAGATTTGCCATGTATGGGGGCCTGATAATATGGCTGTTTGCAAAGAAGGCAAAATATATACTGGCAGGAAATATGTGTAAGGGAGAACTTGGCTGGCTACTTAAGTTACCACCAGGTAAATTCCCAGTGGGCTGCAACTCAGGAGGAATGTTTCTCTCTCTGCCTGACTTGCACCCTTACCTCCCTGTTCCCAGAGGGCCTCATTTCCATGACCCTCTCCATCCCCAGGGGTCCTCATCTGGCTGCCAGCTACCGTTGGCTGACAAGGAATACCGAAGCCCAAGACAGCTATAAGAAAGCTGTTCTGCCTTGATCTTTTCCCCTCTGACCTTCCAGTCTCCTGCTCAAGGACCCTGTGCTTTAGTATCAGAAAACTGGAATGGAGCGTGTACAGTAGGTCCAACTTGAGCATGTACAGAACGTGTACAGTAGGTCCAACTTGAGCATGGTTCCTCGCTCTTTCTCACCCCATTTTCCCTCTCTTTCACACACAGTTTCTTCTTCCCCCAGCCCCATACCTTCTTTCTTTTTCCCCCTTTTCCCTACCGTATTTTTTTCACCCAACCTATTTCTTTTCTCACCATATTTCTTTCTCTTTCCCTGCCCCATCCCTTCTTTCTCCCCCCCCCCCTGGAGATTTGTTTTTCCATTCCTCCACCACATTTCTTCTTCTGTTCTCCCTCCTTCTCTGTCTCTCTTTTCTCCTACCCACCTCTCTCTTTTGTGGGAAAGCAAGCAATTCAGGGGCACCCTGGAGCAAAGTCATGGCCTGATCAGATATGGCCAATAGTATTAAGAGACAGAGCTTGGGGAGGGTTATAAAAATGATCATGGGAGATGGGTAGGTGTGAAAAGTAGGGCCCTCTCATGTCTTTTGGAGAAGAGTTAGGTACTCCAGCTACTGGAGTTAGACATTCCTGTCCTGGGCTAGAGTGTTGGAGTGGGAACTGGAAGATGCTCAACTATGAATACCTTGACTCTCTCTCTCTCTCTCTCTCTCTCTCTCAGCTTTACCTACTTCACAAAGTTGTTGTGAGAATAAAATGAGGGAACCCCCTATTCTACCTTTAGCTCTTGGAGACAGGGTGAGGTTCAACCCCTCACCCCATTCCTCCCAACGCTTGTGGACACCTTACAGTTCCCTGCCTTTTTACCTGTTTGGCTGTATCCTTCAACCCGATCAGGTGCATTTGAGGGGATCACTCTGATGTCTTTTCCTGGTCCATTTTAACTTCCATGCCCACCCAGATATCTGTGTCTGTGTCTATTTGAGTATGATCACTTACTTAATTGCACTGAATATGATACTCCCTTTTTAAAGGATGGAAGAATTATTTTCCTGCACACATCAATACAGAATTTGGTGTACTATGAGATGATAACCTACAAAGATCCAGTAAGTGCACTTGAATTAATTGTTATCCTTTTCTCAGCATGTAAATATGTATATTTTAACTTTAATATCTTCTTTATTTCAAAATGTTGCTTCTCTTTGTAAATGATAGCATCGTAGCCATTAACAAAATCGTGTTTCTTGATGAACTGGTAATTGAAATGACAGATCAAACAGGACAAATCCAATAGAAAGCTAGCAGAATTGTGTTAAAGCTGTTATTTGAAAAACACCACTTTGACTGGTCATAGGAACTGGTTCCAAAAGATTAGCACAAAATTTACCCTACATATTTCTGCTAGTTGTGTATCGTAGTTCTCTGTGTAGCATAGATAAAGATTTGAAGCATGTAACTTATTCTTAATAGGTACCACTCAGGGGCTTGTTGCATACGCGGGGGTGTGCTTAGAGCGCACCCATGTGCTTCATTCCATTCAGTGAGCAACCCAATACAGATGACTACACTGCACACTGACTGAGTGCATGGGGAGGGAGAGCAAGAGTGAGTGTGCTGGCCCCATATCCCGCTTTCATGCAATCAGTTGGTCATCTGCAGGGTCTGACTATGTGAAGGAGGGGGCTGCATGAATACTCTCCCTCCATGATCAGCAGGTAGTTGGGAGCAGCTGTGGTGTTCAAATGGCCACTTCCTCCATGTGATTTCACCTTGCAGCTTCCTAGATGATCATGCTTGCTCTCCTCCCTATGCACTCTGTTGATGTATAGGTGTGTGTGTGTGTGGGGGGGGGGTCATCTGTACCAGGCTTGTATGCTGTAAGTGGGCTGAGGTTCTTTTATCTGTGCAAATGAGTGGTGTGCTTTGTCACACTGGAGTTCTGTGGGCACATTAGTGCACCTTCTGCATTCTGGACCTTGGGCCGTGTGCCGAGAATTTTAATAGGAGAAAAATACATACAGAAGTGGCTTAACTGCAGGGGAAAACCCCCATATTTTAGATGCAACACTCCAATCTAACAAGTGGTAAAAAATGATGTGGGAAATTGTATTTATTTATTAAATATTTAGAACTTTTCCAAAACTACTATGAAAAATCAAATGTAATTGTGGATTAGGATGGAATTGGCACTGTCACCAACATTTGCTAGGAAGTACAGAAGAAACAAATACTAAGCTTACAAATGAAGAATAGCATTCCATTGTGATTTGTCCCTAACACACAGTACCCAGAGGTTTAGTCTTTACCAACAATCATGCAAGATGTTAATTGTAAATTGAGCAAGACGTTACCTGTCAGCTCTTGAGTAACCTCTAGAATCTTGATATGTACATGACAATAATCTCAGGCTGATTCAAATGTGTAATCAAATCCCTTCCTGCATTCATCATGTGGTGAGAATCATAGATAGTTCAAACACCTACTCCTTTTGCCTGTAACGTATCTAACATTTCCTTAGAACCACAAATCTTATTAAATGTCCCAGTTTCATATTTGCATGATGATAGTATTAAAAGTTGATTTGAGGTTGACTTGATACTTTGCTTGAACCTGCATACTTTGATTGAATTTCAGATGTCACAAACAAACAGTGCATAACTAGAATGAGTATGGTTATTCTTGGGCTCACACACTCCCTCATGTATGCAGGTTTGATTTAAAAGTTTCTGGTTTGAGAGAAGCAGCAGGTCATTAAGACTTCTCAATCATGTGCTTTTAACAAACTGCGGTTTATTTATTATCTTTAAAGAATGTGTATGCTACCTCTTATCTACAAACTGGGATTATAAATCTCATTTAAGTTCTGTTTCAGAATCTCAGTTTGCAGGAGAGAAACAAATCACAATGTGTTATGGTGTCCTAATAAAACATCACAACAAACAGTAATTTCTTCCAAGAAAGAAATCTTCAATCTCAGTTCCACCTACAAGAGAAGGGGAAAGCCTTACTTAGTCTCTTCATGATCAAATGAGTTTTGAATAATGACATTTGTTGCCTCTAGCACCATATTTCCAAAATTTATATGGAAGTATGCTTCAGTTTGGTTTGTTGATTGATTTTTAATTTTTGCTTAGTTTTATGAAGCATATGCCTTTTCAGGAATTAAAGACAAACATAAATTGATTTAGGTAATTCATTTAAGACATGATGTGACCCATCAACAGCTGGTAATTATGTGCCAGAAACCAACCTGCAGACTGATACATTTCAGAAGCTTACCTGCTCTGGATCTGGTCCACCACATTGAGGCCTCAAGTGACACCGCTGTTTTTTCAAGGCTTGTGAGTAACATGAACAATTGAGTAATATTGGGAGATATGGTTTTGTTATACATTGTTGTAAATACTGTAATTATTATGACCAGTTACAAGATTTTTTTCACACACTTCTTCTGATGCATCTAGAATGGGGCACTGTTTGTGATGTGATACCTATCCACATCGCCTTGGAATAATCCTCTGAAGCAAATGTGGGAAGTAAATTTATTTTCTCAGAGTACTTCCCACATTATGTAAGCGTTCCTGAGAAGTACTTCCACCTGCATGTATGTAATGTAGAAATGGTTTACACACACTTATTTTCCAAGATATATGAAATAGATATTATTGACTTTCTTCTAGATTTTAGTATGTATGGGAATTTCTTGGAAAGCAGACACCTGCAAACACTTGCCAAATGATCTTTTTTAGATACAGAAGTGACTTGCAAAGCCATTCTTCTGACTTAGAGAGCATACAGCAGAAGAGCCTCAGCATTTTGTCCTTCTTAAGTTCAAACTAGACATTATGGCATTGCAAAAGTCAAGTCTGGGTTTGCTGGACACGACTCACATTCCCTGCAATCGGGTGAAATTCTAGCAGGAGCTCCTTTGCATATTAGGCCACACACCCCTGATGTAGCCAATCCTCCAAGAACTTACAAAAAAGAGCCTTGTAAGCTCTTGGAGGACTGGCTACATCAGGAGTGTGTGGCCTAATATGCAGAGGAACTCCTGCTAGAATTCCACCTCTGCCTGAAATCCTGTAAGAGTAGTGCGGAACTGCCTTTTTAATAGCCACAAGGATCTGATTCTGCTTGGTTCACAGTGCAAGGAGAGAAGGGTCTACTGTGTCCTCTCCCCCATACTGTTTTCCCAACCAAAATGTCCCCAGGTCATTATTTGCCCTATTTTGGAGTTGCATGAACACTGAATATAGGCTTGCCAATCCCCAGGTCCCAGCAGGGGTTCTCCCGCTTTCCCAGGCTCCTTCCTGCTCCCAGTTAACTGACCGGCAGGGGGAAGCCCCGCCCCCACAGTCCCCATGTACCTTTCCACCTCCGGAGGCTTTCAGACTCCACTGGAAAGGCTTCCACTTGAGATGGTGCCTCTGCATCTTTAAGGCTGAAGAGGGGCGGGGGAGCAGGCAGAATAACATAGCTGTGAAAGCAGCCCAGACTCTCCATTGGTTGCACAATCTTTGCAGGGGTCATTTGCAGCCCAGACCCTTTGTTCGTTGCACAATCTTTTCAGAGGTCGGTTGCTCTGTGTTACTTTGAAGAAGCTGGAGGTTCAGCAACTGTGAGTAGAGATGCCAATCCCTAGGTGAGAGCAGGCCCTCCCCCACTTCAGAGTCATCAGAAATGGAGGCAGGGAGGAGGAAAATGTCTGCTCGGCACTTCATTATTCCCTATGGAGATCGATTCCCATAGGGAATAATGAATTGATCTGGGGGTATCTGAGGTTCTGGAGGGGCTGTTTTTTTAAATAAAGGCACCAAATTTTCAGCATAGCATCTATTAACTCTCCTCAAAAGCCGCTCCAAGTTTCAAATAGATTGGACCAGGGGGTCCAATTCTATGAGCCCCAAAAGAAGGTGCCCCTATCCTTCATTATTTCTAATGTAGGTAAGGCATTTAAAAAGTGTGCAGTTCCTTTAAATGTGATGGCCAGAACTCCCTTTGGAGTTCTATTATGCCTGTCACAACCTTTCTCCTGGCTGCATCCCAATGTCTCCTGGCTCCACCCCCAAAGTCCCCAGATATTTCTTGAATTGGACTTAGTAACCCTAACTGAATACTATACATATTCCTGGACCCTACCCATCAAAAGTAGTAAAGTCTAGTATGAGTCTCAGGAAATCATTTTTCTTGCCATTTTATCCACACAACAGCTCTGTGCAGTAAAAGCTTTTCCTCATTCTCATTTTTCTTGCTTGTAAGTTCCTATTTCTTTCTGTGTGTGTGTGGGGGGGGGGGGTCTGTTCTACATTTTTTTTCTCCCTCGATTCAATGTTACACAGGTTTATGTCCAGCATAGCTTCCTGGAGATTTAAAGGCTGTAAGCAAGAAAAACAACTGAGTAATAGTGTGATATTTGAATCCAGATCTCCCCAGTTGAAATCTGATGCCCTGCTCTGCCCTGGCTGTCCTGGAGAATATGGTGTGGAGAGAATAGCACTACACTTAGAGCCATATGGCCAGTTGTTTGTGGCTGAGATGGTTCCTAATTATAGTAAATCCATCAAGCATTCCATAAAGCCACTGCAGGAAAAATGAAACTTGAAGATGGCTTTGATTGGGAAAAATCTAAAAGAAAGAATATCTCTTGCAAAATAATTTAGATCCATGTTCTTGATTTAGAGAGTTGAAAAAACCAAACACAAAAGATCTGAGCATACCAAACTAAAACAATATGCATGTTTCAGGAACATACACTGTTTGCTGGCCTGAAGTCCGGAGCTGTAGAATTTTTCGATATTCTAACAGATGATAACCAAGAAGAGATTTCAGGAAAAGCTGTCAATAATAATGGTAAGATTGTTGTCATTATTTTTAAAAAACAATGCTTCAATGTATTTAATGTCATGGAAGAGGTCAGTGGTAGCCTGATTGAAGGAAAAAGCTTTGAACATTCATTACAAGGGTTATGGAACTCACACACTAGATCAATAACTAAAATAAGAACTGAGAGCTACATCTAAGAGCATAATCTAGGCAAATTTAAAGTTTATAAAACCCCAACAATTTCAATGCAAGAGTTAATCCCATGTTTAGATCTGTCAATAAGAATCAGTGGAAGTTTCATCATCAGCTTTTGTTTTTTGTTTGTTTGAAAGAAGACATTTAAAAAAAAAAAACAGGTGTGCTGTCTGATTCTATGCATGCCATCTCAGATGTTCTGATTTCAGAGGAAATGATCCTTAACTAATGGTGCAAAGGATGAGAGCTGTATTGTTTTGTCACATGCAGAAACATTTTAACTGAAGTCTGTCTTGAGCAGTTCATTTTGGTTTCCTGCACTGAGTGAGGCACAGGAACATGAGCTGTGCCAAGGGTGGCCATGTGTCTTCCCTTTTCTGTACTCCTGGCAAAAAAGGAAACTTGGCTGTAGGCAGTGAATTGAACCCACATCTGTGGAGCTCCCTGGAGTAGGTTAACTCTAGGGTTCCTGCCACTTATACCATTATCCTCATTGGGAGTAGAAGTGCCAACCATAAGTGATCTTAAGATCATTGAATGCCATCTTTAAAGTGTACTGAATTAGCACCCAGTTGTTTCAAATTGTTTAAATCTAATGTTTTATCTTAAATGTTTTTATTGTTGTTATATTATGCATGGTGAGCCACCCTGAGCCTGCTTTGGCCTGGAGGGCAGGATATAAATCAAATAAACATAAACATATCCTTTCCCCTTCCCTCCAATACTGTGTGTGTGGGTAGCAGCTGTACATTGGAGACTGTGGCACAGTGACAGGCAGCAGCTTGGCATTGGAGGGGGGGCACTCAGCAGCACGCTGCTGTAGGATTGGTGGATATCAATAGGATCACTATGAACTCTGCCACCACTGCTGTGTTGCCTATGGCTTGCTGAGAGATATTTCTAATGGTCATCTTCACTCTGCAGAATGACCAGAGGATGCTGACCAGCAGTGCATGGCATGGGCACTTTGCCAGCACAGAGGGATAAGAATGGGGCTGTTAGTGCCCTTGGACAATAAAAGGGTTGGCATCATCGCCGGGCATAAAAGCTTAAAAATAAATTGTATTGCTTTGATGTGTGATGTATTACATTTTTAAGGTGTTAACTACTTTAAGAATGTAGTCAAGAAAGCAGGGTAGAAATATAAAAATATTAGAATCGATACATTAAGTAAACATACAACAATGCAGCTCATTTTTATTTTATTTTTGCTGTTGTTTTGGTAAGAGTGTGTTACTTGAAGGCGTCTTGAGAAGGATCACACCCTGGCAGTTAGCATATATGTGATCTAATCTGGAATAAGTATCAGATGTGAGAGACACTGGTGTTATTGTCCAACACCTGGTTTGCTGCTAAATATATAAAGGTCAAATGAAAGAAGCTGCTCTGTCACGTCTGTGACTTTCGGTAGACTAGTCAAGTTTGAGTCACATGCCTGGGAGGTGTGGCTTGCATAACTGATACAGTGCTTCTTCCTCATCAGCCTACAACAAATAACTCATCCTGGCATGCAAATACTTCTGACACAGTTTTTCTGTGCAGGCAGAAAACCGCAAACCTGAATTTAGGTGAAAAATAACTTGTTAGTTCCCATCATGTTTCCTCTATTTTCCACATGTAATAAAAATCCCTTTTAAAGCTTGTCTTTAAAAGCTTTAAATGTGCAAAGGGGTCCATTTATACTAGCAATCACATGGTGCAACCAATGCATGTCTTAATTATTCTGTTGCTTCAGCTCCTTGTGTTTCACAATTCAAAGCCTCATACTTAGATTAGCGATATGAAGGCCCATAAAAAAGCCAAGGGAAAAATAAACTAGATTTTTTTTTTCTTCTGAGAACATTGGATGAGTACTATTTTTAAAAAACGTCATGTGAAATATTTTCTTCTTCAGAATGAGTGAAATCCTTTTTCAAGTGAGGTTTTCCTCATTCAAAATTTACAATATTTTATGTATAATAATCTAAAGCATTAGAAGATCATTCTGGTGTATATTAGAGCCATACAACATATTTTCAAGGATATGTTTATTATTTAAATGTGAATACATTTGTCCATAATTAATTTGCTGTAATGTGTATTATAATAATAATAATACACTATTGAAAAGTTATTCACCTTGCTAAATAAATATGTTGCTGGTCCCTGAAACTGGTTTGTGCAGTTCCTTTTGTTTATTTTTTTAATTGTGTTTCTATTTTCACCTTTTATTTTTGCCTACCTTATAAAGAACAAATATGGATGTGTGTTAAGATTTGTATATGTATATTCCATTTTTGCATATAGAAAGTAAAGCTTTTATACTTTAAATTTTATAAATTTATAAATTTATATCCCGCCTGAGCCATTTGTGGGAAGGGCGGGATATAAATCTCGAATAAATAAATAAATAAATAAATAAATAAATAAATAAATAAATAAAATACGTCAAAATAGTACAATTTTGTATACAAAGGTATAAATGATGTGTTATATTTTCTCAGAGCAGTAAAATTGGTTTAGGTTTGATTAGCAATAAAGTTTTGCATATATCTCATTTTTTAAAAACTATGGAAAAAATTATGGCTTTCCCTGCCCCCATGGCTTCAAAATTGTGAGACCTGGATGCTGTTCTTAATATAACAAAATACTAATGTATTGTACAGAGAACTACCTCTGAAACAGTTATATTTGGAGCAGGCTTGGAGGCTGATTTTGTCTGAAGCAAGTTTGATTTGATTTCCTAGCATCCTCACAATATGATATTCTTCAGTGAAACTTGCATCTATAAGTTTTCCAACCAGTACCATTATAGTGATAGGCTAATGGTCTACTCTGTTTAGGATTGCACTCCTAATCTGTCCACTAGAGGTATATCTAATTTTTTTTTATTGCATCTGTACAGGATATTTTATTCAGATGGTCGACCATCGGTTACTGACCTGCCGCCTCGCCGACGCGGGGATTCAGGGGCTGGCTTTACAGTGGCTTTCCTCTTTCCTCGAAGGTCGGGGACAAAGGGTCGCGATTGGGGGCGAACTATCCCAGAGGCGTACGCTTGACTGCGGAGTACCTCAGGGGGCGGTTCTCTCCCCAATGTTATTCAACATCTATATGCGACCCCTTGCCCAGATTGCTCGAAGGTATGGGCTGGGTTGTCACCAGTATGCTGATGACACCCAGCTCTATCTACTTATGGACGGTCGACCAGTCTCCGCCCCAGAAAACCTAGACCGGGCATTACAGGAAGTGGCTGGGTGGCTCAGACTGAGCGGGCTGAGGCTGAATCCAGCGAAGACAGAGGTCCTTTGCTTGGGTCGTCGGGGCCCGGGGAGGGAAATCCCCCTACCAGCCTTTGAGGGTGCGCCGATGATAGCGGCGGACAAGGTCAAAAGCCAGGGGGTACTATTGGAGTCCTCCTTAACGATGGAGGCTCAGATAGCAGCCACTGCCAAGTCCGCATTTTTTCACCTTAGGCGGGCAAGGCAGCTGGCCCCCTTCCTGGAACGTGACGATCTAGCAACAGTGATCCATGCCACGGTCACCTCGAGGTTGGACTACTGCAATGCTCTCTACATGGGGCTGCCCTTGTGCCGAACCCGAAAGCTACAGCTAGTGCAGAATGCCGCGGCCCGGCTGTTGTTAGGGCTCCCAAGAAGGGAGCACATCCGGCCGGGGCTCCGGGACCTGCACTGGCTGCCGATAGTTTACCGAGTCCGGTACAAGGTGCTGGTTATTACCTTTAAAGCCCTATATGGCCTAGGACCTGCCTACCTGAAGGACCGTCTCTACCCGCACGTTCCCCAGAGAGTGCTGAGATCGGGAACACAAAATCTCCTAGTCATCCCCGGGCCAAAGGAAGTCCGCTTAAAATCGACAAGGGACCGGACCTTTTCTACTATGGCCCCCTCCTTGTGGAACCAGCTGCCGGAAGAGGTGAGGGCCCTGCGGGACCTTACCCAGTTCCGCAGGGCCTGTAAAACAACCCTCTTCCGGCTGGCCTATGACTAGCTGGTATAAGAAACTGTGCGCAGTTATATTGGATGTTCGCTGCCTCTAAATGTTTTAACTGTTTAAATGTTTTAAATGCTTTAATGTTTTAAATGGTCTAATGTTTGAATTTAAATGTTTTACACTTAATTCCTATTTATGTTAGACTTCTATGTTGTAACCCGCCCTGAGCCACTTGTTGGGAAGGGCGGGATAGAAATCACAAAATAAAATAAAATGAAGTATGTATTGTAGGGATGTGCACATCAATTTTTCAGATTTTGGGAAGGTCATAAATAACAGTATTCTAGGTGACTCCTGGTTCCCCAGTATGGTCTAGGTATTTGGATTAATTGTTGTTATTCTAATGTAAAACCAGAGAATCCAAGCCAAATTAACCTGGTAAGCCAATACCAAGACCTAGTAAGAAGACACAGACCTAATCACACATTGAAATGAAAGAAAAACAGTTCCAGGAGCCTTAAGATGTTGTATCAAAACATCCCTGAACATTTCCAAATCCCACCAGGTTACCTGAATATGTAAAAAATAATCAACAGTGTATTTTTCAGATATATATTTGAACTGTGGATATCTGAATGGATATCCCTACTTTGTTGGTGTATGGTGTTGTTGCAATGACATTAAATATTCACCAAAGGTACTCCTATAGTCAGGCACATCAGTCTACAAGAATTATATGTATATAACTAGCTGCATACCGGTCTAATCTAAAGTGCTGTCAAATCAGATAAAGCTCTACTTTCAAATAACTCCTCCTTTTTAGCCTTTCCGTTGGCTTTGTGTGAATCAGCTTCTTTGACTGTGAATCAGTCATGCTTGATGGGCATATTAATAATTTAATAAAAGATGTCTCACTGACTGTTGATGCTACCTCCTCACCACACAAAGAGATGGATAGAGCCTGGGGCTCATGCAGAATGTTGACTACCTCATGATCAACAGCAGCACAGAGCTTCCCCTTTGCCTAATCTCATTTCTGCTGAATTCCACCCACATATATTTTAGTCAATAAGACAATTCAAAGTTTTTGTTTCCTATTGATGCTTCACAGTACATTTCACACATGATTTGCATATTCATTCTGTTAGTTACTTTTTTCCCTTAAAAAAAGGGATCCGTAATTGCTGTATGTTGGCCCAGTTTGAACTGAGAACTGACATGCAAGCAACATCTGGTTTTAACTAGTGTTGCTAACAAAGAACTTTTGCTGTTCCATTCATGTGTTTGGTAAGCTGTATTCTTTCCAAGATCTGTAGTAAATGATTGTGTGTTTTTATTTATTAAACTCTTTCTCCTTATTTTATAAAAACAAAGGGTAGAAGAGCTTATAAAGAAACTACATATATAAACACTCCCTTTCATATTTGTAATCTGTGTTGTCTGCATGAATGCATAGATTCCTTAGACTGGTTCAGACATTTCTGTATAGGTTTGCCAATACAAGGTCCCAACAGGGGATCCCCTGGTTTTGCAGGCTCCTTCCTGCCCCCAGTTAGCTGGTCAGCACGGGGGGGGGGGGAGCTCCACCCCCACAGCCCCCACCTGCCTTTCCATTTTAAAACTAGAGGAACCTTGGAAAGGCTTGCTTTCTGGATAGTGTGTCTGTGCCTTTAAATCTAGGACCCAGCCAGGCTGAATGGGGGCATGTGAGCTGGTAGAACAAGATGGCTGCTCCCAGTTAGTTGTGAAGTTGTAGCAGTCCAGACTCTTTGTTTGTTTGCATAGTCATTTGCATAGTAAAGGAGGACTAGAACCTTTGCTTTCCCTGTGTTAGTCTGATAGAACTTGAAACTCCAGCAACGCATAAGTAAATTGCCCAATGAGACCACACAAGTATGGGATTGCAGACTGTTTATTTTGGCTGCTCTGTGTGTGTGTGTGTGTGAGAGAGAGAGAGAGAGAGAGTGTTAGTGTTGCCAATCCCCAGCAGGGGATCCCCCGGTTTGGAGGCCCTCCCCCACTTCAGGGTCATCAGAAAACAGGGTGGTGGGTGGAGGGAAATGTCTTTTGGGCACTCCATTATTCCTTCTGGAGATCAATTCCCATAGGGAATAATGAAGAATTGATCTGCGGTTATCTGGGACTCTGGGAGGGTTGCTTTTTGAGGTAGAGGCACCAAATTTTCAGCATAGCATCTGGTGCTTTGCCTCAAAACACCCACCAAGTTTCAAAAGGCTTGGACAAGGGGTTCCAATTCTATGAGCCCCAAAAGAAGTTGCCCCTATCATTCATTATTTCCAATGAAGGGAAGGCATTTAAAAAATGTGAAGTCCCTTTGGAGTTCAGTTATGCTTGTCACAACCTCAATCCTGACTTCAGCCCCAAAGTCTCCTGGGTCCACCCCCAAAGTCCCCAAATACTTTTTTTTTTAATTGGACTTGGCAACCCTATTTCTGTATCTTAATTTCAATGGCTTTGGAGCTGCTTTTTCTTCCTCCTCCTCCTCATTTATAGTATATGTATAATACAGGTCCATTTAATATTTTTAAGTGAATGTACTTAAAATGTAGGCAAAGATCATGATGCCAATCAAATAATTTTCTCAGTTGAAATGTAGATAGCTATCCCAGGCCTGACTAAACATGAAGCAATAACTCTTTCAGAAGAGATATATCACCATCACTGATGGAGACCTTCAGTAAGCAGTCTGCTCTTGAATGGACCCCAGCAGAATTCTGAGTAGACCTACTTTGGACTGCTGTCACAGAAAGGAAAAAAGTTATACTTGAAATCAGCCCAAGGACACTGCAGAGAAACAGTGCAAAGACTAAATTCTACAAAGACAGCACATGCCTTAAATTAAACTGTTTTAAATAAAATGCTGTTTTGTAGTAAGTTGCCAGTGCAGAAACTAGCTATTCAGTCACAAACAAAACATTCATTAGATGATCTAGGGAAAATTGCATATTCTGTCACATTGTGTTGTTATGATCTCCTGACAATCAAGGGTGTATTCAAAGCCAGAAATTAGATACTTAGAATTTACAAAGTATTCTCTGTCTTTCAGGGAGGAATAATCAAAAAAATGATGCTTATTGCTCAGAAAACTTCCACAAAGGCCCTGTAGTAGCAGTTGACTCCTGCAATGATCTTTTAATATTTTTAAGCTGTGGGTAGGTAAAGATTTCACTTTTAAAAATAGTAGCAGCATACTGGAAGGAGGTAAAGTCACATACAATGAAATGACAGCCGTAACTTTAAAGCTCAACAATGTCATATCTGTTGCTATTGTATATAGTACCAGCAAAGAAGCAGACTGACAAAAATAACAATCCTCTTAAAAGCAATACAACATTTATAAAGTAGAAGATGTTAACACATTATGCATACTCATAAGATTAATACAAAATACAGCAACACTTCACCATCCAACAGGTGAAGAGAAATAGCCTCAAAAAATAAGTCCCAAGCACTCCAAACTAATATCACAGTTCAGTATCTCTCTATTTTAGGTGTTTGCAGACTTCTCTGGACCTGGAGACTCTTTTGCCAAACCTGAGGTGCAGGAACCATGAGCCTGACGATTGTTTCATCTCTTCATCCTTTGCTCTCTCTTTAACAAAAGCCCTTGTTCTATTCAGCTCCTTGCTCTAGTAGAAGAATGTGTATTACAGCATTTGAAAACAGTGAAGGCTTTATCTTGTTCCATTTTGAAATTGTAAACATTTTCAAGGAGACGATATAGCAGGGTGGACCAGGGCTCTTGATAAAGAGATCAAACATAAGAACATAAGAGAAGCCATGTTGAATCAAGCCAATGGCCCATCCAGTCCAACACTCTGTGTCACACAGTGGCCAAAAAAAAGGAGGTTCACAAGTGGGGCTAGAAGCCCTTCCACTTGCCCCCCCCCCCAGGCACCAAGAATACAGAGCATCACTGCCCCAGACAGTTCCAATAATATGCTGTGGCTAATAGCCACTGATGGACCTCTGCTCCATATTTTTACCCAAACCCCACTTGAAGCTGGCTATGCTTGTAGCCGCCACCACCTCCTGTGGCAGTGAAT
This sequence comes from Heteronotia binoei, assembly GCF_032191835.1. Classification (NCBI taxonomy): domain Eukaryota; kingdom Metazoa; phylum Chordata; class Lepidosauria; order Squamata; family Gekkonidae; genus Heteronotia; species Heteronotia binoei. The sequence continues at coordinate 78,618,786 of NC_083227.1, read as the reverse complement.
TCCACATGTTAATCACCCTTTGGGTGAAGAAGTACTTCCTTTTATCCGTTCTAAACCAACTACTCAGCAATTTCATTGAATGCCCACGAGTTCTTGTTTTGTGAGAAAGGGAGAAAAGTACTTCTTTCTCTATTTTCTCCATCCCATGCATAACCTTGTAAACCTCCATCATGTCACCCCGCAGTTGACGTTTCTCCAAGCTAAAGAGCCCCAAGCGTTTTAACCTTTCTTCATAGGAAAGTGTTCCAAACCTTTAATCATCCTGGTTGCCCTTTTCTGCACTTTTTCCAATGCTATAATATCCTTTTTGAGGTGCGGTGACCAGAATTGTACACAGTATTCCAAATGAGACCGCACCACTGATTTATACAGGGGTATTATGATATTGGCTGATTTGTTTTCAATTCCTTTCCTAATAATTCCCAGCATGGCGTTGGCCTTTTTTTATTGCAATTGCACACTGTCTTTTCATTTTCAATGAGTTATCTACAACGACCCCAAGATCTTTCTCTTGGTCAGTCTCTGCCAGTTCACACCCCATCAACTTGTATTTGTAGCTGGAATTTTTGGCCCCAATGTGCATTACTTTGCACTTGTCCACATTGAACCTCATCTACCACGTTGACACCCACTCACCTAGCCTCAACAGATCCCTTTAGAGTGCCTCACAATCCTCTCTGGTTCTTACCACCCTAAATAATTTTGTGTCATCTGCAAACCTGGCCACTTCACTGCTTACTCTCAACTCCAAATCATTAATGAACAAGTTAAAAAGCATGGGTCCCAGTATTGAGCCCTGCAGCAGCCCACTGCTTACCGTCTTCCACTGCGAAGATTGCCGATTTATACTCACTCTCTGTTTCCTATTAATTAGCCAGTTTTTGATCCACAACAGGACCTGTCCTTTTACTCCATGACTCTCGAGCTTACTAAGGAGCCTTTGATGAGGAACTTTATCAAAAGCTTTTTGGAAGTCAAGGTAAACAACATTTACTGGGTTCCCTTTGTCCACATGTTTGTTTACCCCCTCGAACTGTAACAGGTTAGTGAGGCAAGATTTTCCCTTACAAAACCCATGCTGAGTCTTCCTCAATAACTTGTGTTCATCAATGTGCCTACTCATTCTGTCCTTGATAATGCTTTCTACCAACTTTCCCGGTATTGAAGTCAGACTGACTGGCCTGTAATTTCCCAGATCTCCTCTGGAACCCTTTTTAAAGATGGGGGTGACATTTGCTACCTTCCAGTCCTCAGGAATGGAGGCAGATTTCAATGAAAGATTACATACCGTATTTTTCGCACCATAAGGCGCTCCGGACGATAGGACGCACCTTCCTCCTGGGGGCGATCCGCTGCCTCCGATCCCGGCGCTTCCTCCGTGCCTTTCTGCCTGGCTACAACTCTGACGCTTACAGCAAGCGCCAGGATTACTCCCTCTGCCCTCCGATCCCGGCGCTTGCTGTAAGCGTCAGAGCTGAAGCCAGGCAGAAAGGCACGGAGGAAGCACGCTGCCCTCCCCACAGCCGGTGCTCGCAAAGCGCTGGGTTTGTGGAGGGGGCGGGTGCTTCCTCCGTGCCTTTCTGCCTGGCTTCAGCTTTGATGCTTACAGCAAGCGCCGGGATCGGAGGGCAGAGGGAGCGATCCTGGCGCTTGCTGTAAGCGTCAGAGTTGAAGCCAGGCAGAAAGGCACGGAGGAAGCGCCGGGATCAGAGGCGGAGGCAGTGGATCGCTCCCCCCCCCCAGGAAGGTAGGTACCGGTACCTTCGCTCCATAAGACGCACACACTTTCCCCCCCACTTTTTTTTGGGGGGGAAGTGCATCTTATGGTGCGAAAAATACGGTATTTTTGTCAGGAGATCCACAAGTTCAACTTTGAGTTCTTTCAGAACTCTTGGATGTATGACATCCGGACCTGGTGACTTATTAGTTTTTAATTGATCTATCAGTTGTAGGACCTCCTCTCTTGTCACCTCAATCTGACTCAGGTCTTTCAACACCCCTTCCAAAATTAGCGGTTCTGGAGCGGGCAAACACTTCTCATCTTCCACAGTGAAGACGGAGGCAAAAAATGCATTCAGCTTCTCAGCCATTTCCCTGTCTTCCTTCAGTAATCCTTTTACCCCTTGGTTATCCAAGGGCCCCACTGCCTCCCTGGTTGGTTTCCTGCTTCTAATATATTTGAAGAAATTTTTATTGATGGTCTTTGCAATATGCTCCTCATAGTCCCTTTTTGCCTTCCTGATCACAGTCTTGCATTTGATTTGCCACAGCCTGTGTTCCTTTTTATTAATCTCAATAGTAATAATAATAATAATAAATTTTATTTATATCCCGCCCTCCCCGCCTAGGCAGGCTCAGGGCGGCTAACAACATATTCAGATAAAAAGTTATACAGTAATTTTAAAACGACATTAAAAAGTTATACAGTAGTTTAAATCAACAGTGTCTTAAAAAACCATTCCAATTTACATAATTTAACAGCAACAGTGATGTTCCTGGCGCTATTCTGGACCAGCTTTCCACCGCTTAACGGAATACTTCTTACCTCTTACAGCTTCCATAACTTTGTTTGTTAACCAGGCAGGCCTTTTCTTATACCTGTTTGTGCCTTTCCTAACTTGTGGTATATATTTTATCTGAGCTTCTAGGATTGTAGTTTTAAATAGCCTCCAAACAATCGTTGAATTCACGGTTCCTGCACCCTAAGTTTGGGAGAAGAGTCTCCCGGTCCAGAGAAGTCTGCAAGCACCTAAAATAGAGAGATACTGAACTGTGATATTAGTTTGGAGTGCTTGGGACTTATTTTTTGAGGTTATTTCTCTTTACCTATCATAGAATCATACAGTTGGAAGGGACCTCTAGGGTCACCTGTTGGATGGTGAAGTGTTGCTGTATTTTGTATTAATCTTATGAGTATGCATAATATGTTAACAGCTACTTTATAAACATTATGTTGCTTTAAGAGGATTGTTATTTTTGTCATGGTCTGTTTCTTTGCTGGCTTTGTGCTGTACAGACTATGTTCCCTGCTTTTGTGAGCTTTAAGTATATAATGCCATCATAAAGCAGTACAAACTATTCTTTTACTTGAAGTATGATGGACTTTTTCAGGGTTCCTCTTTGACATTCACAGAAGTGACCTTTGAGAAGTACATAGGTGGGTGTTGATACATTTTGTGAATGCCATTAATAGGTGATATTGTGAAATTATTGGGAATGAACTGGATAACCTCAGTGAACTGCAGTAAGCAAAATGGAATTATACTTACTAACATGAAGTATAAGGTTAGGCATTTGGTAAACACCTCTGTTACTCTGGAACTCAGTAGCTGAGAATGAAGTGAGGTGAGGAAAGAGGTTTTTAAATATTGGTTGTCATCAAGATGACTATAAGCTGAAAAAATCCTGTACTGCATGGCCCAGGTTAGCCCAACCTCATCAGATCTCAGAAGCTAAGCAGGGTTGGCCCTGACTAGTATTTGGATGGGAGACCACCAAAGAATACTAGGGTCACGATGTAGAGACTGGCAATGACAAACCACCTCTAGAATGTCTCTTGCTTTGAAAACCCTATGGGGTAGCCATAAATCAGCTGTGACATGAAAGCAAACAACCACATAAGCTAAAAAGAGAATGTAGGAGCAAAGAACTTAAATGTAGTTCCTGGGCAGTGGTAGTCTTGATGATTCTGGAGCCCTGAGCAGAAGTTAATGATGGGCCCTCAAAATCACACGGCACACTCACCCTCTACAGCTGATTGCCACTGGCTGCTATTGAGGCCAAAACAGACATGACATCTGCCACAAGTCTTGTTCTGTTCTGTCAGTTCATGTGGAGACTGAGAGGGAGACTGAAGGACTTCCTTGACTCCCCACATCTCCAAAGCCTCTGGAGTCATATCAGCTTCAGGGAAGCTCAGCTGTAGGGCTGTTGGAGAGGGCCCCACTACCCTACAGTGGATTCGTCCCCTGGTTGAGTGAAGCTGATGCTTGCGACTCCAGGGGCCTTCAGTCAGACATGGCAGCAGCCAGCGACAGAATGGGGGGACCCCTTCAGAGTGCTGTATAGTTTGAGCAGCCCTGAAGCCACCACAACTTGCAGTTCAGTGGTGGCAGCTTCAGGAGTGATGGTGGCATAGGCCCCTTCCTATGCAGGCCTTTATCTATTTATTACATTAAGCTTATATCCCGCCCTCTCCGCAAGCGGACAGGGCGGCTCACAACATTACATTACTATCATTAAAACCAATAAAACATATAAAACATAATTGCATATTAAATTATTTAAAACCATTTCATGGTGCTGTATTGATATAATACAATATAGGCGGTTCTGAAAATTCGGTGGTGACCACCAGTACTCTACATGGTGCTCTATATGATGTCCAGTGGCAGCTCTCTCTCAGTTAGATATCGAAGGCCTGTTGGAACAATTTGGTCTTACAGGCCCTGCGGAATGTAGGCAGATCCCGCAGGGCCCTTATGGCCTCTGGGAGAGCGTTCCAGAATTCTGGCGCTGCCACCAAGAAAGCCGTGGTTAGTGTCATGCAACCTGGCTTCTTTTGGTCCAGGGATGGACAGTAGATTTTTCGTCCCTGACCATAAAGGTCTTTAAAGGTCAGTACCAACACCTTGAAACGAACTCGAAACACAACTGGAAGCCAGTGCAGCTCTTTCAGCACCGGCTGAATGTGCTCCCATCGAGGGAGTCTCATTAACAGCCGCGCCACAGCGTTCTGCACTAGCTGTAGTCTCTGGGTTAGCGTCAAGGGTAGCCCCATGTAGAGAGAGTTACAGCAATCTATTCTTGAGGTGACTGTAGCATGGATCACCATTGCTAAGTCGTTGTGCTTCAGGAACGGGGCCAGCTGCTGCACCCGCTGAAGGTGAAAAAAGGCGGATCTAACAGTGGCTGCTACTTGGGCCTCCATTGTAAGGGAGGACTCAAGGAGCATGCCCAAGCTCCTGACCTTGGGGGCCGGTATTAATGGCACCCCATCAAGAGCCGGCAGATGAACCTCTCCCCCCGGACCACCCCGACTCAGATAGAAAACCTCCGTCTTCGTCGGATTCAGCTTCAGCCGGCTCAGCCTGAGCCAAGAAGCCACGGCTTGAAGAGCCAGGTCTAGATTTTCCGGGGTACAGTCGGACTGGCTGCCCATCAATAGATAGAGCTGGGTGTCATCTGCATATTGATGACAACCCAGTCCATACCTCCTGACAGTCAGGGCCTCAGAGGTCCTATGGCTAAGACTACCCTGTTCTTGGGTATACATTAGAAATATTCTAATGGGGATACTGGAAGAGGTGGAATAATCTCTGTGGTTATATTAGTGAAGGATGTCTCACGTAGCCTGTTTAGATCAAGAAGCATTTGTTCATCTAATATTTTCCAAGGCAATATAAAGACTGGATATTGAATTATGCATATTTGCTGTCTTGGGAGGTCAAAATCCCATTGTCTTGCTTGGACATTTAGAGAAGGGCTAGTGCTATAGACACTCATCAGTAGTTTAATTTGGGATTTGGAATTAATTCAGTTCACTGAAGGAAAGGAAATTTAATTGTCTCATTATTTGCTTTGCTGTGCGGAGGGACTGTGGCTTAGAGGTGCAGCATCTACCTTGCATGCAGAATGTCCCAGGTTCAAGTCTTGGCATCTCCAGTTAAAAGGACCAGGTATTAGAGGTGATATAAAAGACCTTTACCTGAGAACTGGGATACCTACTGCTAGTCAGAAGAGACCTTGAGAGACCAGTGGAATGACTCAGTATGATGCTGTGCTATGTTCTTACTCTAAATTTAGCAACTCATTCAATAAATACATATAAACCCATATACTTTACAACCTTTACTCATTACATTCCTAACCACAGGATAAAGTTCATCTCTAAGCTAAGGACCACAGTAAACATATACAGTTTACCTCCTATTTAGGATTTTAGTGTTACATGGGTGTCAAAGTGACAGACATCCTACCTTAAGAGTTAAATCCTGTGTTAAGATTCTTTCCTTTATTTTCTAGTTCAGATTCCGTAATAAAACTATGGGATTGTCACAAGAACATGTTGGCCGAAATCACTCTTGACAGCACTTTAAGCACCGCTTGTTTCCTGAATGATTCTGGGAATATTTTACTGGCTTTCAAAAATGATGTTTATACCTTGCCTCTCAGTAAGGCACTGGGTTTATCGGAAACATATATTGATTCCTCTGGCCTCTCAGCAGCAGGTAACTTGCACAATGAGACATCAGCCAAGTCTCATTGCCTCCTTTGGTACTCTTTGATACTAATCCTGTACATTTTTCATCCTAATAAAGTCTGTGGAACTTAGTGGGCATGGGATTACTGTTTGGCTGTGCAGGAACAGTTTAGGGTTGTTCATCAGATTACTTTTTGTATATTCATACAGTACATTACCAAGTAATTGGCAGTATTTTATGCATACTCATCCTCACACAACCTGATGGGAGTCCTAATTTCCCCCCTCTTGCTCAGATCTGTCCCCAGTGTTCAGCAGCCAGTGAATAAACAATAGTTGCCATGTTTCCCCTGGCCATTGGTGGGGATGGGTGGGGGTAGAGTTAGCAGCTACCAGCCAGGAGACTCCTGGAGATTTGGGGAAGGAGCCTGATGTGGACAGGGACTACAGAGGGGTGTAATGCCGTGGAATCCACCCTTGAAAGATGGATTCCATGGCATTTTCTCCAGGGGAATTGATGTCTATAGTCTGGAGATGAGCTGTAATTCCAGGGGTTTCCCAGGTTCCACCTGGAAACCGGCACCTCTAATACACAATTGGTCAGCCAGCATTAGTGCCTGTATTATTATCAAGGTTATTTTGCACATGTATGCTTTTGCACAGCCTGATGGGAGTCATAGTACAACTCCCCCATGCAAAAGAAGTTTGTGAGATGGAAGGAGATAAAACTAAACCACCTCAGCAACTGTGCAGCTACAAAGCTGTTCAGCAGATGTTCAAGGTGGACTGACAAATGGATCAAAGGTTTGGCTTACAAGTAATCACAAGTGTCATAGTATGTTTTCCTACCCATCCTACTGCAAAATCATCCTTAAGAAATAAAGGGGGAAAATGTGGTGGCAAAAAACCTTCCCATGCATTCCACAGAATCTTAAATACTGTCATCTGATGGAGAGCTTCATTTTATTAGCATGAGGATGCAAATATTCCAACGAAACCCAGTTAAAGCCAACCTTCTGTGGTGAGGATCAGGAAATGAGTTAAGAAGAATGTTGCTCAGAACATCATTTGGGAATCAGCTAGTTTTGAGCCAGAATCTAGGAAGAGAAGGCATGTGAGGTATCCCCAATCAGGGGGAGAGAGAAAGACTCTCAAAACAACTGTGAGGTGAGAAAGCATTCAACATAGTCCAGTATTAGGCACTGTGCCACACACATTGATAAGCTGAAGTCAGAGGGGCTAGCAGCCATTGCTAGTGTGACTGGTAGTGACCAGTTATGGGGGGCTGAACATGAGGGGGATGTTAAGCCCAGAATTTTATTTATTCAAAATATTTATACACCCTGTCTGGGACCCAAGGTGGGTGACAGAAATAAAACCATTGAACACAACCAATAAATAAGAATAATAAAACATTCAGACAGCTATTAAAACAGCCAATAAAAATGCAATAAATGATACTCATTTAGCAGAAGCCTGACCAAGGACTCCCAGCAGAATAAGAGTTCTTAGAACTCTATCAATATCAAGGCCCTTTTAAAAGGTTCAGTTTTATATTCCTTGTGAGATTCCAACAGAGTTGAAGCCTTTCTGAATTCCTCTTGGGAGGTCATTCGAAAGGGCCAAGCAGCCACTGAAAAGGCCCATAAAAAGGCAGCAGCAGAACAGATTTTTTAAAGGAGGTAGAACAACTTTAAATGTGTGCTGACTGAAGTTGGTTTATAGACTCATATTTAGACAGTCCTTCAAGTATGTGGGCCCCAGGTTTTGAAGAACTTTAAGCAGCAGCACTTAGAATTGGATCCAGAAGCAAGTGCAATCAATGCAAGGAATTGCATCAATGCAAAATTGGAGTATATACTCCCTACAGCTAGCAACTGTGGGGTTTCTGGGGTTTCAAGGTCAGTCCCACATACAGCATATTAGAGTAGTCAAGCTTTAAAAGCAGGGCAATGTATCCTGGCCTTTACCTGATCATCCTGAAGTCTGGCCAGGTTCCTAGGAGGGCTTTGGAAAGGATGCCTTATATTTTCAGGACAGTTTTAAAGTCTTGGATTTCTAAATATTTATATAACACTTCATTCCACTTAATACAGTCATGGAAGTTACTCATTATTTATTTATTTATTTATTTATTACTTTGCATTTATATCCCGCCCTCTCCGCAAGCGGACTCAGGGCGGCTTACAGTATCATAAAAACAATCAATTCCATAAAACATATAAAACCATAATACATTTATCAGTTTAAAACTATTACGCTATCTCAATCCAGTCTGGCGGTATTGGGTTCTGACTATGACCACCAGCTTCTGTAGGATGTCCGGTGGCAGCCCATTTTCAGTCAACCAGAAAAGCCTGTCTAAACAGTTCGGTCTTACAGGCCCTGCGGAACGTCGACAAATCCCGCAGGGCCCTTATAGCTTCTGGGAGGGTGTTCCAGAGTTCTGGTGCTGCCACCGAGAAGGCCCTAGATCTTGTTGCGCAAAGCCTGGCTTCTTTTGGGCCAGGGGCAGACAGCAGATTTTTTGTCCCTGATCGCAGTGCTCTCTGGGGGATATATGGGGTAAGGCGGTCCCGTAGATAGGCAGGTCCCTGACCATAAAGGGCTTTAAAGGTTAATAACAACACCTTGAAGCGAACTCGGAACACAACAGGCAACCAGTGCAGCTCTCTCAGCACTGGCCGAATGTGCCCCCGTCGTGGTAGCCCCATTAACAGCCGTGCCGCAGCGTTCTGCACTAGTTGTAGTCTCCGGGTTAGCGTCAGGGGTAGCCCCATGTAGAGAGCATTACAGTGATCTATTCTTGAGGTGACCGTAGCATGGATTACCGTCGCTATGCACATGGATAGCGAATTGTGAATGGCCACCAAAGCTAAACATAAAGGGAGAAGAGTAGATCTGCTCTGGTTAATGAGTCAATCCTTCCCAGGACTGGATACAGGAGAACCTGGAGGAGAATGTATTTGTCAAAGGTGGATGAGAAGAGGATTAGGGGGTATGGTAACAGAAATGTTACGGAGAAAAATAAAACTACCCATAAATTTTTGCAGGTTTCCACTTACACTGCAACAATGTACAATAACCCATCAAGTTAAATTATGATGAATATACTACTAATCTTTCAGTTGTCAACTGTCATTCAATACAAGTGAATTAGGCTTTCAAATACATGTTTACAAATCCCAAAAATTACTAACATTTGTAAGTTTTAGTAACATCAAAGATCTAGTGCATGGTTCTTTCACTTTCCTGTGCATTTCTTGCCATCCAAATATTGGTCTCATACCTACTCTTTGTGAGGCATGGTTTGCTAGTCTGGAGTTAGTCTCAGGATAAATACATTGCCTCCTCCTCGCTGTACTAACTTTCCTCCTTTCTTTTCTGTCTTTAACCATGGTTTAGTATTTTATCTGCATTTTTTTTCATGCTAATCAGGAAAAAATGATCATATCAGAATCTAAAATCCAGAGTTCAAGGTGGGTTTATGCAAATCTGATGGCGTTAACCTTGTCAGTGTAGATACTCATGGTAACTGAGACAATTCATGCAATGGGAGGGAGGAGAATGGTTTCTTGAGGCTAGCTCCCAAACGGAAAGTTTTCAGAGAATCGGCATTCAGTGTTGTTTTGTGTGCAGCATAAGGAACCCCAGAAGCAAAAGCAGCAGGCAAAAGCTGGGTGGTGTTTTGTTGTTTATTTGAAGAACACCCCCCGCCCCAAAGTCAGTAACTAAAATGTATGTGAAATGCAAATTGGATTGTTATGCTTTTCAGAGATATTCATGGCAACAATAAACATTGCAAATAAAATATGAATAACTCTTTATCATGCTAGTTTTATTCTTATATTGTTTTGTAATGTAAATGCTTGTAATAAAAGTGCGGCTGTTGTGATCTTCTCTCTAGAATCCTTTATTTTTGAAAGCCAACCTTCAGATGAGCAAGAGACAGGCAAAATTGATGTTTCCAAATCATTTGAAATGAACTCATATCTGGTATGTTTGAACTGTCTTGGCTCATTATATTTTTAAAATTATGAAGGAACTAAGGCTGAATTAGGCACAATACTGTTAGAGACATAAATCATAAAATTAAATGAAGTCTTGTTTCAGAAGTAAAGTCTGCCACCCTCTGTTACATATGCTGTAGTGCAATGATTTGTGACTCCAAAGGGTGTATTTATTTTTAGGATTGTTTCTAAAAGCTAGTAAGATGCTTTAAACTTAGAATGTGACACTTATCAAAAGTACACTTTACATGTTATATAGATAACTTGTTTGCCATATTTAATCTAAACATAGTCAAAGTTTTCAAGATTAGAAAATTTTCACTACAGTTACTTATTCAGCAGTTTCTGTACTGAAGCATATTTCACAGACTTCCAGTCCTTTTTTCCCCTAGCACAATCCTCCTAGAGTTATGAATAAAAAATACTAAACTTCTGTGGCACTCATATTTGTTAGAAAATACTAATATTAATACTGTTTCTCTAGGAACCTTACACAGGATTTACATTCGATGAAGACTTCACATCAGAATTGCTGTTTTTGCCGAAGAAGAAGGGAAAGGTTAGGCTCTATAGATGTGTGTGTAAAGAGTTGTCAAGTCGCAACTGACTCATGATGACCCCATAGGGTTTTCAAGGCAGGAGACAAACAGAGGTGATTTACCATTGCCTGCCTCTGCTTAGCAGCCCTGGACTTCCTAGGTTGGTATCCCATCCAAGTACTAAAGGCCACCCCTGCTTAACTTCCAAGATGTGATGAGAATGGGCCAGCCTGGGCCGTCCAGGTCAGAGTGGTTCTAGAGATAGGGTCCGAAATGTAAGGAAGTATGAGTATGGCCACTATAGGGTAGTGGATGAATATTCAGTTTAACTAATCAAACCTGGGTTTAAATCTCTGCTTAGCCATTAATTAAAGTGGGTGTCCTTAGACAGATTGAGCTCTTCATGTGGGGATAAAATGGGATAATCCATGTCCTCCACCCTAAGCTCCTTAAAGAAAGTACAAATATAATATGTTAATAATATATATTGGGGTTGTATGCTTTAATATATTTAATTGGGACATTAATTGACTAAAGCTTTAGCTTAATTGATGCAAGTCAATTTTAATTGGTAACACTGAAAATTAAAAGTAGACTTATTTGCTGAGGTTAGTTTGGTCCAGATACATTACTATGGTAGAAAATGGAAGGGGAAAAAAAAAAGAAATGCCATCCTCTCTGTCTTCTAATATTTATTGTTAACTTGAACATATAAAGTTGCTTTACACTGATTGAGACAATAGCTGTGTGTATATTGACTGATGAGATAGGTTTCCCAACACCCGTTATCTTCATGAAAAGTATGTGCTTTACAACTGATTTACAGTCTCTCCTGATTAAATAAAACAAAGTTATCCCACAATTCCTACAATAGGTCATGAAAAAGATATTGTCAGAGAGGTTGCAGTTAAAGGCAATCTTATTTTAATGTAATTGGGTAATTAATTGATCACTTTAAAAGCAGAAGATTAATCAAATGAATGTCTTTGTTCCATTTTTTAACCTTAGTAAATATGCATTTATTCTTTTTTCCCCCTCGACTATTAGCCAGACTCAAGATTACCAATGGCTCCCTCAGAGGTCTACTGTTCTCCTTGTGACTCAGAAGCATCTCTGAAGATATTTGATTTCCTCCTCCAACCTAGAACCCACAACTTAGAGGAACAAGATAAAGCTGAAAGCAAGTTTTGAAGCAATGGTTTAGTGGAGCAAAAAGGCTAACAGCTTACAAATACATTTGATTAAAGGGATTGTAGTCTCAGGCAGTTAAAATGATTTTTATCTTAAATCAGGCAAAACCTGACCGATTCACTATATGTTCATAATTGTTATAGGGAACAGTAAACATCTAAATAGAAAAGAGAATCAAAATATACCCTTTCCCAATGATTCCATTTGATTGTACTATGACTGAGAAATGGAATCCGAGATAGGGTTATATAGATATTGTAGCAGATTTAACTTTCAGTGGCTTCCTTTATGGGGAAAGAACAGAAACTGCAATTTTAAGTACAACTGAGGAGGCTATTTCCTCAGGGGCTCAAGGGATTTTTGCTGCCCCAAGCACCCTTCTCCTTTGCTGCTCCCACTAGGTCCAATTCAGAGCAGTTTCTGAAGTAATGTCTCTGCGGGCTGTCTTGGATCTGCCAGGCAACAGTAGCCTGTTACATGTCAGGTTGTACACCTTTTCCCATGCTACTGCTGTCAATATGAACACCTCAAAGAGCCACTTGAAGTGCTTAGCTGGTGTACACACATATAAAAAAGGAGAAAGTTAACCTGCAACCAACACACAAACCAGACTAAGCCAGAAAAGGTACAGGAAGAATAGAATAGAATAGAATAGAATAGAATAGAATAGAATAGAATAGAATAGAATAGAATAGAATAGAATAGAATAGAATAGAATAGAATAGAATAGAGTTGGAAGGGACCTCTAGGGTCATCTAGTCCAACCCCCTGCACAATGCAGGAAACTCACAAACATTTCCCCCTAAATTCACAGGATCTTCATTGTTGTCAGATGGCCATCTAGCCTCTGTTTAAAAACTTCCAAGGAAGGAGAGCCCACCACCTCCCGAAGAAGCCTGTTCCACTGAGGAATTGCTCTGTCAGGAAGTTCTTCCTAATGTTGAGCCGGAAACTCTTTTGATTTAATTTCAACCCATTGGTCCTACCTTCCAGGGCCACAGAAAATAATTCCACATCATCCTCTATATGACAGCCCTTCAACTACTAGAAGATGGTGATCATATCACCTCTCAGCCGCCTCCTCTCCAGGCTAAACATCCCCAGTTCCCTCAACCTTTCCTCATAGGACTTGGTCTTCAGACCCCTCACCATCTTTGTCGCCCTCCTCTGGACCCGTTCCAGCCTGTCTATATCCTTCTTAAAATGTGGCACCCAAAACTGAACACAATACTCCAGGTGAAGTCTTACCAGAGCAGAGTAAAGTGATACCATCACATCATGTGATCTGGACACTATACTTCTGTTGATACAGCTCAAAATTGCATTTGCCTTTTTAGCCACCACATCACACTGTTGATTCATGTTCAGCGTATGATCCACTAAGACCTCTAGATCCTTTTCGCACATACTACTGCTAAGACAAGTCTCCCCCATTCTATAACCATGCATTGGATTTTTCCTACCTAAATGCAGAACTTTACATTTATCCCTGTTAAAATTCATTTTATTGATTTTAGCCCAGTTTTCCAGCCTGTCAAGGTCATCCTGTATCCTGTTTCTGTCTTCTTCTGTGTTTGCAACCCCTTCCAATTTAGTATCATCTGCAAATTTAATAAGCATTCCCTCTATTCCTTCATCCAAATCATTGATAAAGATGTTGAACAAAACAGGTCCCAGGACAGATCCTTGAGGCACTCCACTTGTCACTCCTCTCCAAGAGGATGAGGAACCATTCACAAGCACTCTTTGAGTGCGATCTGTCAACCAGTTACAGATCCACCTAACAGTAACAGGATCCAAACCACATTTTACCAACGTGTCAACAAGGATAGTATGGGGAACCTTATCAAAAGCCTTACTGAAATCAAGATAAACAATGTCTACAGCATTCACCTGATAGTCACAAGGTAGTCACTTTCTCAAAAAAAGAGATCAGGTTAGTCTGATACCTGGATCAATAATACCAGTAAAAAAGTCCCACTTGTTTTTTTAAAACCAATATAATGTGTTGTGATTCAGCATATATTTCTCCAGATAGTCTGGTCATAGGTTCACCTAATCTCCCCTTGGCTGAGTTGCTGTTGCTCAGTTTCAGTGGAAAGCGATCCCACCCTCCAGCCATTGGCTGAGCTGTCTGTTTCTTACCCTCCAGCCCCAGGACAGACAAGGATTGAGCCATTGCTTCAAAGAGGAGAGAAAGAAAACCTTCCCTCGATTGACTGAAGGGGAAAGAGATTAAGAGCCAGAGAAAGCCTTCAATCAATTGGCTGATGTCTCCTTCCTCTCTTCCTCTGAAAGGGAAACAGCTAGAGATGGGAAAAACCAGCATCCTGTGGCAGCAGACTAGATAGGGAGGGAAAGTGAGTAAGCGAGATTGAAGTCTTAAGACCAACCAGGCCCGACTCACCCACTAGGCAAACTGGGTTCATTGGGTTCACCTAGTTTGCCTGCCTCCTCTGCCCACTACCTGCTGCCGCCGCCCGCCCCTCCATTCCCATCCCTTCGCCTCCCCACACACCTCCCCACCACGCCACCTCCTCCTCCCCCTCCCTCCCTTCCCCACCCCATGTCAATTTCAATGCCAGAACCGGCTCTAGTGCCACGTTCCAGCTAACTAAAGCCCCCCTGGCTGATCACTTGATCGGTGGGTAAAACCATGCCGCGGGGCTGCACTTACAGTCTGTCAGGACCAGCATCCTGAAAGGGTGGCCCCGCTGCCACTGACTCCTCCCCTTCCCACTTTCTGGATGGGAGAGGAGTCAGCAGCAGTGGGGCTGCCCATTCAGGACACTGGTCCTGACAGACTGTGAAAGCGGCCCCACGGTGTGGTTTTACCCGCCGATCAAGTAATCGGCCGGGGGGGAACTTTAGACAGCTGGAACGCAGCGCTAGAACTGATTCTGGCATTGAAATCGACATGGGGTGAGGAAGGAAGGGAGGGAGAGGAGAGGGGGCAGGGAGGGGAGGAGGCATGAGGGCGCGGAGCTGCAGGGGGAGGATGGAGCTGCAGGGAGGAAGCACGGCGGGTGCTTTGGGGGGCACCAGGCAGCGAGTCTGCCTAGGGCACCATCAGATGTTGGGCTGCCCCTGAGACCAACAATGTTATCTGAGAGGGAATGTTGGTCTGAAAGGAATCACTAAAGGCCTCTGGGGAAGAATTCATTGGGGCCAGTCCTGACTAGGGCTGCCAGTTCCAGGTTGGTGGGGAATTCCTGGAGATTTTGTGGTAGAGTTCGAGGACAGCATAGGAGTTAGGGCTTTAGAGCAGGATCTGCCAGACCCAGGTTCTTGCTGTGGAAGCTGACTGGGTGATTTCAGACCAGTCACAGAATTTCAGTCTAATCTACCTCAAAGGTTGTTGTGCAGATCAAAGTGGAGAGAGAAGAATGGTGTAAGCTGCTTTGGTCCCACACACACACTGTGGAGAAAAACTGTCCTTTTCTTAAGTAGAGGCTGGAGGGAGGGGGGAGGCAATGGAAAGCTGAAATCAGCAGGGGGCAGATAAAGGGGAGAAGATACGGTTGCCAACTCAAGGTCAGTAAATTCCTGGAGATTTAAGGGGTGGAGCCTGGAGGGATGGGGTTTGAGGAGGGGTGGGGCCTTAGACAAATACAATGCCATAGATTCCACTCTTCAAACCAGCCATTTCCTCCTGAGGAACTGTTATCTAAGCCAGCCAATTCCTCCTGAGGAAATGTTATTGTACTTCCAAATAGAAAAAGAAAATATTATGTCAACAGGCCTATAGATAACCATCTATAAAAGGTTTCCAAATATCTAAAAATATTTGCGCAACTGTCATCTATATGCCATACATGAAAAGGCTGTAAGGTCTTCAGTTCATTGGATTATAGGATGTTGTGATATAAGTATTTTAGCAACAGTAAAGGCACAGAGGGTCTATTTCAGTGGCCATAAGTTAGCTGCCAGGAGAAAGGCAAATACTTCAAAAGTACATATGCGTCCTCAAAGATCAATGAATAGTCTAATACAAAATTAATACAAGTAATTATTTCCTCCCAAAAAAAACAGATAACTGGAGAGGACCAAAGCATATTGTGGTGTTTTATTTCTGTGTTTTAATATGGTGTGTATGTGTGTTTTATTTCTGTGTATGTGTGTATGTGTGTTTTACTTCTATGTTTTAATATGGAGTTTTAAATGTATGTTGTGATTTAAAATGGAGGCCTGTAGAGTATGAAAGTGGGTTGCTGGATGAGTGAATGAAGTGCTGCTTCTCAGAAGCTTTCTGGAGTAGGGGCAAAAGCTGGGGGCTCTGAAAGTGGTCAAGTCTAGGCAGCGAACCCTAAAACTTTGAGTCAAGAAGGGACTGCACCTAGTGTGCAATCAGGGGGGTTCCTTCCACCTCCATTGCCCCCACCCCAGCACTTTGCAGCCAGCAGCTGCATCCAACCCCCCTCCCTGACCTTTTCCACATGACTTCCTCTGCCTCCTGCTCCTCTGCCTCCCTCCACCCTGCTTTGGTCCTGCTGCAGTGTCCTGTGCCCTGCTCAGCTCTCCCAGCTCTGCCTGCTGTTGAAAAAAAACAGGCTATGTTCCAGTGGACGCCCTGGAAGTCAGAGGGGCCTACCTGGAAGTCAGGGCAGTCCCCCCACAGGCCCCCATGGCTGTGGGCCTAGTGCTAAGCAGCAGTGTTTGTGTGGAGGAAAGGCCTTGTGTGAGCTGCTATACAGTGAGAGAAAAATCTATGCCTTGTGTGGAAGTTATTAGCCTGGGGGGCAACCTGAGAGTTAATCTGTGTGGAGGTTAGGCTTCCCAACCCTCCCGCTCTGGCGGGAGACCCCCGGGTTCGCAGCCTCATCTCCTGCTCTTCAAAAATTGGGAAGCGGGGGGGGGGGGGTGGAGGGGGGGAGAACATACCTGTAGGCTTCATGTTATTATAGAGCTCCTGAGCCGTTTGTAAAATGTATGCCCCTTTAAGGCTGGGCAGGAAGCAGGAAGGGCTTGGGAGAACAGCCCCTCCCTTTCTTTTGCTTTCGTTTTCACAGCAAGAGTTCTCCGGAAGAAGATCTCGTAAGTATTTGTGTGTGAGAGAGAGGGAGGGGGCAGGGGAGTCCCTGGTTTGGAGGCCCTCCCCCCCTTTAGAAAGCGTGGCGGGGGGAGGGAAATGTCTACTGGGCACTCTATTATTCCCTATGGAGAACGATTCCCATAGGGAATAATAGGGAATTTATCCGTTGGTATTGGGGGCTCTGGGGGGTCTATTTTTTGAGGTAGAGGCACCAAATTTTTAGTATAGCATCTAGTGCCTCTCCCCAAAATACCCCCCAAGTTTCAAAACGATTGGACCAGAGGGTCCAATTCTATGAGCCCCAAAAGATGGTGCCCCTATCCTTCATTATTTCCTATGGAAGAAAGGCATTTTAAAAGGTGTGCTGTCCCTTTAAATGTGATGGCCAGAACTCCCTTGGAGTTCAATTATGCTTGTCACATCCTTGTTCTTGGCTCCACCTTCAATGTCTCCTGGCTCCGCCCCCAAAGTCCCCAGATTTTTCTTTAATTGGACTTGGCAACCCTAGTGAAGGTTATGAACCTACATACCAAGTGAGGAAAATAAACTTTGCAGAAGGTATTAGGGGCCATATTTAGATACCAACAAATATTGCAGTTGTAAATACTGCCATTCAACAGAGGTTGAAAAGTCATATTTAGACTTCAGCTAAGAAATAATTTTGTCAATGACAAAAATTCATTGTCATAGACTAGGGATGCCATTCCGCAGCTGGGGGTAGGGGATTCTCTGATTTTTTTTCAGGCTCCTGCCTGCTGCCAGCCAAGGGGGAGATCCCACCACAAAATGTGATGTGCTGATAGGGTTGACAGGTCTCTGTTGGAAAATACCTGGTGAATTTGGGGGTGAAGCCAGGAGAGGGCAGGGTTTGGGGAGGGGAGGGGCCTCAGTATAGTACAATGCCATGGTTCCACCCTTCAAAGCAGCTATTTTCTCCAGGGGAGTTGGAGATCAACTGTAAAAGTGGGGGATCTCCAGGCCCACCTGAAGGCTGGCAACGCTTTGTGCTGACATCATGCAGAAGTGATGTCATTATATCAGTGATGTTGTGTGACGATACTCTGTTTTTTTGGGCAAAACTCTATGGTTTGAGGCAATTTCACCATAGCGTTTCCCCCAAAAAACAGAGCATCATTGCACAGTGTCACTGATGTAATGACATCAGTTCTGCGTGACATCAGTATGTTGTGGTGCTCCACCCCTACTCCCGGAAAGTCCCTCCACCTTCTCTGCTGGTGCAATCATCAGACCTGGCAACCCTATCACAGACTATCCTCCTGTGTGTCCAAGCCTTCCATAAAAAGGATTTCTTCTTAATTTTTAGATCTGGGTTGGCACATAATGTTAATTTAGTATGTGAAAATTGGTTAAATTAATATTGCCATGACCTAACGCACCATAATACTCTAACTGCTGAAACTGCAGGAGGAACAGGGTCTATTTTAGCTTTAATAGACCCTAATTCCATTTAAAGAAAGGTACCAGACAAAATAGCTGAAAATGGATAGCCTCACTGAGCAGAGCAATCCCAATAATTAGTATGAGTTAACAAATATGCCTGAGGCTAGAAACCAACATCAGGGAAACCAAATCCCCCTTCATTAAATGAGAACTGCATCCTCTTTAAAGAAACCTAGGGTGATGTTAATTTTATGAATATATCTATAAGGTATATGGAAAAGAACTGCGTGTAAAACATATATAATCTGCTTTTCTTACATGTTACACCATGGCAGCTATTCACACGTGTGTGTGTGGTGGTGGTGGGGAATTAAATGTTTTAATTGGAAACAATGATGAGATGAGAGCATATCCAGCTCTCTGCCTCTCTCATGAGGTACTTTTGGTATAAAAGCCTTCTACCTGTGTGTACACACACACATTTGCTGTCAAGTCACAGCTAATTTATGGTGACCCTGAAGGGTTTTCAAGGCAAGAAATGTTCAGAGAAGGTTTGCCATTGACTGACTCCATGCCACAACCCTGGTATTCTTTGGTGATCTCCCATCCAAATACTGACCAAGGCTGAACTTGCTTAGCTTTTGAAATCTGACAAGATTGAGCTAGCCTGGACTATTCAGGTCAGGGCTCACACATAAGTAGAATAGGCATTTCATTCAGTCAGTAGCAGCTGATCTTATAGCTAACAAAGGTAACTTTAATTATTTAAAAAGTGAACTGTGGATTCTCTTTTAATGTAAAACATTTTATAGAAATGTACTGGCAATTTCCCCCCCAGCTTTTCTCATAGCAGGGGCAGATCGGCCATTACAATGATCCGGAAAAATCCTGGTGGGCCAATGGCATGGAATCATGGGGGTTTCTGCCATGACATGGTCCCTCACCCCTCCTGAAATGGTCATGGCCCACTGCCACCACAAGCCTGTAGCCTCTGGCAGTGTGATGTAGATGTGAACCTGCTCTCCCTCCTTCTTTCCCCTTGTCTTGAGGGGGCAGGAACTTTTTCTAGGTCTGTTTTTGCCTCCCAATCTGCTCCCATCTACCAGTACTGTAAACACAACAGTATCAAGAAAACAAAGGCACTTTTTAATCAGATTCAATCACAATTATTGGGAAGCTACTCTTGTATAAATAAATAGAGCCACTTTCATCCAAGGATTTACGTTTAGGACATGGGTGTTTGAGATAAAGTGAAATGGAAAGTTGATATGCATACATCTGTTTCCTCTTTTTTTAGCAATTAAAAAAAGCCGTGTGATACACTATAGACTTACTCCCAGGTAATATGACAGATAAGGCTGCACATGCCTTTTCCAAATATATACATATCTATTTGCTAAAAATAGCTTAGCGATCAAAGGAAGCTTATTAGAAGTGGAGAATTTGCATGCAGAAGAGGCATTAAATGAGACTGTTTGTGTAATACTAACTTTGCTCAAGAGGCATAAGATTGGCTTTTCCTTCTATCCTTAGAAAATGTAGATGCCACCTCTCTGGAGACCAGCCTCTGGTGGCTCACAAAGTGAAAACATATACAGTAAAAGCACAAAACCCACTAACATAGCGTTATTGTTGTTAAATCTTTTGATTACTTTCTACAAACAGCAGAGCCTTGCTATGTCACAAAGACCATTTTTTCCCATGAAGGAAATGGTGTGTTCCATTGTCAGAAGGCTTTTTGCACCAGAGGAAGGCTCTGCTATTAATGGAACAAAGTACTTGGGTTTACTGCAGCCAGCCTTTCTTTATCCACAAATACCTTTCACCAATGATATTTTATTAAGGTCATAGGAAGCAGAAGTGAAGAACCTGACTGGTGGCCGCTATTCTCTTCCTTCAGTATCCAAAAGAATGATTATGACAAAGGATATGAAATATGTGCCTGGGCCAAAATCAGCAAGGCCTACACATCTGGAAATGCCCTTCTTTGGAGTTTCTCCATGTTCATCTCTAATTCAGCAGCAGCCAGAAACACAGTCTAAGGAGCAGGTCTGTAAGACACCTTGTATGGTTATCATTAATAAACTATAGGGTTATACTCTCTGGCTGATGGAAGGAATAGCCACAAAGAGATGTGTCTGTGTTAATCCATACCTTTTAAACACTGTGATTAGAACTGGCCATTAAAAGATTATTGGTTTGCTGTTTAAATAGCTGTTCATGGTGATTTGGAAAGAACATGTGGCAGTCTTTCATACAATATGGACTTGTTCCCCTTTAAGGGCCTGTGCATCAAGGGCAGTGCAACTGCGATGATTGGGAGAACAGTTCTTGCTCACATGCCTCAAGACATGTGGCATATTTATATTTTGTAATGCTGTACATCTGGAGTGTACGTGTTAGTTCAGTTTAGAAGATGAAAGTAAAAATGTAGGGACTATTATTATGGCTCATATGACCAAACTTTTCGTGCCAAAGAGTCATTAATACTGCAAAAAATTATGGAGAGAAATACTTATGTCTCTTCAATTAAATTGCAGTTTCTTGATTAAGGGGACAACTTTAAGTATCATATATATGTTCGTGTGTGTGCTAAGGGGCAAAAAACACAAGTGAATTTCAGATGAGAAAGTCATGAGCCAAATTCCACTATTACATGAGTATGTGAGATGACATCCCAACATTATATTGGTATGATTCCAAAGGAATTCAGTTAAATAGTAATAGACATTTTGAACACCTGAATCCAGCCTCAGAACCAACCATTAGATGTACTGTTTCCTTTCTGCATTACTTTTCTCGTGAGTGAAAACTCCTTTCTTCACATTTCCTGCACTACACAATGGAACTGGCCCCTGACACTCGTGTTAGCAGCTGGAGATTTCAGGACTGGCTTTATATGTTTGTCCCGGATTTAAGATGTATTCAGCTACTAGTGAGGAGTCAGACTGTTCAAAACCAAGATCCAAGACAATGTTGTTTCTTTAAAATGGGGCAGGTTTTGGGGGAATCCTCTTCAAAATTAATATTGGTTTTGTTGTACTTCTTAGTTAGTCAAGATAGCTGGAGTACAGAGCGCATTATCCATTATGGAGTCATTACAGGAGGCTACAAGCAAACAGCAGCAGCAAGTCAATGAAGAAACAGATTCAGAAGCTTTAGAAATAATTTCAGAGGCTGAAATTGAGGAGTCTTTGGACAAAAAGGAAACTTTGGAGTCATTACTACAAACAGGTATTTCAGGATGTCTGTTTCTGCTACTTGCTTTCATTGTGTACCAAATATTACAATTTTTTAAAAGCAGAAAATGCCTTACTGATTGATTAGTAGGGCCCTTTTTACAAATTACATTTCTGGCGCTCCATCCTGTGCACCAGCAGAGTGTACTATGTACAATAATATTGGTACATAGAATTGCCATTTTGCAATGCATGTATATTTTGGATTTTTTGTGGCACACATTCTTGTGAACTGAAGGTACAAAATATGTGCACTGCTCTTTTCAGACAAAATGGTGATTGTGCATGCTCAGATGATCATATGTTGTGTACTCTCCCAGTATAAGGGACGGGAGCACCAAAAACTTTATGCTTGGAAAGATTTTATATCTTCATCTGTTCTTTCTAAGTTTGTATTGCAGTGTGATGTAGATCATAAGCTATGAGCTGGATGTTACATCCCAGCTCAATCAAAAGCTCACTAGGTAACCTCAGCCCTCTCACTCCCGTCTCTAACAGGCTGATAATAAATAGCAACCCTTTCTTTTATGGATGTTGCAAGGACTGTTGAAACCAATTTAGCTGAAATTCTTTGAGCACTTTGAACTTTATAAGTATTAAGGACTGGACCCAACAACTGGAGGTCTGCTTTCAGAACAGGTTTTTCTTGTTTCCTGCAGTGGCCCCCTGGCATGCCCTGAAAAACTGCTCCTGAGTCAGGGGACCTCCAGGAGCTATATGAGACATGGCACAGGAGAGTGCAGTGAGTCTAAAGAGAAAATCTTGGAATCCCCCTTGCACAAGCAGACGCACCTCCTGCAAGAACAAGGGCATTGTGAGATCTGAGTGATGTTGTAGCCACTTCTAAGTAGGGTTGCAGGTCTGACTCACGTAGTATCTGGGAACTTTGGAGGTGGACCCAGGAGCAAGGTAGTGACAGGCATGAACTCTAAAGGGAGTTCTGGCCATCACATTTAAAGAGACTGCATGCCTTTTAAAGGCTTCCCTTCATTGGAAATAATGGAGGATGAGACACTTTCTTTGGGGGCTCACAGAATTGGAGTCCTGGTCCAATCTTTTTGAATCATGGGGGAAGGAGTTGAGGAGAGGCACCAGATGCTATGCTGAAAATTTGGTGCCTCTATCTAAAAAAAAAAACACCCCCCCCCAAGCCCCGGATACCAATGGATTGATTTCCATTATACCCTATAGGGACCAGTCTCCATAGGGTATAATGGAATGCCCAGTGGACATTCAACACCCCCCCCCCCCGCTTTCTGATAACCCTGAAGTGGGGGGACTCCAAACCAGGGGATCCCCTTCCCCCTAACTGGGGATTAGCAACCCTACTTCTAAGTCAGGGCTTAACATATCCTAGGTACCAAGTTGCCATGGTACCTAGAAATTTCATGGTAGTGTTTTCAGCAGTTCTCTGTGGAAGTACAATCCACTGGTGAAAAAGAGATCCCTACCGATTTCGCATTCAGCGTTTGCTACCATTTTTCTGCGGATTTTTTTGTTCCCGATCATTTCTGCGGATTTTGCACCAGGTCTCTGTTGCGGGGTAACTTCGCGCGTAGCTCTGTGGCAAATTGTTTTCGCATTACAATTGGATTGGCATTGGAAACCTTTCAGATTTTTTTTCAAGTGTATGCTTGGTTGCGTTATTGCGTAACAACGTAACGACATAACCCAATGATGTAAACCACTGGCCCTCCCCCACTTTTTCCACGGGCTAACTACATCACGTGTGGTGTTTCAGCTGCAATATTGGCTCAAGCGTACCTTAATATTGGCGGTAGCATCCCCCATAGCCATTTCTACTGCGATATCAGCACTCACAATGGAGAATCTTGATACTGAGACTGTGGCGTGCCTTTATTCAATGGTAGAGGTACTTGTTCTGTGTCTACACACAGCAAGGCAACTCATCAATGCACATGCCAATAGATCCCGGAAACGAAGGCGCAATTTTAGGTCTCTATTCTCATCGTCAGTGTCCAATAGCGGCCTTGGACTGCATGGAATGTGCACTCGCCGCAATATGCTTCATTGGAACTATCTTGCAGGCTTGCACTTCTCACCCAGGTATTGGGTGTACCCACGTAGCATAGGTTGGTGGGAGAATTACGTGCTTGCTGTTTGGAGTGACGAGCAATGGATAACACACTTCCGGATGAGCAGAGGAACATTCCTGGAGATCTATTCCGTTGTTAAGGATAAAATGGACAGACAAACAACAAGGATGAGGTCTCCTGTCCACTCCGAGAAGCGGCTTGCTGCAGGAATCTGGTACCTTGCTAATGGAATAACCTATCATCTGGTCAGTGTCCAGTTCGGCATCAGCGTGTCCACCGTTCATGGAATAGTGATGGAGGTTTGTGAAGCCCTCAAGTCGCATTTGTTTTCCAAGGTCGTACGTCTTGGTGACGAGATTGGAAAGGTATGTTTTCTATTTTTTTAAATTATTTTCCTTGCAAGTTTTGCGTTACAATGTTATATCCATTTTCCTAGCTAGATTCGCGTTATTATGTTACAATTAAAAGCCGGAGAGGGGTTCCCATCGATAATATGTGGTCATTGTATTGCATTATGCTAACAACCGGTACCTGATCCACTCTGTTTTATTATTTAACAGATACATGCACCAAGGAGAAAATTTGAGGAATTAGGTAATCGAAAGCAGTACTGCTCGGTGATCCTCCAAGGGACGGTCGATCATACTGGCCGGTTTATTGATGCTGAGGTTGGGTTCAGTGGCAGGACCCATGATGCCTTTGTTTTCGCAAACAGCAACCTGTACTATGGCATGGATTCTGGAATCTTTGTACCTGGAAATCCGAAGGTGACTATGGGCAACGTGAGGGTCCCCTCGCTTGTCTTGGCAGGTGGAGCATACCCACTGAGGCCTTGGCTGATGACTCCATTCAGGACATTTAGAGGGGCCATCCAGAAATATATTTAATAAGAGGCAAGGCAAGTCAAGGAACGTCGTAGAGCGAGCTTTTGGAAGACTTAAGGGTCATTGGCGTGTGCTACTTTCAAGACTCAATGCTCAGCTTCCTAACGTTTTCTCCATTTTCACTGCATGCGTTATCCTTCACAACATATGTGAAGAAAAGGGTCATGAAGTTGAACTTCACATGGCAGTCTGCAGGCCTGGGAAGGGATACCAAGGGCGTCTGGAAGGACCCCCTATCATGACAGGATGGTGTGGTTGTGGGAGCTTGCAGGGAGACTGCGTTGGGAGGATAAGCACCATGATTGTGAGTATGATCCCAACACACTAATGATCACCCCATTATTACTGCTTTAAGGCATAAGTGCTATGACAGAACACTTACAGCTCTGGTTAATTGAACATCACTGCGGACTACCCATTAGTTACACTTTCCCCCCCCCCCACACACACACACACTTTTCTGTTCTGACATTGCTTCTATAAATAAAAATGGGGCCTAAAGTTTGCATAGCAATTCCTGTTCCATACTCCATGATGGCATGGCCCAAGTTTACACTCACCAATGTAATGGTGATGATTCTCAAATTATAAGTAAACACACAGGACTTATTAGATGCATCTTAGATGCTGCAATGCTTATGGGACTGCATTTTGTTAACTAATGAGTAGTCCGCAGTGATGTTCAGTTAACCAGAGCTGTAAGATGCCTTTGGCTATGTTTTTGCATTGGTAGGCAGAGGCAGCCCTATCACATATCATGATAGGAATGTAAATCCCTGTGCTTGCATATATGAGTTTTCTTCATTCCAATGTCTTACAATGCTTCCATCACATATAACAGTTGACACCCGTCATAGACCTGGGCAGCAGGAGCAGCTGCCATTGCGCCAGGAGGATGCAGAGGGTGCAGCAGGTCCACAGATGGAGGGCCCTGCAGTGCCAGTGGAGGGGCACGCCGGCACACCACCTGATCCAGCGTCCACTGCATCAGGTGATGCACACTCAACTCAATAAGTGTGGCTGTGAGCAGGCTTAGGGCAACATAATATACGTTACAGCAACCTGATGTTGAAGCGAGATGGCTAATAGCTTCCCATTATTTGTGGCAGGATATGACTGACCCCAATTGCTTATCATACATTTCTTTATTGAGCAAGGGAAGGGAGGTGAGGGGTGGAAGAAGGCATTAAGTAAGGCATGAAGGAAGGATGGCAGGCCAAAAGGCAGCCAGGCAGTTAGGTAGGTCATGGAGGGAATAAGTAAGACAGAGAGGGAGGATGGCAGGGAGGGAATAAAAACACTGCACTGCAGTGAAAACTACAGATGTCTGTTAGCATGCAGACGATCATCATGTTCAATCTAACTATGCTCATGCAATGTTTGCGGTATGTATGTTTTTCAAGTATTAAATATGTTATGTGACACATCTTAGGTGACACAAGCCCAGGAGGTGAACCGGAGCAGCTGGAGTGGCCACAGGAAGCCACAGCAGAAGAAGTACCTCGCGTTGCGGCTCCAGAGGTACACGTAGAGGAGGATGGTGGCAGCCAACAGCGTAAGTTGTCAGCAACTCCAGGTGCTGCAGATTGAAAACAATGGGCATGGAGGGAGAGGTTGAAAGAGAGCAAATCTAACTATTACATTATACCCCATATAATTGAGATAATGATATGTGTAAATTGTCTTCTCTAACATTTAATGATGGTGATTGCCTGCTTCTGTAGCATCACTAAGTGCTCCCTTGCTGAAAGGCAGTGAAGTAAGCAAGGCGTAATGAAGAAGCTGGGTAGAGCAATGCATCCCGTTTCGACAATTGGCTTAGATGGAGGGTGTGCTTTCATTGCAGGGGCATCTGGAGTAACTGACGCACCGCGTGATGTAGGCCCTGGGGAAAATTTCCTCACTGCATTAGCACACTTAGAGGCCCTGTGCAGGTCTACATGTGAGTGCTCACAAATTACATTACAGTTATGTCATGGCATTCATTTGCATGCATTAAACTTACTGGGTTTCCTCTTCAATTGCAGTCACTGCTTTCAATAACAGACTGGACGCCATGGAGAGGAGGACGCGCCGTTTTGAACGGGAGCAAAGAGCGCTGCAGTCCAGGATGGATGCGTTAGAAGGGGGTGGGGTTGTTGGGGAATAAGTTAATTGTTATAAAAAATAGTTCCATATCAATGCTTTCATTCTGTTTAAAAAAGATTTTAATGTTATAATAAATAATATATGCTTTTTGACGTTACTCTACGTCTCTCTGGTATGTTGCCATTGCACTGAATTGATTTTTAGTCCCACAGAGTGTGATGTGCCAAACATAACTTTATTAAAATGTGAACTAACATTATAACATAACGATAGTCAGGAAAACATGAAAATAAGAGCCAAACAGCTGTACAGCTGTTGTATCTGAACAGTGCAGTTTAGGAATGGGTCGCCCTTGGTTTCAAGCATAGCAAAACAAATTTTACCTGTGTTAACAGCAGTGATGCAGCAAGGGAACTATCATCATCATCATTTTATTTATATCCCATGCTCCCCACCGGAGCAGGCTCAGGGCGGCTAACAACATAAATCAATACATTAAATTATACAATGATATTTAAAACAAAGACTAATTTAACAATTTAATTAAAATTCTAAAATTGATAAAATTAATATGCTGGTGCTATTACGATAGATGGTAAGTTTACTTAGCAGTTTCTCTCTTTAGTCGTGTAGGCCATCCGAAAAAGGATGGTCTTGCAGGCCCTGTGGAACTGTTCAAAATCCTGCAGGGCCCGCATATCTTCCGGAAGCTGGTTCCATAGTTGTGGAGCCACAACAGAGAAGGCCCGGGCACGGGTACTCTGTAGTTTTACCTCTTTCGGCCCGGGAATAGTCAGCAGGTTCTTCCCTGCTGACCTCAGTGCTCTCTGGGGTTCATATGGGGAGAGACGGTCCCTAAGGTAGGCAGGTCCTCGGCCATATAGGGCTTTAAAGGTAATAACCAGCACTTTGTAACGAATCCGGTATATAACTGGCTATGAGTTTTAAATTTCCTTGATGAGCATTCCTTCTGCAAACCAATAAATAACATTGCATAAACACACAACAAAATAACTTCATAGTATAGCAGGACTAACATCTGTAATAGATCCAGTGCTATTTGTGTGCAATTGCCAAACCAAGCTTCCATGCAGTTATCCTTACATATCCGTATGGGAATTTGATTATGGCTCAAAATAGACCCGTTGCTTTCCTATGCATGATCGTTTCTTGCCCCTAAGGGAAGCCACAGCACTGTCACTCGAGGAGGGAGTATTGCCCAGGAGGCTCTGGCTCTTTCGCGTTTCTCATCTTTCTTTTGCTGCCTTGGTGATACAGGCCTCTCATCTCCTTAACTATCTGAAAGCAAAATGAGGCAAAACTTAGCTTGTCGGAAGTACTGTGTTCCTCTAACTCATGTTTGAAAACATAAAAAAGAATCTATTTATAACATGCTCAATGCTACTGCATTAATGGTCTTTGTTACTGTGGAGTAATCACCAAGCACATGAGCATACCTCCTTCCCCTCCTTCCTGTTCCAACAGGACAGCTTCCCCTGCTCCTTGCCTTTCAGTCCCGCAACCCTCTTCCTCATCACTGTCATCAGAAAGTGACACATTACTCCCTTCTCCACCTGCTGAGGGTTCACAAATATAAGTGTCAGTTACAGTAATACTTTCCAGTGTATTTTGTTCTGAAATGAACTGCATTTTAAGTCACTGTGAATACATAAAGCAGTCTCCTCAATGCCCATTATCTCTCCACCACACAGTGATCTGAGTATATAACATTGTGGTAGCAGGGTTATACGTGTTAAAAGTTCAGCACTGCGCATTTGGAGTTTTGACATGGTCAATGCTCTTAATGTATAGGAAAGGTATGCATAGGCCACATCCATTATCTATCAATGGTCTGTGGAAGACAGGACTGCATGCTGTACTTACCCCTCATAGACTGGTCAGTGATACCTGGATCTTCCGCAGGCAGGCTGTGGTCATCGAATGTATTCTGAGTAGTCACACAGCTGGAGCCTATAGAAATGTTGAAAAATGAATCCGATTTAGGTACTGCAGGGAGGGAAAATAACAGCAGCACAAGGGAACCATCACTGTATTTAAATGCTTTGGGGGTTAGGGTTAACACTGAAGAAACCGTTTTACCAAAGAAAGGGGTGGGCGGTATTGATTTGCCGCCTCACCATCATTGAATCCTTTCTACCCCACCCCCGCACCCGCTCTATCATCATGAGCCCTTTAAGAGGGGGGCATTGAGATTATTCAGAAATATGTTTTGTTTTGTTTTTTAAAAAAGGGAGAGACGTTTCAATGTAATAAGAAGTAGAGAGCAATCCCTAATGTGGGTTTCATTAGGGGTGAAAAAGGGGGGGGGGGTATTCAAATAAATTGATGATCAAGGAACAGCGCGTGGTCGAGAAACTCACCTGGAGTGGAGTCAGGGGTGTAAGTGCTAAGATCTGCAGTGTTAATAGTCTCAAGGTCCGTGCCAAACATGTCCTCTGATCCTGGATTAGGCATGTTCTCCTTGTTAGCCTTATAGAACTGCATTTTATAGCTTTTCTTGAGTACTGTTGGACGCATGAACCTATCGTTCTTAAGGATGCAGTCCAGCACGTTATAGTAAGGGCAGAGCAGTGGGGATCTTCCAATCTGCGCGTTCTGGGTAACGCATCTCTGATAGTCCCCACGCAAGCCCTTTGATTTAGTGCGGCACTCATGAGCCGACCTTTTGTGTCCCTGGGCATGCATTTCCCTAGATATTCTCTCATAAACATCAATGTTTTTGTGGCTAGCAGTGAGTGCCTTCTGTATCTTCTCTTCACTCCAAATGGTCAGCAAAGCTTCTGTTTCCCATGCATGCCATGAAACACCACGCGCGCCGATAGGCTTGCTGCTTGAAGCCATTGCTCACCTGTACTTTACTGCTGTGCATGCGGTGGAAGAGACTGCAAGCTATGCAATGCTGCTTGCTGCTACCAGCCCCTTCTTCCTCCCAGAGGTCTGTTCCACTCATGCAAATTATGACAATAGCAGGAAATCGCAACCTGATTTGTCGCTTCCACGCAAAGCCTGCCAGCATTGGCCAGCTCGCAGTGATGTGGGCGATTCTCTGATCCTCGTGTAGGAGTCGCAGTCCTTGCGAGATTCCTCAACACGCCCCCCCCACCAGCTCTGCAAACATAAACATGGCATCAAAGTCAATTTATGAGCATACAATAGCTTACATTCCAAGTATTACTTAGGTGGCATTAAAGGTGCAGTTGTCTAGCGCAGTGCTCTGTTGCTTCATACCAACACGACTGCCCATGTGGATGAACCCTCATGCATACTAACCTATTATTTAATGGATGCAGATGGCGTTGTAGCGCAATAAAGCAAAATACCAAAAAAATGGTGGGCACATGTTGTAAGCGGATGGTGGCTTTAGACCAACAGGACTGCCCACCTGGATCAACCCTCATGCAAGCGTGCGTCACTTAATGGATGCGGATTGCGTTGTAACGCAATAAAATGACAGAAAAATAATAAAAATTAGAAAATGAGAGAAAAATAAGGCGAGCACAGGTCAGTAAGTGGATGGTTGCTGTAGACCAACAGGACTGCCCACCTGGTTCAATCCTCATGCATGCATGTATCACTTAATGCATACGGATTTCATTGTAACGCAATAAAATGACAGAAAAATAATAAAAATATAAAAATGATAGAATATCATGTCATTATTAAGTGGAGGGTTGCTTTAGTCCAACACGACTACCCACCTGGATCAACCCTCATGCATGTTAACTCGTATCATGTAATGGATGGGATGGATGTGATCAAATGGATTGCAAAATTTCGTTGTAACACAATCAAGTTAAATTTAAGAAAAAATGGTGGAGAGAGAACTTGTCGGAGGTAAACGCAGTGCTAGGTTCTACAGCTGATGATTTTGCGTGCGACGTCAAAGGGGGAGGGAGTGGGAGGACTAACAGGCAATGGTGGGTAATGCCCCCAAAAGCTGTCGCCGCGAAATGGGATTGATTTTCCCACTGAAAGGTCTGCGGATTGAATCCGCAGGTTTTTGGAAAGTCCGCAAAAATGAGCATCGAGATACTGCGCAGTGAAAATTGTAAAGCCGCGGATCAAAACGAGGATGCAGGGCAACATGTGCGAAATCCAACAAATGAACCGGAGAAAAAAGGGATGCCACCGAGGTTTAAACGCTAGTGCGAAATCGGTCTCCCTCTGACACCCAAATGGCTGTTCTTGGGATCAAGGGACCTGCATGAAGAAAAACCATGTGGAATAGGAGCTATAAAAAGGGGAGGAATTGGCTGAGATTGAGCAAAATCATAGGCTGGACCCAACCCAAAGTTTATTATTTTGCATTACAAATGTTTTGTTGTATGACATTAAAAATAAAGATGTATGAAGTTCTTTCATTGCTTGTTTATCTGTAAATTTAACTTTACTCCAGTGATACTTGGTCAGTGTCTTGGGAGCCACCTGTGGTTCTTCTGAGCACCATCCCCCCTATGTGGCATCTGCCCCATATCTCAGGAAAATGGGCAAGACCCTTGTGCAGTTGGGCTTCTGATTGGGATACAAACTTTTGAGAGCCAAAGCTCCCTTTGTTAGATACTCTTGAAATCTTATACCCCCTAAGTCTAGTTGTTGGTCTCTAGCGTCTTGGACTTGAATCTAGCAGTTCTGCTGCAGACTGATGTGCCTTCCTTCTGAAACTATCTTGAATTAGCAAAGTCTGCCAAAAATGCACTTGGATCCAGAGAACTGCTGGAAAAGCTGTGCTGACAAAATGGATTTGCCTTTCTTGCTTACAATCACCCAAACTATAAGGGTGTAGATTACAGCATAAAAACAATGCAGGCATAGTACATACTGGCTCTCTCTCTTGTTGATGGTGCTGGGCCTCTGAGAGGTCCATTTAGGTACCATCAGGACAAGGGCCTTTTCCGCCTTGGCTCTGTCCTGGTGGGATACCTTGCTGGACAAGGTTCAGGCCCTGCGGGACCTTCCAAACTTCCTCAGGGCTTGCAAGTCAGTCTTGTTCAGGGAGGTGTTCTCCTGATCTCGTTCCATTGGCCCTCCTGGACTTTACCCAATACTCCCTTCTCTATGTTTTATTGATTATTTATGAATGACCAGTATCTGATTTTATTATCATATAAATTATGTATATATACAATGGTTTTATTCTTTGGGAAAGCTTTCGGGAAAGGGCAGAATAGAACTCAAATAGATATAAATAAAATAAAAATAAATAATGCAACTTGGATTACAGAATTATTAAACAATGAGCCACACTATATGTTACCTTCTTTTCATGAGTGCTCATGTGTCCCCACAATCACACAGCTGCTGCAGGGAACTGCTTTTAAAAACAAAAGGATAGCAAAGTGTGCTTGGCTGTGGAATGGCACCACAGAAGAAGTAAGGTCTCCTGCCTCCACAGTCCCCAGCAGTTTAATTTATTTTCTTTAATTTATATCCTCCAGGGCTGGCTCACCCACTAGGCAAACTAGGTGGTTGCCTAGGGCACCAGAAGGGTGGGGCGCCAAATTGGGCTCCCCACCCCTCCCGGTGCCCCTGGCAAGCACATAGTTTGCCTGCCTCCTCCCCCGCTGGCCACTACTACCGCCCACCGCCACTCCATTTTTCTTGCCTTCGCCTCCCCCCGCAGCTCCGCACCCCCGCACCTTCCCTTCTCCCCACCGCCTCCTCCTCCTGACCCTTCCCCACGCCACCTGGTTTTCAATGCTGGAACTGGCTCTACCGCTACATTCCGGCTCTCTAAAGCCCCCTTCCTCTTGCCCGATCACTGGGTCGGCAGGCAAAACCGCGCTGCAGAGCTGAGCTGCGCTCAGTCTGTCATGAGCAGCGTCATGAAAGGGCATCTCGGCTGTCGCTGACTCCTCCCCTCCCCATTTCCTGGCTGGGAAAGGAGTCAGTGACAGCCGAGGCGCCCTTTCAGGACGCTGCTAGTGACAGACCGAGTGCGGTGCGACTCCGTGGTGCAGTTTTGCCCGCCGACCCAGTGATCGGGCGAGAGGAGGGGGCTTTGGAGAGCCAGAACGTGGCGGTAGAGCCGGTTCTGGCATTGAAAACCAGGTGGCATGGGGGTGTATCGGGAGGGAGGAGGAGGAGGCAGGGAGGGGGGAGGCAGGGGGGGTGCTTTTAGGGGGGCACCAGGCAATGAGTCTGCCTAGGGTGCCATGGGGCGTCAGGGTGCCCATGATCCTGCCATGCCCACAAGCGGAGTCAGGGCGGTTTACAAGATCACACAGGTATCATGACAGAATAATAAAAATTTTCCACAAAAACCATACTGGGAAGGGTAGTTGTTTCCTGATTTTGCTGCTCCAGTTGCACAGACACTCCATGTGGAGCAAAATAACTCTGCTGTGTGGCTGTGAGGAATAGATGAAAACACATGAAAATATGGGAAAAGGTAACAAATAGTTGGGCTCAG
Source organism: Heteronotia binoei (assembly GCF_032191835.1). Lineage (NCBI taxonomy): Eukaryota > Metazoa > Chordata > Lepidosauria > Squamata > Gekkonidae > Heteronotia > Heteronotia binoei. The sequence goes on along the minus strand of NC_083227.1, from coordinate 78,585,713 downwards.
TGTGAATCAGCCTATGCAAGGTATAGCGGATTAACAAAAATAGAAGACAATGCAGTAACAGTAAAATGATACCTAGAATCAGGGCTTTATTTTTTTTTAGCAGGAACGCACAGGAACACAGTTCCGACTGGCTTAGCATCAGGGGTGTAGCCTAATATGCAAATGAGGTCCTGCTGGGCTTTTCCTACAAAAAAACCGTTTATGAAACAATGGTGACATCAGGGGGTATGGTCTAATATGCAAATGAGTTCCTGCCTAGAATAATAATTGCACTGCACTCATTGCAGTGGACTTTTATCTTTTCCATTATAAAGGTGCCCCTGATCTGTTCCATTCTACTACCATTATGAACATTTATGTTTTACATACTTTGTGGAATGATAAAAAGTTGGGAACCTTCCTGGCCCCTCAGGCAGACGATTTCACAAGTAGGGTTGCCAAGTTCCTCAGAGCCTCCGGCAAGGGGTGCACAGCATGATGATGTCACCTGCGAGTGATGTCATCATGCCAGCGACATCGCGTGGCAGCCACTCTATGTGTTTCCAGGAAAACTCTATGGTTTTCCTATTGTACCATAGAGTTTTTCCTCCAAAATGGCTAGAGTGTCCGGGAAAAACCATAGAGTTTTCCCGGAAACACATAGAGTGGCTGCCATGCAATGTTGCCGGCACGATGACATCACTCGCAGATGACGTCATCGCGCTGGCGATGTCGGGGGAGGTTCCCCCCACTGGCCCCATGTGAGACAGTGGTTTGGGAACCTCCCAGGAGGGAGATTCTCCACCCAGACCAGGAGCTTGGCAGCCCTGTTCACAAGGCAAGGGCCACAACAGAGAATGTGCATGAATGGGGAGTTGCTGATTTTATCATTTGCAAAATAGCACTTCTGGAAGGCTTAACAGTTTAATGAGAAGATTATATATCAGGTATTATAGTCCTGCTGGCACAAGCACTTATGCAGGTTGAAGAACATGATTTGAAAAACCTCAGCCTCTATGCCCTGTTGCAGGCCCTCCAGAGGAACTGGTTGGCCACTGTGTGAAACAGGAAGTTGAAGTAGATGGACCACTAGTCTGATCCATCAGGGCTCTTCTTACACTCTTAGCTGGACTGTGCTTAATTTTTCTCATGCAAAACTTTAGCCCCTTTGTGAGCAGACAGTGCCTTCTGACATACACCAGTGTACCTTTATTTTCAAGTATGTTGTTCATACATGTGAATTTTTTTGTAGGTTCTTTCCTTTCTGAAAAAAGAACAGAAACATCTACTAAGGCTAGTACACAATTCAGCAGAGACAAGGTATTTTTGAGTCCATTTACTGCTGGAGCTAAAGTTAAGCATCTTTAAATCACTTCCTATTGATTTTAAAGTAAGGGGTACGCATGTGTGAATTCATGGACTTAAATATACTTCATTTTGACTAGATTGTGCTTGTTATTTCCACTTGTTCTTTATTAGTCCATGGACACTTGACTTTTAGTTTTTAATAATCTTTAATAGTTTGGTATAGTCAGGGCTTTTTTGAGCAGGAATGCAGAGGAATGCAGTTCCGACTGGCTTGGTGTCAGGGGGTGTGGCCTAATATGCAAATGAGTTCCTGCTGGGCCTTTTCTACAAAAAAAAGTCCTGGACACAGGTACCATTTTCTACTGTTAGATGAATAGCCACTGTATTGCTTTTTCCTCCCAGCATTTCATATGTTTGGGCATAGCCAATGAGAAAATCACAGTCCAGACTGCTTCAAATGGCCTACATTTGACCTCTTGCTTTTGGTTATTTATTTGTTTATAACTCCATGTATACCCCATTTTCCTTCCAAGTAGCTTTCATAGTTCTCCTGTTCATTTTATCATCATAACAACCCAATGTGATAGGTTAGGCTGAGAGTATGTGACGGACCCAGGGTTACCCAGCAAGTTTCCATGGCATTAGAACCTGGGTTCCCCAGATCCTAGTCTGATACTCTAACCATTATACCACATTGGTTTCCATCAGACGTAAAACCAAATACCAACTTCTTCATGCTAGAGTGGTGAAGAGCTCTTAGTCCAAGTTTCACTTCATCCCACTGCTCCATTTGGCAGAAGAGACAATGATACTTTGGTCTCAGATAATGGAGGCAATAGGGAGGACTACAAAGCTGCAGCATTTTAAAAAGAAACTGACATTTTGAGCTTTGCAATGGGAACATAGGGAATGTCTGAGGAAATAATACATAATATTTTAAACTCATGCCATTGGTCCCTTTGGTAAAATGTTAACAAAGGTCACAACTAGGATTGCCAACTCCAGATTGTGAAATTCCTGGAGATTTGGAGGCAGTTGCTGGAGTGGGCAGAGTTTGGAGGAAGGAAGAGAGTTCAGCAGGTATGCCATGCCATATAATTTGCCCCCTGAAGCTGCCATTTCCTCCAGAGACAAGGCTAAAGTTGGTTCCCAGTTCCCTATTTATTTCTTAATTGCTACTTATTCATGAATTCAACCAAAAAACATGGAGGAGATTTTGAAAGCTCTGAATTCCAAAATAGGATCTGGACCACTATATATCATACACCTCCAGGTTCAGCAGACTCTCCCCTTCAAGAGGATGAATTTAAACTCATGTCATTGGTCCCTTTGGTAAAATGTTAACAAAGGTCACAACTAGGATTGCCAACTCCAGATTATGAAATTCCTGGAGATTTGGAGGCGCTTGCTGTGAATTTAGGGAGAGGTATTTGTGAGTTTCCTGCATTGTGCAGGGGGTTGGACTAGATGACCCTGGAGGTCCCTTCCAACTCTATGATTCTATGAGGATATATGCTGTTTCCTGGTCCAAAGTGGGGTTCTTGTGCCAGCTGCTCCAAGGCATGGTACCATAGGACAATTACACAGGCAGACACTTGGGCCATGATGCATGCAAAACAATCTTTGGACCCAGATGACACATCCCCACATTCTGAAAACCATCCCCTGCAAGATGATACACAATGGTGCCCGGTCCAAATGCTGGTTTTGGGGCCACAGGCTTCTATTTGGGTTGCCCCTAAAAAGCCTGAATTTCAAAGAGGATTTGAAGGTTTTGGAGGTTTGTGACTATCGGTGCCACTGGACTCAAACCTCATTCCCACATATTTGTTAACTCTAGAATTTGTATGCTAATTTACTGCCATTAATAGAATTGTCTTGCATCCAGTCTCAGCTACAATCACCCAGTATTTATGCATCTGGATTCTCAGTGGCCCTTCCTGACAGCAACCCTGCACCCCACCCCTTATAAGTAAGGCTTGAAGAAACTGTTTCAATGTATCCGACAAAATGTTCTTGCACACCAAATAGGGCTGCCAGCTCTGGGCTGGGAAATATCTGGAGATTTTTGGGGTGGAGCCTGAGGAGGGTGGGGTTTGGGGACAGGAGGGACTTCAGTGGGGTATAATTCCATGGAGTCCACTTTCCAAAGTAGCCATTTTCTCTAAGTGAACCAATCTCTTTCACCTGGAGACCAGTTATAATTCCAGGAGATCTCCATTCACCACCTGGAAATTGTGAAACCAGAGAGCTTACGGGTATGAGTAAGGTATATGAATTAGAACACTCTGTGAGAGCTTTAACTAATACATATATTGAAAATAAAGTTTTAAACCATAGTATTTTTCACATATTAATTTAGAATTATTTTACAGTCCATTTTACAATAGCCAGTGTTTTGCTTAATTTGTAGGACTTCCTGAAGTCCAATGCAGGTGTGATTACAATTCCCAAACTGGTGTGGCTGAAACTGGATTGCTGCTTCCCTCCACTTTCAGAGTGAATCCTTCCTCAGGCACTTCACCTTTCAAGAGAAGTCAAGGACAAACAGAAGTGTGGAGCCATGCTTGATCCTTTGGAGATAGAGCAGTGCCAAATTGAAATTGTATCCCTTGATGAGCTGCCTGAGGAAGGATTCACTCTGAAAGTGGACAGAAGCAGCAATCCAGTTGCAGCCACACCAGTTTGGGAATTGCAATCACACCTGCATTGGACTTCAGGAAGTCCTACAAATTAAGAAAAACACTGGAATATTGTAAAATGGACTGTTAAATAATTCTAAATATGTGAAAAATACTGTGGTTTAAAACTTTGCTTTCAATATATGTATTAGTTAAAGCTCTCAAGGAGTGTTCTAAATCAGGGGTCCCCAATCTGATGGCCTGTTACCAACTGGACCGTGAGGTCCATGGCCTGTTACCAACTGGGCCATGAGTTGTATAATTATTTCATTATATATTACAATATAGTAATAATAATAAGAAGAAAACATTGGATTTATTTGCTGCCTTCCACTCCAAATCTCAGAGCAGCTCACAATCTCCTTTATCTTCTTCCCCCACAACAGACGCCCTGCGAGGTAGGTGGGGCTGAGAGAGCTCTCACAGAAGCTGCCCTTTCAAGGACAACTCTGTGAGAGCTTATGACTAACCCAAGGCCATTCCAGCAGCTGCAAGTGGAGGAGTGGGGAATCAAACCCAGTTCTCCCAGATAAGAGTTTGTGCACTTAACCACCACACCAAAATAAAATGCACAACTGTATCATCCTGAAACCATTGCCCCCAACCCCACCCCTGGTCTGTGGAAAAACTGCCTTCCACAAAACAGACCCCTGGTGCCAAAAAGGTTGGGGACCACTATTCTAAGTTATATACCACTTGGCAACCCTAATATATCATGAATAAAACTTCATTGTTCTTAAGAGTGCCACTGGACTCAAACTTTGTTTGTAGAGATATGTCACTCAGTATGGCTTATGGAAATTTTCTCTTGGGAAAAGATCCATGACTGAACAAATGAAGGATACCGTTGAGATCTCTGAGCTTTATCCATGCATTTCAGTCCTGGGGAAAAGGAAATAGTCCTCTCTGAGAATTCAGGAAAGCTGTTTAAAAAGGAAAAATTGTGGATCAGCTGGCTTTCATGGTAATGTTGCATGCTTAGTGAGCAAGAAGATTAAAGGTTAAAAATTATTGTGTTATGCAGTATATCATATAATATTTTCTGTCTGTTTAGAGACATATGTCCAAGAAGCCCCCCGGAGGAGAAGTTTTGGATCCCAAAAAGCTATGCATACCAAAATGTGCAAGATTGGTGGCAAAGGTATCATTTTTTTTAATAAGCAAAAACACCCATTCAGATTTGAATTCAGTTAATCATTATTAAAGTACAGTATAATAAGGTTTCTTATTTAATGTGCATGGGCCACAAGGTTAAAATGCATTGAAAAATGCAAAGTATTAAAAAAACAAAACGAGTCAAAGTTTTTACTAAGAATTCTTTAACAGCTACTTTTGCTATACAACTGATATTGCATTATCTGGGAGCATTTCATTTTCCACTGAACTAACCAGTGGAACTATTCCACTGAATTATTTATTTCATGAATACCCCAATTCCTATTTTTTTTTAAAGGTTCATAAACAGCTTACATCAAACTGGGATAAAACACATGCAAAACAACAACAACCACAACAACATAAAACATAGAGTGATTGAAGTGTCTGTAAGTCTGCCAGGCCTGCAGTAGTTTCCAGGGGTCATGAAATAGCCAGTAGAGGATCTTCTCGCACAGTGCTCTAAAGAAGAGAATATCACAATGATGTCTTTTTGAACTCCTGAAAAAAGATATGACTAACATAACATACCTTTTGTCCCTTGATTAGATTATTCCTTCATCACTAGACAGTACAAACTTCAGGAGTAGTATGTCTTCATCTGGAAGTCGGCAGAGGCAGAATCTGGCTCTCTGTAATACCTCAGGCTCAATCATGGTGGAGATAGTCTCATTACTGGCACATGAGTGGGTTTGATTGGTTCACTGCTGGATGAGATGAAGATATGAGCCAAAACCTTGGTTTGTGATGGGGGCTTCAGTTTCTCACCATCTTCCTGGGATTAATAGGCATAATATCCTGGGGTTAATAGGCATAACATGAAACTGCAAAACTTCTTGGAAAACTTGATGCTCCAAAGGAAGATAACATCCAAGACTCTTGTCAAAGGACTGCTTTTTAAAGGGTGGCCACCATCTTGCATAGTTTTTGTTCAAGCCCTAGAAGCTAAAAAGTTCTGTAGAATCACAATTCCCCTCATCACCCAAGTTTGAAGCCGGGGCTGAAATGGATTTTCACACCTTAGTTATTCACCTGCATGGTTAGCACCTGGGCAGATACCTCATTACATCATAACTAATGTAAACCATAAAAGGTAGGAGAGGATTTACATGGGAGAGGGAGGGAAGAAATGTGCAAGTCCACTTCATGCCTTCAGTCTTCTCCCTCTGGTGCATTAGTAGTCATGAGTATGATTCATATTGCAAAGTGTCAGTTATGGAAAAGTAACCATCCTTTTCTTTTTCTCTCCTACAAATCAGAGTGCCATGAGATCTAGAGAACACATATATGCTTTACATAAACGATCATCTATATCTATGGGTAAGATCCAGTATTCTGAAACTAGATGGCAAGTACTCAGAATTAGTTATTTATTTATTGCAGTATGATTGTGGGTGAGCTATTTCAAAAGAAAAGTGATGCTAATCCTTACATGTGCCTTTTTAAAAATGACAAGTGTATGGATAATTTATGCAAATAATATAGTACCCTAATTAATGTATAAACAAACTAATTATTGTGCTCTATTTACTCTCCAACACTTCAAATATGTGTTTTTCCCCTTGTTTTCTCTTGTGGAGTTATCTTATCCATTTCCATTGCCAGATGAAGTTTTCTAGCTGATCTCAAAATATCCCTTGACTATATTCTTGAAAATATGAATACTGAACCATGGTTATAGCTTCTATGAGTTTGAAGCTTCAGGTTGCTGCTTATGTAGAAGAAAAGCAATGCTGCCCATTTCCTAGTCTGATCTCCAACTATATCTGTTAAACCTCTGAGCTCTGGCCTTGAAGAGTCCCCCCTCCCTATTCACAGTGCTTTATTTCACTGAGGTGGGGGTGGTCATGGTTCACAGAAACTTCTCACGACTCACCACACTCATACATGAAAAGATGTATACCCTCATTCTCTAACTCCCATTCTTATGATGATATTGTATCTTGTAAACTTATTGAATCTATATTTAATCATCATTAAAAGAGCTAGAAAAGGAATAACAAAATAATTGTAATTTCAGATTCATTAATCCTTCTAATCTTAATTTCATTTGCACCAGTTTATTACCCATAGGGTCTCACTTACATGTCCAAACAGATTGTTTTGTATATCCAATTGTAAACATATTAAACTTGGGGAGGGACGGTGGCTCAGTGGTAGAGCATCTGCTTGGGAAGCAGAAGGTCCCAGGTTCAATCCCTGGCATCTCCAAAAAAGGGTCCAGGCAAATAGGTGTGAAAAACCTCAGCTTGAGACCCTGGAGAGCCGCTGCCAGTCTGAGAAGACAATACTGACTTTGATGGACCAAAGGTCTGATTCAGTATAAGGCAGCTTCATATGTTCATATATGTTCAACTTTTAAGATTACTACAGTTGAAATTCTGGAGCAGTTTGTGAAAGGTGTATTCAGTGTACTCAATATAGTGTGATATTAATTCCTCAGCTGCATTGGGCAACAGGGGAGAAAATGAGCTATCCACCAACTAAAGAATTGATTCTCCTTTTAACTAATTGATCCATCAAATTTAAATATAGCCAAAGCTTCAGTAAAGGTGCCATTCTGAAAGAAATGTTATAAGCAAGAACTGCCACTTGCAAGAAGAACAAGCTATCTTTAAAACTTGCAAGAAAAATTATTCAGGTGGGTAGCGGTGTTGGTCTGAAGCAGCAAAACAAGGTTTGAGTCCAGTGGTACCTTTAAGACCCACAGAGTTTTATTAAAGGTATAAGCTTCTGTGTGCTTGCACACTTTGATAGTTGCCTTAATTAACCAGAAGATGGAGCACAGACTGCACTGTCAGAGAAACAAGTTTTACAGTATTTGTTTTACAGTGAATGCTCTTCCTTGTTAAACACTAATCATAGCAAGGATTCAACTGGATTCAACATAGATATGGCCAGATATCTGGAGAATTAGGACTAAAGGCTATCCATACCTTCAGTTAAGACAAAGTACCATAAATTAGCACAGAACAGGACTGAACTTACACTAGTACCAAATTTAGGATTTATATACAATGAGTAAATTCAGGGTAATTCTGAATTTTACAAGTAAAAACACAATAGGGTGAGACTATACTTAAATTCATGATCTAATGCAAAGCAGGTTTAGCAGATTATTGAACATTTAAATTAATTGTTAAGTCTTCTGCAACCATATGGTGAAAAATGAAGGCAGCATCATCTTTGACCTCCCAAAAAGGCTGTGGTGAGAATCATGGACCTACATGTACAAAAGCCATGGGAGATCGAGGTGAGACTATGGAGAGGAATTGAGTGGGACTGAGTCAAAAAGGTGGCTGGAGCCAACCCATAGAATGAACTGTAGGTCATATTTGTCAGTTACGTTTAGTTATACTAGTTGGATCTATGTTTGAAAAGTAATATAGTTATGAAATGATCGATGTATATATGATGGATTTCTTAGTGGATTTATTTCTGAAATGTACATTTGAAGCCATTATAAATACAAAACAGAGAAAATATTTTAACAATATCACAGAAATTACTATCTATAAATGATAACGTGATTTTATCTAAACTCATAATGAGGGTGACTTGAATTAGCAAAGTTCAGGAGCACCTGATAGATCAACAAGATTTTTGGGATACAAGCTTTTTATTTATTTATTTATTCGGGATTTATATCCCGCCCTTCCCACAAGTGGCTCAGGGCGGCTTTAAGAGTCAAAGCTCCCTTCATCAGATACTCTTGAAATCTTATACCCCCTAAATCTAGTTGTTGGTCTCTAAGGTCTTGGATTTGAATCTAGAAGTTCTGCTGCAGACTGACGTGCCTTCCTTCTGAAACTATCTTGAATTAGCAAAGTCTATCAAGTCTACCAGAAATGCACTTGGATCCAGAGAACTGCTGGAAAAGCTGTGCTGACTACATGGATTTGCATTTCTTGCTTACAGTCACTCAAACTGTAAGGGTGTAGAATATGCGGCTGTGGTGGGAATCCTACTTTGCGTAAGCAAGAGTGACTTCTTGTTTGCAAAAGGGTTGGTTCAATTCCAAGATCATGTGTTTGTATCAAACCAGTTTGTTCCAGAGTTTTCCTAATGTAGCTTTGGGGCACTGTTGTATAACTCCTTCCATAAGGGAAGTTAACTTCTATTTGTCAAAACACCTCTCAAAATCTTTGAACAAGGACAATCCTAATAAAATGAAAGGCTAGTAACTGATCTGAAATTAAGTTATTCCCAAGACTTGTTCAGATAGTATTTCAAAGGACTCCCTCCCCCACCCCCAGTCATAGTGGTGAAATCAGATTCTAGAATCAATGTTCTGTACTGTAAGGTGAAGATCTTCTCAATTTAGTGGCTTGTAGAGACAATGCTTTGTATGAAGCCATAGGGTGCCAGTTGTTATTGGCAAGAGACTCCCTGGTGGTGCACCATGTGTCTCTGGCATTATTACACACTCATGCACATGCTGTAAGAGTAATCTGGCCATTGTGATGTAACGTAAAATGCCTGGTGTGCAATGACAAATTAAAATATGTTTTAAAAGGCTTATCTCCACTAATTTGACAGCATTGTCATCAGGTACAGCAAATGAAGTGTGCATCAAACTGAGCTAAGGTTTTTAATTTGTACTCTATTTTTAATTATAATTACTGTCTCACACAGGCATGTTGTGAAGGCTTTAGCATTCTGAAAGGCTGATCTCTCACAACATCAAATGTTCTAAGAAGCCATAATTGAAGGCAACTCATGGCAGCTCATCAGGGAATGCTTTATTCTTTGTGTTTAAATTGGCATGAAAGTAGAATAGCTCTTTTCGTAATGCAGTTATCATGAAGCCAATTGATCTTGTCAGTTTAATAAATATTACAATTGTTCCCACCAGGCTCATTTAATATACTTCTTTCTGAACAAAGCTTCTCCTTTAAATATAAGTTATAGAAGTACCAAAGTTCTGTCTGCTTCTGACTCAAGTCAACCTCTTTTAATGTCAAATGGTAATGGTATCCAATTAAGGAAAATTCAAGGAATGGTGAAAGATCCAGTGCTTTCCATGTTGATATTTAGTATTTCAACCAGCCAGTTCTCTTTCTCATGGGCCATTTGTCTAGAACAACTTTGTAGAATCATATGTAAGGTGGTTATTCAGCATAGTGGGTGGAATCACTGCTCCACTGGAGCCACTAGCACCAGAATTTCAGCTTCTCCTTTGCCGGCAGAGATCACCCATGAAAGGAAATGCTGGTCATGGGCACTGTGACTTCCCATTATATAGGACAAATGTTGTACAGGAAAGCCTCTGTTGATGTGCAGAACTTAGCAAATGGAACATTATGCGTACTGTAGAACTTGCTGTTTGTGGTTATAATTTCCAGAGTATAAACTTCCAAGCATCAAAGCTCCCTTCATCAAATGTATCTGACCCTTGAAACCTCAGAAACTTATACCCTGAAAATCTAATTTAGGGCTGTCAAACTAATTTGTTATGAGGGCCAGATCTGACATAAATGGGACTTTGTGGACAGGGCTGGTGCATCCCAATAGGCCAGGTGGACACCTGCCTAGGGTGCAACCTGGCCACTGGGGTATGCCAGCTCTGCCACACACGCCGCAGATTGCCTATGCTCTCCCACCGCTCTCGCCTTCCTGGGTTTGTGCTTCAGGAAGCACAGACAGGGAAGGCAAGAGCAGTAGGGCAGTCTGGGCTGTGGCAGTGCATGTGCTTCTCAGATCCTGCCTTCTCCAAGGTCATGGGAACACTGGAAAGGGAAACTGAGCTGCACTCCACTGAAAAACACTGCAGCACAGACAAAGTTGCAAGGAAAACATAGAATGGATTTTCCATTAAGGTCTCTGGGTGCAAAGACCTTAATGGAAAATCCATTCCACATTTTCTTTGCAGCTTTGCAAGCCCAGAAGAGCTTTCTGCTTCAGCTGGCAAAGACAAGGCAGAAGGAGGGGGGAGAAAAGAGCTGCAGGCCTGATTAAAGCCCTTGGTGGGCTGGTTCTGTACTGTGGGCTAGAAATTTGACACCCCTGTTCTAGTTGGTCTTTAAGGTGCTGTTAGAACTTGCTGTTCTAATGCAGACCAACACAGCTACCTACCTGAAACTTACTAGCTAGAATCACCACAGTATCCACATACCTAGAAGTAGTTCTGCTTGCTACTATCAGAGCTTGGTAGGAGCTATGTTTCAAAGACAGTTCTGAAAGTGGGCTAAAGTATTCCTCAGTTCAGAACAGGGTTGCCAGCCAGTGGCTACTAGGCCAGAGATGGTTGGGGGGCAGGGACATGGGAAAAATATCTGCCACTTTGACAACATGAGGTCATATCTGGGGCAAACCCAGAGGTGACATCACATTTCTCTAAGATTCAGTGGGAACTCTGTGGTTAAGCCATAAAGTTTCTGCTTAATATCACGGGTGGTGTGCGGTTGGGAGCAAAGTCCAAGTCCGGTCTGGAGTTGAGCCAGGGAGTTCTAACCAAAACAGAGTCAGGTAGTCAAATTGGGGTGGATGGAGGTGGAGAGCAAGGTCGTCTGGAGCTGAGAGTCAGGAATCCGAGGAATCCGAGCAGGAGTGCAAGAACCCAGGTAGAGGCATGGTCATCATGGATGCAACTTGTTGCTTCCAAGAGGAGCCCAGCCCCAAGCAGGGGGCTAAATGGGCCTCTGGCAATGTTCCAATTAGCAAACAGTGAAGCTTCTGTCAGAACGCAGGACTCAGCAACCATCTTCCTTGCAGGTGTGTGCGCCTCCCAGAGGTCACTAAGTCTCAGTGGAGTCATTCCCTCAGCTGAGCTACCCATGGGGGTGATTCTGGCGGACTTCCCACTTGCAGCTCCTCAACTGCTGCCATGTCAGGTTCCTGGAATGCTGACTCAGGCAGCAGCAAGCTGTCAGCTCTCGGAGCATCCGAGGGGTCGGCTGCAGGCTCTGCTGTCAACTCAGGTGGCGATCCAGTGTGGTCGTTGCCATCACCCATGACACTTAACCCTTCAGTGGCATGACATTACTTCCAAGTTTGCCCAAGAAATGATGTCACACAGTCAAAATGACTGCATTTGTCCTCTGCTGTCTTCCTGAGCTCTAGTGGGGACCAAGAGGTTGCCAACAAAAGGTCTCCCATTTTAGCAAGAGACCTGGAAACTCTAATTCAGAATAAGAGCAACCCTCATCCAAAAATAGTGCCCTCAACATATATTGGCTTTGTTTACCCTTAATGTTGCTTTTTCATGTCAGCAAAGCATCCTCATGTAAAATCCTTATGTTCACTAAGTGATCCTTTATTGCCTGGAATTATGGAGTGAAGGATTAATAAACCATAGTCCAGGGAAAATTGTCACTGAAGCAACAGTACGCCAAAGCAATGGAGGCTAAGAAGAAAAGGAATGTTCTCAAATACTGTGAGCTTCCTTTAAAGAAACATTTGGGATCGCCTGAAAATACTGGACCCCCAAATGGCAGAATATTTGGTACAGCCCTGCCTTCAGGGGGCAAATTAAACAAATAACATTTTTATATTATTTATAGTCCACCAATTCCACTAAGACTGAAGGTGGATTATTGTGCGAGGCCAGGCAATCGACAGGAAGGGACATATAATGTAACAGGACTGGAGAGCCAGTTTGGTGTAGTGGTTAAGTGTGTGGATTCTTATCTGATAGAACCGGGTTTATTCCCCACTCCTCCACTTACAGCTGCTGGAATGGCCTTGGGTTAGCCATAATTCTTGCAAGAGTTGTCCTTGAAATGGCAGCTGCTGTGAGAGCCCTCTCAGCCTCACTCACCTCTAGGGCTGCCAATCCCCAGGTGGAGGCAGAGGATCCCCCGGTTTGGAGGCCCTCCCTCCGCTTCAGGGTCATCAGAAAGCGGGGGGAGGGGAGGGAAATGTCTGCTGGGAACTCTATTATTCCCTATGGAGATTTATTCCCATAGAAAATCATGGGGAATTGATCTGCGGGTATCTGGGGATCTGGGGAGTCTGTTTTTTGGGGTAGAGGCACCAAATTTACAGTATAGCATCTAGTGCCCCTCCCCAAAATAGCCCCCAAGTTTCAAAAAGATTGGACCAGAGGGTCCAATTCTATGAGCCCCACTAGAAGGTGCCCCTATACTTCATTATTTCCTATGGAAGGAAGGCATTGAAAAGGTGTGCCGTCCCTTTAAATGTGATGACCAGAACCCCATTTGGAGTTCAATGATGCTTGTCACAGCCTTGATTTTGGCTCCACCCCTAATGTCTCCTGGCTCCACCCCCAAAGTCTCCTGGCTCCACCCCCCAAAGTCCCCAGATATTTCTTGAATTGGACTTGGCAACCCTACTCACCTCACAGGGTATCTATTGTGTGGGGAGAAGATATAGGAGATTGTAAACCGCTCTGAGTCTGATTCAGAGAGAAGGGCGGGGTATAAATCTGCAGTCTTCTTCTTCTAAGGCAATGTAATAGGATTAGAACTGTGGAAATCTGAAACAAAGCATAAGTATTAACATGACTTATTAAACCAGGCATGGCCAAACTGTGGCTTGGGAGTCACATGTGGCTCTTTCACACAAAGTGTGTGGCTCTCAAGGTTTCCACCACCCTTTCACCAGCCTGGAGAAGGCATTTCTCTTTAAATCACTTCTTTGTCAAGCCAGCCAGCAACTTGGAGAATTGCACTTAAAGTGGGTTTCTTACCACCTATCCCTCCTCCATCTATTTGCCTTCCTTCCTTGTCTTGTGGCTCTCAAATATCTGACATTTATTCTATGTGACTCTTACATTAGGCAAGTTTGGCAACCCTTGTGTTAGATGCAGAGATTGCATAGTAGGGTAATAGATGCATCAGATACTATGGTACTATACACTGTAGTAGAGTCCACAGCCCTTTCCTTTCATTAAAGCATCTTTCTGAACTCTTCTGTTATATTATGGCCTTGTTACCTATTTAAAAATGCCCTCCTGAATAGTTTAGTTTTGTATAGTTTGTGGAATGCTAAGAAAGTGGGAGCCTTCCAAACCTCATATGGCAAATCATTACATAAGGGGGGGGGGCAAGTGGATGGCACCTGCAGAAGTCCCTGCTTATGCAAGCAAATTGTTGTGGCTGAGGGAGGGAGGGAGGGGCAGCTCTGCAGATATGAGGGACCAGGGCCACAATAGCCAATGCCTTGATCTGAGCCTGCTAACTGATGGGCAGCCAATGGAGTGACTGCAGAATGGAAGTAAATATGCAAGCTCTGCCTAGCGCCCAATAATAACTGAGTTGTGGCATTTGGTATTCTTGAATTGACTTTGAGGGGAGACCTTTGTAGAAAGAGAGGGTGAGGGAGTGAGCTCCATCTGTGTACAATAAAAGATAAGGAGGTTTAGACTGTCTATAGCATATCTAATTCCTGAGTGTTGTGTGTTAATATACGTCTTTCTTTCCTTGTTCCAGGAAAAAAAGTATTTCCTGCTCCTAAAACTAAGGTATGGTGTATTTATCACTTGGCTTTACTGTATATTCAAAATATATTCATGACTATCTTCTGTTGATCCTTCTGCCATTGCTCTTTTTAAAAACTATGTGAAACAAATTACACACAATGTTATTTTCTGCTGTGTTTTGAGAGACCCTGCCTGCACTTTCCTTTGTGAATCTGTTGCTAATAGTTTTGCCTGCCCTACTGCCAACAACTGGATCTGATTCCTTCTGAAATCAAGAACTTCTGCTCATTCATCAGAATGCAGTGATGGTGACTGTAGTTACATGAGCCAGGCTATTAGTCTTCTTAATACTTCCATATGTATCCCATTTACAGCTATAGTATTAAGTAATTCAGTTTTTTAAAGTACACTTGGAAATGGTCAGTGCAGCTGTACAATCTATATACCATGCCTAGGATTACCTATAACCCCCCACCCCATCATCCATATTTCCAGCTCTTTTTACAATTTATTCACCTTCATCCAGTCAATCAGTTATCACAGATACAGGTTAAATGAAGTCTGCTTCGGTAGAATCCAATGGGGTGAGGGGGGGGGAGATACAGCAAGGTGTAATCTGCACACTGATGACACCGCATACTATTTACACCACATACCAAGCCTCCATCAGTTTCACCCTGTAGTTTCATGTAGATGTTAAACAGCACAGGAGACAGGATTGTACTTTGTGGAACTCCACAAGCCAAGGACCATAGTGTAGAGAGTTACTCCTAGTCTCGCAGCCCCACCTCCTGGACCTCAGTTCTCCAGGGAGGACTGGAAGCATCACAAAATGGTATCTCCAAATCCATAAGGATTCTGTGGCCAATGATAGCAAACTCCACTGAGATGTCCAGAGGAATTAACAGGGTAGACTCTCTCTGTTCATTTCCCAGTATAGGCTGTCCAATGAAGTGTCCAAGGCAGTTTCATTACCAGAGTTAGGCTGGAAGCCAGAATGAGAAAGGTCCACTATTTAGTGGGACCAGAAAGAGTTCTACCCTCCTTAAAGAAATCCTTCATTTAATTCTGCATCTTGAATGAGGAAGAATGGCTTTTCAAAAGTTATAAGCATTCTACATTTTCTGCTATAGTTATGGGAGTTAAAAGGGTTTGGTATCTCACGTTAATATTTTTAATAGCCTCTGCAGTCATGTTTTTTTTTTCATTTACTGCTTCTCCTCTTTTTAGATTTTGCAACCTACTGAAGAAAGGTATGTCTACTGAAAGTACTTAAAACAAGCATTTTTCAAATGTAAGGAACAGAGCTGTTCTTGATTCCTGTTTCTCCTATGTGACATCCAGATACAATAGATATCTCTTTGGCACTCCCTTAGATTTATTATAGGAGAAACCTACTGAAGAAAGGTATGTCTACTGAAAGTACTTAAAACAAGCATTTTTCAAATGTAAGGAACAGAGCTGTTCTTGATTCCTGTTTCTCCTATGTGACATCCAGATACAATAGATATCTCTTTGGCACTCCCTTAGATTTATTATAGGAGAAAGGCGGGGTATGAATTTTGGAAAAAAATGCTTTAAGATTTTAATTTAGAAAAAAAACCTTGGAGTAAAAAGTATGATTTTAGTTCACGCAGTTTTTGTCATAAAGCATAACTTAGGCCAGATGTGATCTCATTAATAGTCCTTCCCTGTAACTGAAGACAGAAAACATTGCAAATGTCATATCTAGTGTTGCGATTGGCAAAGCCATGTGGGAAAAGGTTAAACTCCCCTCCCCCCCTCCAAGCATGGTTTTGAACTGAATTTGGACATTGGGCAGTTGCCGTTTCTTTGTTTAAGATGCTTTGAAGAACTGCTTGAGAATGATGTTCTCATCTTTTTTGGCCTTATAAACCCTGCCTGTTTTACATCCTAAGGGGTGTTTGTAGTGAAAGGATGTTGGCAGAGGCTTCTCACTCTCATTAAAATCACTAATTCAGGATCAAAGATTTCTCCCACAACCTGACTGCAGTTGCAAGCACTGCACCCATTGTACAACCTGCTATACAAGAATTTACCTATTCCTACATAGTGTGAATGGGGAATTGTATAAAATTGTTCAGGTGAAGGGGATGAATCTTCCCTGCCCTTTCCTCACAGAGCTCTGATGTTCGAAGCATATTTTCTCCCATCCATTCTCCAATATAAATGTGAGTCAGGCTGGGAGGCAAATGCTAAAAAATAAACTATAGTGAGGTAAGGTGCAGGGAAAAGTAGGTTTACATTCTTCATCCATGCACTTACGTTTTGAAATAAAAACTAGGCACGCTCACCTTGAGGTTCTTGAGAAAGGAAAGGAAAAGTTTACTTAAATGCCAATTCATGGCTTCCAGTGCCTGCTTGACAGGTGAGATTCTTAATTGCCTAAAGGCATAAGGATGCTTTTCCCTATCTATCTGAAATTGGGGAGGGAGAATAAGTATCTGAAAATATCATCCCAATTGGTGGGGGAAGTTCCTCTTTGAAATGTGTTTTGTATTGAAACCGGTTGAAAGAGCTATCCCTAATCAGTGCTTCAATTCCAATAATAATCTGACCAGTTATTTAAAACCAGGGCTTTTTTTGTAGCAGGAATTCCTTTGCATATTAGGCCACACACCCCTGATGTAGCCAATCTTACAAGAGTTTACAGGGCTCTTAGTACCGGGCCTACTGTAAGTTCCAGTAGGATTGGCTACATCAAGGGTGTGTGGCCTAATATGCAAAGGAATTCCTGCTACAAAAAAAAGCCGTTTAAAACAACAAACATCCCAAATCCACATAACTTTTTTTTTTTTAAAAAAAACCCCATATCTCTAGGGGCTGATCATCAAACAAAATTTTAAAACATGAATAGTAACTTCTTTCCACAAAAACTTGGGGGTAAATTTATTCTCCCGCTGGTGTTTTTTGGGCAGAATGTCTATAGAAGTAGCTATACATGTTAGTTGTCCAATATCTTAGCTTGAAAACATTCTTTTTTAGTTGAGCAAGATTTGAGTCCAGTAGCACCTAAAGGAACAACAAGATTTCCAGGGTATAAGTTTTCAACAGTCAAAGCTCCCTCTGACAGATAACTTACTCTCAAAAGCTTACTCTGGAAATCTTATTATTCTTTAGCTGCCACTGGACTAGAATCTTTCTTTTGTACTGAAGATCCATAGGGCTATCCACCTGGTACTTTCTGTTGTTTCAAATAAAAGTATACTTTTATAAAGGAATCGTACTGGTATAAGTTATTCACTATGACTATGCTAAGGAACAAGGGCCTGTCTATGCCAGGGGCCCTCACTGTTGCCATGGTAACCACCAACACCTTTCCTGGTGCCTGCCAAGTATGTGTAGAAAGTGGGTGGGGCCAGGTGGATCCCAGCCCAGTAGGGCTTCTGATTACCCATTTGATATCTGATTGGCTATGCAGATTAAAATAGCATTTCAGCAACAGCTGTCACTACATTGTTAGTTTTATTCTCTCCAATTCCTTTTTTCCAATGTATCTTTAAAAATTCTTCTGCACTTGAGCTTCCGTGTGTGTGTGTGGTTGGTTCCAACTTTCATGTGGCTATTTTGTGATTGCGCCCATCACCACCCTGTTGGAACCTTTCTACTCTAATACAATGCAATTTGGTTTGGGGTATGAATATACCCAGAAATACAATATGTGTAACAGTGTATTTTAAAATTTGCTTTTCAAGTTGATTTAGGGTCAATTTTCTTTGTAGGCTCCATTTGAGAAGGAAAACTATTCCATCAAAAGAGAAATATAATGAGTCCCCTTATGAGAAAAACATTAAAAGGTACATAGAGTATTTTCTTATTTATTTTTAACATTTATAACAGTCAATATCCTTATCCAACTAGGCAATAAAATACAGTCTGAATCACATACCTAATTCCCAACTTTACACCATTGTACAGATCAAAAATATCTGCACAGTCAGGCCATTGGAAATAGGGTAGCTGTTTTCACAAACTTGGGAGAAAACTAAGTTTGCCAAAAAGTCTGAAAAGTGACCTCTAAAACAAGGTGGGGGGTGGGGTTTAAAACCCAGGGGGGGAGACAAACCAACCGGGGGTGAGGTCAGACGTTCAGAAAATCCCACTATGGGCATGAGTGGAGTCCGGAAGCATGTTGGATTTTAAGAGGTTGTCCAAACGTCAGCATCTGCGAATGGTGGTTAGCTCGTTCGAGTCCCGCGTTGAGATGACTGGGGCGCGGACTAATTTGATACTGCTTTAAATCTGAAACAAAATTCTTCTGACGGTTTCTGAGCGGAATTTCCCTGTTTGAACGCTCCATCATTGGCGACTCGTCGGAAGCGCACCACGGCTTCCCTCCCAAAGCCCCCTGCAAGTGATATCACTGCGCCAGTAAATGAGCGAGCGAATGTTGGCTCGATAAATCGTTTACCCGCCCCTGTGTCCGGAAACAAAACTCACTTTTGAAACTAGATGTGAACTGATTTGAATTCCTGGGTTTTTTTCTGCACGCGTAGTGCTCATGCTGGAAAAGTAGTGCCAATGGACTAGCAAAACTGTTAGTGATCCAACCCATTCAAAAGTGACGCGCATCCCCGCCCTCGAGAACGAGGTGGGTGTGCGAGGTCTCTCGTGGAGAAGGGAGGAGACGCTGGATCTGCTCAATAGTGCAGATAGCGGGCATCACTGCGCCTGCGCTAATGCAGATTGACATCTCATGAAACAAGGTCTGGTAGAGCACTCTGATCGACCAGCGACGGGACCCACATGGGATAGAACGGGAGCCTGGCTGTTGTCTGATCGGGAAATTGGTTGTGCGGATTATAATAGAGGCGTGTTGCAGATGGATTTAATGGTGAGTGTGACCCCACCCCCTGGCTCTTCTGCACACTTAATTTACAACATATTTTCTTGGCAGTTGATACACAAGCACTGGAATTGGTTTGGGCACTGTTCTTCTACACATCTGCCCTCCCTCTGCATTTTCACAGTTGTGGTGTCAGTTTATTTTTCTTTTATGTGCCATAAATAATCAGGAACTTCAAGAGAGAGTGCTGTTGCATCACTGATGTCACAGCATCCCCCCCCATTGTTTTTATTATTATTATTATGCTCATTTTTAAAAAAAAAAAACAGCAGTAAAATATTAGTAATGATAAGTTTAACATGTTCTCTGAATTTTCAGCTTTAACTTTTTAAAAAATACTCTATCCATTTTCCTTATGAAGATTTAAGAGGCATATTTCCACAAAGGCTGGGTCTAGAGACTTAAAAAAACCAAAAGTTTGGGATTTAGTGAAACTGATAAACCTAAAATGGTTTGTGTGTGCAGATATATGGGTACATACTTACATTAGTATATAGATAAAAGAGGGCTTTTAAAATTAAAAACAAAAGCACTTGTTTTCAGGGTGGAGGGGAAGAGAGGGAGTGGTTTGACAATGATTACAGTCCAATCATCAAAAAGTAGGCTGTAGGTGGGGGGAGGGGTGGAGTAGATGGGACAAAGAAAATCAGAAGAAACATTACACATGGGGGGGGGGGAAGGCAACTAAAATTGGCTTCCAGAAAAGGATTGGGGTAAAAGCAGGACTTTTTGTAGCAGGAACTCCTTTGAATATTAGACCACACCCCCTGATGCAGCCAATCCTCCTGGAGTTTACAGTAGGCCTTGTACTAAGACCCCTGTAAACTCTTGGAGAATTGGCTACATCAGGGGTGCATGGCCTAACATGCAAAGGAGTTCCTGCTACAAAAAAAGCCCTGGGTAAAGGTAGTCTCAAAAGAATCAGGAAAAAAATGGGAGGAGAGCCCAAAAAACAAAGTGAAAACCAAGAGCACAAAAATTCATGTGGATTATTGGTCAAATGAATGTAATAAAGAATGACTGACTGAAAATGCATGTGGAAATCTGAGGATAAACTGAAGCAGTATGGGCCAGAAGCAATAAAAAAAACCCATGCAGGAAAAAAAACATGCAGAAAAGCTCATGGTCTTGGATCCTATGAATGAATTCTATATGCACAAGATCTCTGCTATAGGTTGCACTTCCTCTTCCACTAAAGTTCTGTTGCCCAAGATCAATGAGTTTCAAAGGGTTTCTCTCAGAACCTCAATCCAATTCAGGTCTTTCAACAATCTTTCTGAAATTGGCAGTTCTGGAGTGGGCAAGCACCTTCCATCCTCCACAATGAAGACGGGGGGTGGGGGGAGCATTCAGCTTCACTGCCACTTCCCTATCATCCTTTAGTAATCCTTTTATCCCCTTGTCGTCTAAGGACTTCACTGCTTCTCTGGCTGGTTTTCTGCTTCTAGTGTATTTGAAGAAATTTTTATTGTTGGTCTTAATGTTTTTTTGCAACATGCTCATTATAGTCCCTTTTTGCCTGTCTGATCATCGGCATGCATTTTATTAGCCAAAGCCCATGCTCTCTCTTATTTACCTCACTTGGACTAGCCTTCCACTGCTTAAAGGAATTCTTCGTACCTGTTACTGTCTAAATTCCTTTGTTAATCATGCAGGCCTTTTAAAATTCCTATTTGTACCTTTCCTAACCTGTGTTATAATACATTTTATCTGACCTGTAGATTGTAGTTTTTAATAGTCTCCAAGATTCCCAAAGAGATTTGACCCTCCTTACATTTCCTTTCAGTTTTTCTTCATAAGCCCTCTCATTTGAAAGAAGTTACCCCTTCTAAAGTTAAATGTGATTGTGCTGGTCTCCCTATTTGCATAAATGCTGAACTTAATAGTATTATGGTCACTTTGTTCCCAAATAGTGCTGTCACATTTACATCTCTCAATGTTCAAGTGGAAGAAAATAAATAATAGTGTGCCCAGAGGTTTGGGATTGAAATGAGAAGTGATGGAGATCCAGAGTGGTTATAGAAAGAAGAGTGGAAGCTGTAATAAATTGAAATAATCAGTGCTAGTTTATTAATCATGCCAAGTGGTTTGTCCTAGCTTCGCATTCATTTTGCCAGCCCATCTCCACTTTTGCCTAGAAATTCCTGGCAGACCATTTCAGATCCGGCAAAGGCAGTCAGTGAAAGCGCTAGCAAAAATGATAGGATGTATGATGCTAGCAAAATGGAGGCATATAGTTCTTTGCTACAGTATTGTGGGAGGGTGGGCACTCACAGCACCATCCTCCCTGCTGCAGGTGCCAGCTAGCAGCACTGCCAAGAGAGTCTCCACAGGGGCTATGAGATGGAAGGCAGGGGACTGGCAAATGCTTTCATTATCACTATATCCTCTTCGTTGAAAACGATCAAATACATATGGTCTCATTTTTAGGAAATAAGAGACAGTGAAAACAAACTCCGAACTGTGCCAGGCCTCATTCTCAATATGGCATTTTGCCTGTTGGTTCCAAAATTCAGCACCTGCTCATGATAAAGGATTGTTGTGTATACAGCTCCAGTCTTCCTAAAGAGGATAACCACAAAAATAAACCAAATTTAAAAAGAATTAACAACACATCCAAACTAAATTCACTGCAGCCGGTCATGTTGCCCTTTGTTTAGAATGGCGTCGTGGAGGAGGAAAGAAAATGAACGAATTCAGCAAGCAGAAGAGCGGCAATTGATGTTAAGTCTCACAAAAAGCCTGTGTTCCCGGAGCCGACGCTGTTTCACACCTAACAACTCTCAGCAATGTGAGGATACTCTTATTATTAGTGCACCATTCTTAAACATAGGGTTTCTGGGCATGAGGAATTGTCAATTAATAAAGATGTTTTCTTCCCCATCAGATCAGCTACTGGCCTAAGATGCAAAAGTAAGAATTCCCTTATCTTAAAGCACATGGTTTGGACCACCTGGACTCAGTGCCAATATCTTATGAAAATGAGATCATAGGACTTGCCCAATTCCAATTTTATGACCATATCTACTAAAGTAGATATTTAAATGTGCTCGAAATCTATGGTGTTTGGCTTAGGGCTTAACAATATGCATCATTTTCCACATGCACACTTATATGTACATTGGGTTAGATCCTTTCAGAGGTCAAGATTCGCAATCTGTACAAGCTCCAAGAAGACTGCTTTGCCTTGCCTTACATGGCACCTTTATCAGTCCAAAAGACAGCCCTCCACAACCATGCTGAATGTACCTGCCACTGTGAGCTGCTGGGGCTCCGCCTACTGGCTCCCCTTCCCTATACCCAGCACAGGTCACTGCTCAACCAAGGAAGAGAACTTGTGGGGGAGGGGGCTCCCACAAGAAGTTCACATCCTTCCCTATAATGGTGCAACTTGGCAAAAGCCAGAGAGCAGGAAAGCCCTCACCTCCCCAGCCCACAGGATGTGAACCTAATTTAGGGGCATCCACAGAGCCTCTGCTGAGGACACTGAGGGAGATTCACTGGGAGCCCTGGTAGTACCAGAGGGACATTTCTTTCAAAGCAGCAGTTTGGGCTGGAAAGGATGCCCCAGAAGGCAGTGCAGAACAACCTTCCCAGAACCTGGAAAGACTGCAGCTCTTCCACTCTGAAAAGGTCTCACTAGATTAATTCCAATTCAAGAAATATCTGGGGACTTTGGGGGTGGAGCCATGAGCAAGGGTGTGACAAGCATAACTGAACTCCAAAGGGAGTTCTGGCCATCACATTTAAGTGCCAGAGGGAACTCAGATGTCCTATATGGGACATTGCAAATAGATCCTCTCAGAGGGGCATTTTCCAACATCTCTTTAAGAGGCTGTGGTCCGCCCTCTCTTGAAAAAGATTACATCAGATCCGGTCAAACTGGCACATTATCGGCCGGTCTCAAATTTACCATTTTTGGGTACAATCATTGAGAGGGCAGTAGCGTTACAGTTGCAGAGTTTTCTGGATGACGCTTCCGTCTTAGATCCTCACCAGTCCGGCTTCCGCCCGGGTCATGGAACGGAGACAGTGCTGGTCGCCTTGGTGGATGATCTCCAGAGGCATCTGGATTGAGGTGGTGTGGCAGTGCTGATGTTGTTGGATCTATCGGCTGCGTTCAATACGGTCGACCAGTGGTTACTGACCTGCCACCTCACCAACGCAGGGATTCAGGGGCTGGCCTTACAATGGCTTTCCTCCTTCCTTGATGGACGGGGACCAAGGGTGGCAATTGGGGGAGAGTTGTCCCAGAGGCACTCACTAGATTGTGGGGTGCCACAAGGGGCAGTGCTCTCTCCGATGTTATTTAACATCTACATGCGCCCCCTTGCCCAGATTGCCCCGAGATATGGACTTGGGTGTCATCAATATGTGGATGACACCAAGCTCTATCTACTAATGGACAGTCGGCCTGACTGCGTCCCAAAAAATCTGGACCTAGCATTGCAAGCTGTGGCAGGTGAGTAGGTTGAAGTTGAATCCAACGAAGACAGAGGTCCTTTGCCTAGGTCGTGGCAGTCTGGGAAGGGAAATCCCCCTTCCAGTTTTTGACGGTGTGCCATTGAAAGTGGCGCACAAGGTCAAGAGCTTGGGGGTTCTACTGGAGCCTTCCTTGTCAGTGGAGGCCCAGATAGCAGCCACTGCTAAATCCGCTTTTTTCCATCTTATGTGGGTGAGGCAGTTGGCCCCCTTCCTAGAGCGTCACAACTTGGCAACAGTGATACATGCAACGGTCACCTTGAGATTGGATTACTGTAATGCCCTCTACATGGGGCTGCCCTTGTGCCGAACCTGGAAGTTGCAGCTGGTGCAGAATGCAGCGGCCAGGCTATTACTAGGGCTCTCGAAGTGGGAGCACATACAGCCGGGGATGCGCGAGCTGCACTGGCTCCTAGTTGTATACCAGATTCATTACAAAGTGCTGGTCATTACCTTTAAAGCCCTATATGGCTGAGGACCTGCCTACCTTAGGGACCGTCTCTCCCCATATGTACCCCAGAGAGTACTGAGATCAGGTGCACAAAATCGGTTGACAATCCCCAGGCCAAAGGAGGCCAAACTGAAGAGTACGCGAGAAAGGGCCTTTTCGATCACAGCTCCACACTGGTGGAACCAACTACGGATGAAGTCCGGGCCCTGCAGAGTCTTGATCAATTCCGTAGGGCCTGCAAGACTACCCTTTTCCAACTGGCCTTCGCTTAGTGTGGATTTTAGTCTACTATATATGGCCATCATAAACTACTGAGGAGAACATCTAGAACATAGCACTGCAAATGTTAGTCTTAATCTTAATTTTGATGGTTTTAATTAGCAAATTATATATATTGTACTGAGATAATGTTTTATATTGTAATTTGTATTTGTTATATGTTGTGAGCCGCCCTGAGCCTGCTTTGGCGAGGAGGGCGGGATATAAATAAAATATATTATTATTATTAAAGGGACCGCACACCTTTTAAATCCTTCCACAGGAAATAATGGATGGGGCACCTTCTTTTGGGGCTCATAGAATTGGACCCCCTGGTTCAATCTTTTTGAAACTTGGGGGTTATTTTGGGGAGACACACTGCATGATATGCTGAAAATTTGGTGCCTCTACCTCATAACACAGCCCCCCCCCCCAGAGCTCCAGATACCTGCAGATCAATTCTCCATTATTTTCTATGGGAATAAGTCTCCATAGAGAATAATAGAGTTCCCAGCAGACTTTTCTGTCCCCCCCTCGCTTTCTGATGACCCTGAAGTGGGGGGAGGGCCTCCAAACCAGGGGATCCCTTGCCCCCACCTGGGGATTGGCAACCCTACACTAGATGTTGCATGCAGACATGGAAAATATCACATTAGTTTATACTTGCTATTTATCTACAGTACACAAGAGGATGAATTTGCATTTGATGTAATTTCTAAGATGTATATGTCCAGAATTGTTAGTGGAGTCACCCATCAACAGAGTGCTGCAGCCAGGTTGTTCATGCCTAGGCAAACTCTTCTGTGTCTGCTAGGGTTGCCACGCCAGCACTGGCACCTGACAGGGGATGACTGGGGACAGGGACCTACTTGATGATGATTATCATGCTGATGCCATGATATCACTACCGGTGCAAACCTGAAGCAATGTTATCACATCAATGGATGCAGTATGATCAAACCATAGAGTGTCCCACCAACATGATAACATCACTTCTGATATGAACCAGATATCACAGCATCAGCATGACACTAATTCACCTTCCCCATTTTCCCCTCACCACTGTATCAAGTGGTGGTGAGACTCAGTATGTTCAGAGTGGGAGGTCTTCCACTTAGGGTTCCCAACCCCCCCGCCCTGCCGGGGGACCCCTGGATTAGGAGCCTTTCCCCCCCCCGATCTCCAAGAACGTAGAAGCAGGAGGGGGGGGGGAAACAGCGCGGCCTCCCTTCGCGAGGTGCATGCTGGGACTCGTAGTCCTTGCATCCTCTCCGGCTGCTACAGGCGTCTCCTCGGGGAGTCTGGCCGGCAGAGGGGGGGGAGCTCCGCCCCCAGAGGACCATGTGCATTTCTACCTGCTGAGGCTTCAGTCACTGATTGAAAGGCTTCCTCTTGGGATGGGGTGTCTGTGTTACTTTGAAAAAGTTGGCAGCAACTTGTGAGTAGAGAGGCCGATCCCCCTTCAGTGTTGCCAGAAATGGGGGGGGGGGGGAGTCTGCTGAGTACTTCATTATTCTCTATGTGGAGATCGATTCTCATAGGGTATAATGGGGAATTGATATGGAGGTTTAGAGGGCTCTGGGAGTGCTGTTTTTTTGAGGTAGAGGCACCAAATTTTCAGTATAGTATCTAGTGACTCTCTCCAAAGTATTCGCCAAGTTTCAAAACAATTGGACCATGGGATCCAATTCTATGAGCCCCAAAAGAAGGTGCCCCTATCCTTCATTATTTCCTATGGAAGGAAGACATTTAAAAAGGTGTTCAGTCCTTTTAAATGTGATGGCCAGAACTCCCTTGGAGTTCAATTATGCTTGTCACACCCTTGTTCCTGGCTCCGCCCCGATGTCTCCTGGCTCCACCCCCAAAGTCTCCTGGCTCCACCCCCAAAGTCCCCAGATATTTCTTGAATTGGACTTGGAAACCCTACTCCCACTAGGATTGCCAACTTTTTGGAAATTTGGGAATGATACCTGGGGAGGGCAGGGTTTGGGGAGGGGATGTACCTCAGCAGGGTATAATGCCTTAAAGGCCACCCTCCAAAGCAGTCACTTTCTCCAGGGGAACTGACCTCTGCAGTCTGGAGATGAATTGATTTTAGGAGATCTTCATGCTCCACCTAGAGGCTGGTAACCTGTCTCTTGCCATAGCAGGAAACTCTGGGAACCCTAATGCAGGGGCGTCAGACATGAGGCCCAGGAGCCAAATCAGACCCCTGAGCAACTTGCTCTTGTCTGTTTCCTTCTCCCTCTCTCTTACTTCCTTCTGCACCTCAACTTGCTTTGCAAGGCTTACTCAATCACATAGGAGCTACAGAGCAAAACCTTGACTTTCTCCATTGGTTGCGGCTCCTCCCCCTCCTGGTCCCCTGGGAAGGGAGGGAAAGAACCAGAGCTTCCTTTGTCCAATTTCCTGGATCTCATGGGAGAAAAACAAATAAAACACCTTTAAGACCAATAAGTGCTAATGTTTTAAGCATGTTTTATTTTAAGGGGTTTTTTTTAAAAAAAATTGTCATGTCTGTCTGTGCCCTTTAAAAAGTTTTTATCTCTGTTACCTAATCTTAAATAGGTACACACATGGCCTGGCCTGACATAGCCGGACCTGGCCCAACAAGGTCTCATTTATGTCAGATCCGACTCTCATAACAAATGAGTTTGACACCTGTCCCAGCCCCCCACAAGAGCTCTGCCTCTCCTTTTCCTGCAGAAGGCCTGTATACTAGGCCTGCTTCCTTTAATGAGAAGCCTGGTAGATTCAGAGTGGTGGCCTGGAACAGAGATGCTCACCTCAGCTGTGGGGAGGAGAGAGAGCTCTATTGGTACCCATGGAATTGCTTTGTGTGCTATTCATTGCATGCAAGATTGCACATAATTTTAAAACAGCAAACTGCTAACATGAGAGTCAAGAACAAAAGAAATATTTGATGAATGGTTTAAAAGGAAAGGCTGCAAGATTATACACTCTACTAATCTGTATTGCCTAATCAGACTTTCATATGAGAGAGGTC
This sequence comes from Heteronotia binoei, assembly GCF_032191835.1. Taxonomy (NCBI): domain Eukaryota; kingdom Metazoa; phylum Chordata; class Lepidosauria; order Squamata; family Gekkonidae; genus Heteronotia; species Heteronotia binoei. The sequence continues at coordinate 78,558,143 of NC_083227.1, read as the reverse complement.
AAAATTAGAAGTTGGGATATATCCTTGCCAACACAGTCCTGCCTTTGGTTTCAAAATGATGATGGGTCTGTTCGAAGAGCCAAGTATGACCCAGCATGTGGTTTACAAATGAGGCAGGTTTTGAATATGGATCAAATCTTGCCATTTCTGAGGCCTAACCCTTTCTTCAATTCTATATAATTACTATACTGGCAATTTTGAAGCTTTTGACTGGTACACGCCCTTTAAAGTTACTATAGACAGATGATATGAGTAAGATAGATTTTATGATTCAAAAAGAAGTCTCCTCCTTTGATATTTTTAGCAGAGTAGCCAGTCCCCAGTTGAGGGCCGGGGATCCCATGGTTTGGAGGCCTACCCCTGCTTCAGAAAGCAGTGGGGAGCAATGTCCACTATGCACTCCATTATACCTTATGGAGACTGGTTCTCATATGGCATAATGGAGAATTGATCTGAGGATATCTGGGGCTTGGGGTGTGTGTTTTTTTGAGGCAGAGGCACCAAATTTTCAGCATAGCATCTGGTGCCTCTCCTACCCACCCCCCACCAGGTTTCAAAAAGATTGGAACAGCGGATCCAATTATATGAGCCCCTAAAGAAGGTGCCTCATCCTCCATTATTTCCAATGAAGGGAAGACATTTAAAAGGAGCATGATCCTTTTAAATGTGATGGTCAGAACACTCTTTGGAGTTCAGTCATGCTGGTCACAACCTTGTTCCTGGCTCCACCCCTGAAGTCCCTAGGTATTTACTGAGTTGGATCTGGTAACTCTAATTTTTAGAGTTCTACAATTTTATGGCACAAAATAGACAATTATGCTATTTTACTAGTTTTACCTTGCATGTAGAACATGCGTATGTGAATAGACTCGATGCAACTAGCATTTCTCTTGTATAAACAGCTGGGCTGAGTGCTAATGTGTGAGGTCAGGTCACAAGATCAGCAAAATATCCCATGGTTCACCTTGAATGCATGCTAGAAAATCTAGATCAGTTTACAATACAAAAATCAAAAAGCATTCATGCTCTGAAGCTATAAGAAGTCATAATGCTAACTTCACTGGCAATTTGATAACTGCACGATTGAGCTCTAATATTGAAATTTGTTGGTGGGCAGGCAAGAACTTCTCTAGGAAGCCAAGTTTTACAGGGCAAGAGGCTAGAGTCAAAAACAAAAAAATTGTTTTGTTTCCAGGCTTGGAAAAAGGGGATGAGCAAGGTCTGTCCTCTGACTGAATAGGGGAAGGAATTGTTCAGGATCCTGGAAATATTTCCAAATAAGAAACAGCAGGAAGGTCTCCAGGATGGGAGAGTGTGTGCTTAGGGCAACCTTTGTTTTAGCTGTAACAAATGTCTTTGAGTAATTCAGAAAGTTGGGATATTGTGGGAGGTGGGGTATGTAAATGTGGGTACAGTTCTTACTCTGGCAATTACTGAGTTTGCAGCAGGATTCTTCTATGAACTACATTGGGGAATATCACTGATTTTCCCTGGTCTAGGAAGGTATCAGTGCCTGTATGGCATCAGCAACTGATATACTGATCTCCATACTTATCCAACTCTGATTTGCATACCTAGTGAAAGGGAAGAACGGTTTAATTCTCTATGGGAAAACATTAATGTAAACCATTGATTTAAATCAAGTTTGCCATTTTGTATTCGTAAATGAACCAAACAAAGTGCACAATACTTAGTTGCTCTAACAATTAAAATTATTAGTTTACAGTTAAATACAGCCTTTGTACTTTTGGGGCGGGTAAAATTGGAACATTATTTTCATCAATGGATCCAATTCTTAATGTGGTCAAATACTTAAACACAAAGAATGAGCCATGAACAGACAAGACATATCTTTCTACAAACCATAGAAATATCCAGGTTTGCAGAAAAAACAGAAACAGTTGGGGGAATAAAACTCTCCAAAATGATAAAAGCAATTCCTGCACCTTTAAGAAATGACTCTTCTAAAAGACCTGTATTCTACTTGAAGTACCCCCTCGAGGTCCTGTGTCCCCAGTTTCAGAAACTCTGACATAAAGCATCCTCAAATATTTTGATCTTAATGGTTTCCTCTCCTTGTCTCTGATTTCATAGATCCAAATCTGCAGTCTTTTGAACGGCTTTCTGAATTTGACTGTAATGCTTGGATGAAACCTTACAAACAACTTTATGCAGGTCCCTACACTGTAATGGAGGAGACTACTATCAATCTCGCTAGAGATTTCCCTTACAGGTAAACAAAATACATAGTTCAATAACATTAGGGGGAAAATGAGGTTTTGTTAGGGTTCCCAAATCCCCCGCTAGGCCTGGAGACTCCAGATTTGGAGCCTCCTCCCCCCGCTGGCCATAAAAGGGAAAGCGGGGGGAGGGGAGGGAGGAGAACGGCAGCCAGAGCTCTTCCGTTTTCTCAGGCTGCTTCCCGCCCCCAGTCAGCTGGCCGGTGAAGGGAGGGGAGCCCAGCCACGCCCCCAAAGGACCATGTGCCTTTGCACCTCCGGAGGTGAGTGAGTTCTGTCCCCTGCATCAGATTTCCCAGAAACGGGGGGGGGGGGGGGAGAGGGAAACGTCTTCTCATAGGGTATAATGGGGAATTGATCTGGAGGTTTCGGGGGCTCTGGGGGAGCTGTTTTTTGAGTTAGAGGCACCAAATTTTCAATATAGTATCTAGTGCCTCTCCCCAAAGTATCCCCCAAATTTCAAAACGATTGGACCAGGGGGTCCAATTCTATGAGCCCCAAAAGAAGGTGCCCTTATCCTTCATTATTTCCTATGGAAGGAAGACATTTAAAAAGGTGTGCTGTCCCTTTAAATGTGATGGCCAGAACTCTCTTGGAGTTCAGTTATGCTTGTCACACTCTTGTTCCTGGCTCCGCCCCAATGTCTCCTGGTCCACCCCCAAAGTCTCCTGGCTCCACCCCCAAAGTCCCCAGATATTTCTTGAATTGGACTTGGCAACCCTAGGTTTTGTTAGCTTAATTCCTAATAACGTATTTTAAAATGTCTTGCAATGATTTGTATAAATAAACATTATTATGTTTTAGTTCAATAGTACTTTTAAGACCAACAACGTTTTATTTAAGGTATGAGCTTTCATGTGCATGCACACTTCCTCAGATACAATGAAATGGAATTTACCAGTTCATACATATAAGCAGAGGGTAAGCAGTTAATTATTTAGCATACAACATAATGAAGATTTTTATCAGATTCAGGAATAACATGCCACTTCAGTTTGGTGTAGTAGTTAAGTGTGTGGACTTTCATCTGGGAGAACCGGGTTTGATTCCCCACTCCTCCACTTGCACCTGCTGGAATGGCCTTGGGTCAGCCATAGCTCTGGCAGAGGTTGTCCTTGAAAGGGCAGCTGCTGTGAGAGTCCTCTCAGCCCCACCCACCTCACAGGGTGTCTGTTGTGGGGGAGGAAGATAGTGAGCCACTCTGAGATTTGAAGTGGAGGGCGGGATATAAATCCAATATCATCTTCTTCTTCAAAGAGGAGGATGCTGTAAGGTTGCCTCCATGGTTGAGAGGAGATAGATGGAACATAATGTCAGGTCTCAATTAATTACTCTCAGCAGTCCACAATTAAAGATACACTAATCTCCAATTTTAGACAGATTTATTTCCTTCACTGTGTCCACTCCCCTCAGAATTGAACCCAAAATAATGGTAACCATATAAACAAAGCTTGTTATTCCTTAATCTGATAAACATCTTCATTACATTGCAAGCTAATCCACTGTTTACCCTCTTCCTATATGTATGGACTCATAATTTCCATCTCATTATATCTGAAGAAATGTGCTTGCACATGAAAGCTCATGCCTTGAATAAGACTTTGTTGGTCTTAAATGTACCACCGAACTCAAAATTTGTTCTGCTGCTTCAGACCAACATGGCCGCCCACCTGGATGAACATCATGTTATCCTGAAGTGAAAGTGATGGGACATTATCCGCTCTCTGTGTTCTGTAACCGAGAAGCATGCTGCTCAGGAGTGAGAATTATTACCATCTCAAGGATAATAAAGTTCAGTGGTGTATAGCTGGGTTTCCACCCCCACCCCCTCTATTTTTATTTTACTTTTACAGACCTCCTGTCAAAGAGCTCTGTCTTGGATCAGGCCTTTGGAACTTTACTCTTTTTTCTTTTGTTTTAGTTTAGTCCCAGCCATCCTTAAGATATTACACCCATTTTTTTTCAGTCTAGAAATACTGCATTCTTCTAGAATTCACAGAAACATTTAATAAAGCATAACATTCTTTCTCTTGCACACAATGAGAACATTCCTACCTAGCACAGATAACTAACCATGGCTCTAGGTTCAGCTCTTGGCATCTCTCTATACAGAAGGGGCTATGGTTCATTGGTATAACAGCTGTCTTGCATCCAGAAGACCTTAAGTTTGATCCCTGGGTCTTCTGTTTAAAAGATCTCATGGACCAGATGGTAGGAAAAACTTCTACTTGAGACTTTGGAGAGCCAGCTTACAGAGACATTATCAACCCAAGATTCAATAGCACCTTACAAGCCAACAAGATATTTTAGGCATAAGCTTTCAAGAATTAAAGCTCCCTGTTTGACTATCAAAAGCTTAGAGTCACAGCTCCCTGCTTAGACCAAAAAAATATTTTTGGTCTTGAAGATGCCACTGTTTTGTCCACCCAAAGAGGTCAGATCTAGGGCCTAAAAGGCCTTGAATCACACCGAAGAACTGTCCATAGGCCTGCATATGGGTTCTATGGTATGTTTGGTCTGACTCAGCTTGAAACATCTAGCAACAACACTCCCAACCATTTTCAAATCAGCCCACTCCCCAGACTAAAAATATACAAGATGGGAGGAGAAGATGCTGGAAAGCAACTCCGTCTATTGGCCTTCAGTTGCCCTACATTCCAAACTGCTGCCAGAGAATCAACAGTCACAATGGAGACTCCCCAGATCTCCAGTGCATTCTCGAATTCAACTGTATCTATGAGTCTTTAAGGATGGGTCATTCTAAGTGGTCCATCGCCCTGCTAGAATTCGTGGGTTAAATCTAACAGTTCCTTAAGAAAGTGATTTCAGCCTACGGGTCAATGAATCTCCCCAATCAGATCACCAAATTCCTCCTTAGTGCGGAAAAGAAAATTTTACCAATACCCTTGTTAACACCTTGATCCTGATAACAATCTGTAACAGTTGCATGGTTTCTATGGAAGCCATGAAATCCTATTCATGGACTGACAAAGTGAATTCAGCATGACTGCTGAAGTCCCCATAACTAACTATCTAGAACAGGGGTGTCAAACATACGGTCCGCGGGCCAGATCAGGCCCACAGAGGGCTCCAATCAGGCCCTCCAGCAACTGGCTGTCGTCTGCTTCATTTTCCCTTGCCTGCTTTTTTTGGTCGCCATTTTGTGTTTCTTCCCAGATAAGCCAGAGCAGCAAAGCAGTCTTTCCCTCTCCCCCCTTCTTTTTCTCAAAGTGAGGAGGGACGAGCAGCCTCAGCCAATGAGGGAACTTGGCTCTATTGCTCTGCTGGGTGATTAAGTTTGCCAGGCTCAATTAATCACTCTATTGAGACAAGCCTCTCTTCCTTCTAATGAATGGCTGAGGCTCCTCCCCCTCCTTGTGCCCTGGGGAAGGAAAGAAAGAGCCAGAGCTTCCTTTGCCAGTCCCCACCATCAGGAGAGCTACAGAGAGTGCTTTTAAGATTAGCAACATTTTAGTGAAGGCATGAACATTTTGCCTTGCTACAGAGAGAGAAAAAGAGAGAGAGTTTTGTTGGGCTTGTTATGGGTGTAACTGGGTTCCCCTCCTCTTTTTCACTGTACTCATGCCCTCCAGTCTTTCTCAATAGAAAAGCATGTGAACTATTTAGAAGAGAAATATCAGCATTAGGCTGAGAGTATGTTCCACCCCAGGTTTACCCAGCAAATTTTCCTTAATTTTTCTTTCACATTTTCCTTTGATTTGGGGTTTTGAATTTAGAGTTCCCAGACAGTAACCTGACACTGACTTCTGCATGTGGCTGTCTCTCTGTTCTTGTAGTTGTTTTTTGGGGGGGAAGTTGTATTTTTTTTTCAGTTGTAGTCATTTTTCTGGGGAAAATAATAGTTTTGTAGACAAGCACATAGCCCTCAGTCTGTGCCATGGTGCCTTCACATGTTCTTGAAGCAACTTCTGTACAAAAGTTCACAATGCCCAACTGCTTCATGTTCCTCTGGGTCTTAGGCTCAAAGCATTGACCATGAGATGTCTGTAATGAATGTCAATGAATCAAAAGTAGGTTTGCAACTTACAGATGTGCATACCTGAACAGCACATATTCAAGACTGGTACAGCACAGACATTGTCTGCAGTTTTTGATGCAATAATTCATAGCAAGAGGTGACATTTATCAGAGACTGTAAAACAAAATATTGCAAGCGGGCTAATATTTTAAGCATGTTTTATTTTAAGTTAAAAATATTTAATTGTGTGTTTGTGCCCTTTATAAAGTTTATGTCCACTACCTGGCATTACATTTAATAATACACATGGCCCCGCTCAACAAGGTCTCATTTATGTCAAATCCAGCCCTCATGAGTTTGACACCCCTGATCTAGAGGTTTCCCAATACCAATCTTGAGGTTACTTCTGCCAACATTGACAGGGTATTAACTGGTGAGTTAGTGAATGGTACATTGGTACAATCCATAACTGCTCCCTGAAATCAACACAAGATAATACAACCAAAGTCAACATTATACAAGGCACAATGTGAGTTGGGGTTCATATTGCTCATTTAGGAAGAAAAAGCCCAGACTGACAGTTTGACAACTATGTACGTTTCCCAAGAAGTATGATCCACTGGGTTCAATGAGGCTTATCCCTAGGTCAGTAGCCTGAAATTCAAAATACTTTGGCTTTATTGATTTCACTTGCATTTTTGTAACCTGCTTATATTTTTCATGGTGTTTTCCTTTGTCTGAATTATTAGAGGTCAGTATAATACGTTATATTTATAGGCTGGCCTGGGGAACATCACCCACACCGGACTTCAGCATAAAACTGTATCACTCCAGGATAAAGTTCAAGAAGGAAGGTGAATCAGGCACCATTCCTATACACAAAAATCTGCAACCAACAAAATCAATCCCAGAAAAAGGGTATGTTTGGAAGGAAATAATTCTTCATAAGCTTACATTCGTTGGATAATCTATCCCCATGAAGCAGAGTACCTAATTCTTACTGTCAGAAATAAGCATCACACATGTAATGTTTTTACGGAAATGTGCATTCATTTTCATGTTAAAGAGGTGGAGCCAACCATCTTCTTTGTAGCATTCCTCCAGCTTTAGCAACTTGTCCTTCAACAGGAAAGCTACTTAAGTTGGAGAAAGGCATCTCAGACTGGAGGAGGACTTCAGACTTGAGCCCCGAAGGAAATGAGGGTATAAATATTTTTATAAATGAATGAATGACTAATAAACTTTGCTTAGTGGAGTGGTAGGTAGGATTCACCCCAATATTTTTCAAACATTTGGTGGGTTTTGAAGCAAAAAGAGGGTTTTGGTTTTTTGTTTGGAAATGGTTCACAATTCTGATTACCTTAGAAAAGGCTATAACAGAAATAGATTGGTTGATAGAACTGATATACTGGACTACATGCTTTTTATACACAGTAATGTGTTATCTATTGTTATTTCTGAGATTGCTATTAAAGTGTGCCATTATGTCTGAAGTGACCTTACGGCACATAACCCACATGGTACCAGTGACGTTTAAATAATTCTGTTCCTTCTTTTTTTCCCTCCAGGAGATTCGTCTTAGTATCTGACCCAATTCCAACATCTTCTGTCCCTACTCCAACTCCACTGGAGAGCAAGTTACTCAGTGTTCGTTTCCCCAGACTGAAAGACAAGATTTTTCAATCTCTGCTCTCAGACATGCAGGAATCTTCTTGCTAGTCTTTCCTGTTTTCAGCACCACTTCCTTTGTTCCGTCCAGTAGCAAGTTCCTAGGAGTTCAGCTTCTCAGACTGTAGAGCATAGGATCTTCATCTTGTGTGGGTAACGCTACCTCCCTTCCTGTTATTTGAAGAGGTAACCAAGGTCTCCAGTTACTTAACAACACCACTGCCTGGTGTTGTTGTTGTTGTTGTAGTATGAAATTTTTATGAGGTGCTGTTTGCTTCTCTTAATCTATTCACATGAATACTTTATAACTAATTTCCTCAGTACCTAAATATGTAGCAAATAGTCACTAATGGCAAAAGAGGAGTACATTTTGCTCCTATTAATTACTAATTGTTTGGAAAACCGGAGATCTGATTTGAACAGATGTTTTATTGTCTAAAGTTCTAAGAAAATTGGCTTTACAACAAAGTAATATATACCTCTTTTATGCCCATTTTATTTGGGCCTCAGGGGGGACTTTCAGCATTTCCTTACATACTATACTTGTTTTCTTTCCTATCCTTCCATTCATATGCAAGAAGTAGTTCATGACTTGGATCCAGAGGAGTATTTGCGTGCAAATATTTCCACCTATGGAGCCTGCCTTTTTTGCCTCCTTCCTCCCACTGCAGTCCCAAATGCCCCCTTGAACATTGATCAGGAGAGTCTCCTGTCTCCAGGAGTGACATTTCAGGGGGCATTTGAGGCTACAACAGGAGAAGGGAGGAAAGATAGTCAGGATCTGTAGGCGCAATCCTTGCACCCACAGAAACTCTACTCTGCATCTAAGCCATTTGGCTTGTATCCTATCACGCTGGTTAGCAAAGTTTGATGCCTCCCTAAAGCCTGAAGAGCCTTCCTCTGAGAGAAGGAATGGTTCCATCAGAGCAATAGTAGTTGGAGGAAGGCTCCTTAGGCTGGTTTCAGACTTTGCTGAGCAGAATGGTAAGATATAAACTCCAATCTATTGTTCCTTACAAATAAGCTTTAAACTGTCATTGTCTTGTTCACACCCCCTCCACCTCAAATGCATGGTCCATCTGTGTGCTTGTTTTCCCTTCTTGTCTGATGAACTAGCACTTACACGGAAAGGCTCCATTCCTACTGACAAACTTTGAGTGATGTCTGAAATTGATTTATACGGCTGAATACTGAGGAGGACAGTCAAACTGACTTCCCCTTCTCCTTCTATTGCTCCTCATTTCACTTCACTGTTATCCAGTACTTAGGCTGCTTCCTCTAGCTTGGGTCATGTCCAGCTTTGGAACTCGCCTGAGACAAAAAATGCTTCATAAAATGGAGTGCAGTGAGGTAAAGAAGGGGAGAGTTTAATGTTCTGTTTGGTATAAAAAAAAAAAAACCAGACCACCCACTCTGCTTTTCACAAAGAAGATAGAAAATGAACAACTACAATCATTCTGTGAGTCTTGTTTCAGATGGTCTATCCTTCTGACATCTTGATTTAAGATGGCATCAAATACCACTAGGCCCTCTCTCTTTAAGCGATACAAAATCAGAACAAAAAGTATAGCTGAGACTGAACACCTTTGTTTTAATCTCTTAATCTCAGCAATTTGCTATTGAAGCTGATCAATATAATTTAATTTAGATTTATTAAAAAATAAGATACATTTAAGAATTATTCTTTGGTCAATATTTTGTCTTTCAACTACATTCTGAACATTAACAAATGTGCCAATTTTTAACTACTGAATCATGTATCCAACCACTGTTTTCTGTTGGCTATTTCTCATGTTGCCCTCCCAGCCTATTGGTAAGAATCCCGACAGGACCAAAATTTCAACAGACTCCGTGGGATGCAGTAGGAAAAGGAGGCAGGAAAGCCCCATTCCACAAGCTTCACTCTGTGTCAGAGTTCATTGGACCCAGATGTTTATTTCCTTGGAATTACAGTGTAGAAGAGATTTTTCAGCATCTCTGTATTGAGGAGTTATTGCTTACTTCCATTACAGACTATCATGCTTAGAAAGCAGTGAGTGAAATAACCTTGCATTAGATGATCAATTTAAAAAAAAATGTTTTGTTTTGGCATTTGTGTTGGATTCTGAGGCAGATGCCAAGCGGGCAATTTTTTTTTTATGTAAAAGATAATCCCTGGATTTATTTATTTTTTCTTTGTCATACTTTTTGTGCTAGTGATAACCAAAAGGTATTTTTGTAGAAAAGGTAAACATTTTCTTAAATTTTCACATACACCCCTAATTCAGTAGTTTCTGGCACTGTTTTTGCCATATTGGGTGATGACAGATGGGTAGTTTGGGGTAGATGGGAGGCATTCCAAATCTGGCTGCTCAAAAAGAGTCACCCTGAAGCCTCCATACGCTCCCTGGCAAGGCGACCCCATCCCATCTACAAGGCAACTTGGCGCATGCAGATGGGGAGCTGCCTCAGAAGCTGGATTGCTCTTTTTCTTCCCCCAGAGTCAAGCGCAGTTGTGCTCATGCATTCCAGCACTCTGGCAAGGTTTTACAAAAAAAAAAAAAAAAACAAGCTGGAAATGGCTTGGGGCAGCTTGGTGGTTTCATACCACCAAGTCGCCTCAATTGCACCCTTCCACTTCCAGACATCGAGGAGGCGACTAGCATGAGGCTCAAATATTTGCTACCACTTCGACAGCAGTAGCTTTTTGAGCCACTCTGAGGCCATGGGAGGAAGGGGTGAATATGGGATGGGGATGGGTGACAAATGTTTGTGTGTGGAAGGATTTTTTGGGTTGATTTCAGAGCCATCTCTGAGTCAGCCCAAAGTGTCGGTCTGTAATCACTCATTCTGTCCTCCCCGTGTCTCACCATAATCAACTGAAAATGCCCTCACAAACACACCATCTTTGTGACAAGAGGAAACAAGGACAGATGCCAAGGCATCAGTGCTAGGTATTTCCATCCGGATGAACAGCATGAAGAATGATGGTCATGAGAGGCTGAAGGAAGTAAAATGGCACCAGTGTGGCCAGGACATTTGGTATTGTGCATCTTCCCATCCAGGCTGGTTCTCATCCAACCTGTGTGGAGTTAGCCCCAGTCAGAATTGAATCAGCTTCATTAAAATTCAATTGCACTGTCTGCCCAGGGCCCCTGAAGATCTGGAACTGGTCCTGCTTGGAACATTAGAGAGCTTACAACAGACAGCAGCAAGCAAATATCTTAGCTAGTCAAACTTAAGAGAACATAACATAAGAGAAGTCATGTTGGATCAGGCCAATGGCCCATCCAGTCCAACACTCTGTGTCACAGTGGCCAAAATGCCAGGTGCCATCAGGAGGTCCATCAGTGGGGCCAGGACACTAGAAGCCCTCCCACTATGCCACCCCAAGCACCAAGAATACAGGGCATCATTGCCCAAGATAGAGAGTTCCAACAATAGCTTGTGGCTGGCTTCTCTTCTGCTGGAGTGAAAAAGGAGATACATCATGAAAATATGTACCTATCAAAATCCAGTTAGTGAAGCTTCTTCTGGCATGCAGGTTTAGTGACATAAAATACAAAAAGGTTTGTTCTCGAATCTACACATGCTATGCAGCCAAGAAGGCATATTACCCCATCCTAATGTTGCTCATCATAGCAGGTTAAGAAGATGGATTTTAAAATCATATTGACTATCTGTTTTCTGTGATTCTGTTCAAAAATAATTATGGTTCTTCAGATTTCATATGTTAGAGGCCATTTTGGTAGACCTCAAAACAGGTAAGGCAATGATACAGTTTGATAGGCTCTTTCAAGCTAGCATGATGTTCCTCTGATCAGAATGAACTCCATAATCCACTTTAGGATTAAGGCAAAAGACCACAGTTCCTTAGTTTGGATAAAAGTGTTATTGCATTCTGGAATTGCACTAGCCTTGGACAAACCACACACTCTTAGATTAATCTACCTCCCAGGACAGTTGTGAGGATAAAAAAGGGAAAGAAGAATGACATACACTGCTCTTAGCTGCTTGAAGGAAATAAGCAGATGCTGTTCAGAGCTGTGCCTCTCTTCTTTCCCAGGGCTGTGCTCATGGAAATTCATTTCTGCAAATGAAATTTGCACCAGGCAAAGCCCCCTCCCCAATTTGTTCAGCCCAGTCGGAAGATTGATCGTGCCTTATCTGCTCTGGTAGGAGAGACAGAGGGTGTGGGAACCTTTTGTAGGTAAAAGCTGTTTTCATTTCCCTGCTAGCTGTCTGGAGTTGTGAAATGACCAGGGAGGTCATTAATATTTCTAAAGTGTTATTGGGCTGAAAAGAATTCACTACATGAAGGTGTGAACTCACCATTTCATTGACTCTGGTCAGGAGGTCATTACCATTTCCAAAGGGTTGTTGGATGAGGCTGGAGACTATGAGAAAACTTTTTTTTAAAAAATGAAGGAGACAGTTTTGAACAATCCAAACCTCCAAAATGCTCCACAAGTAAAGTTAATATGAAGTTTCTTATAACAATGATAATAATTTTTAATTTATATCCTGCCCTCCCCGCTGAAGCAGGCTCAGGGCGGCTTAAATAGCATAAAATACAGATATTACAATGACATAATAATAAAATACCCCAATTACATCATAATTATATTTCTTAATTAAATATACTATTACATTTAAAACCAACAGTTAAAACTAACAATTTAAGCCACAGATTAATTTGGTGCTACAATCTTAATATAACACAGTTTTTATATGACGACGGTAACATCCCACATTAAAAAGCCAGCTGGAAGAGGGTGATCTTGTAGGCCCGGTGGAACTGGTTAAGGCTCCACAAGGCCCGTACCTCTTCTGGTAACTGATTCCACCAGTGGGGAGCTGTAATCGAGAAGGGCCTCTCTCTTTTAACTTTCAACTTGGCCTCCTTCAGCCCAGGGATTGTCAGCAGATTTTGCAAGCCAGATCTCAGTACTCTCTGGGGAACATATGGGGAAAGATGGTCCTCGGCCATATAGGCCTTAAGATAGGCAGGTCCTCGGCCATATAGGGCTTTAAATGTAATAACCAGCACCGTGTAACGAATCCAGTACACAATTGGCAGCCAGTGCAGTTCCCATAGCCTAGGCTGTATATGTTCCTACTTAGGGAGTCCCAACAACAGTCTGGCTGCTGCGTTCTGCACTAGCTGCAGTTTCCGGGTTCAGCACAGGGGCAGCCCCATGTAGAGGGCAGTACAGTCGTCTAACCTCGAGGTGACCGTTGCATGGACCACTGTTGCCAGGTCATCACGCTCCAGGAAGGGAGCCAACTGTCTCGCCCGCCTAAGATGAAAAAAGGCGGATTTAGCAGTGGCTGCTATCTCGGCCTCCATTGATAAAGAAAGCTCCAGTAGTACCCCCAGGCTCTTGACCCTGCGCACTATTTCCAGTGGCGCACCATCAAAAACCGGTAGGGGAATTTCCCTTCCCAGGCCACCACAGCTCAGGCAAAGGACCTCTGTCTTCGCTGGATTCAACTTCAGCCTACTCAGCCTGAGCCAACCTGCCACAGCTTGTAGCACCAGGTCCAGATTTTCTGGGACATCGTCAGGCCATCCATCCATCAATAGATAGAGCTGGGTGTCATCAGCATACTGGTGGCAACCCAGCCCATACCTCTGGGCAAGGGGGTGCATGTAGATGTTAAACAACATCGGGGAGAGAACCGCCCCCTGAGGCATGCCACAATTAAGTGGGTGTCTCTGGGACAGTTCTCCCCCAATCGCCACCCTTTGTCCCTGACCCTCAAGGTAAGAGGAAAGCCTTTGCAAGGCCAGCCCCTGAATCCCTGCATCAGTGAGGTAGCGGGTCAATAGCTGGTGGTCGACCGTATCGAACGCAGTCAATAGGTCTAACAACAACAGCACCGCCAAATCACCTCGATCCAGATGCCACTGGAGATCATCCATCAGGACGACCAGCACTGTTTCCATCCCATGGCCCGGGTGGAAGCCAGACTGGTGGGGATCTAGGACGGAAGCGTCATCCAGAAAAATCTGCAATTGTAACACCACTGCCCTCTCAATAAGTTTGCCCAACAAGGGCAAGTTTGAGACCGGCCGGTAATGTGCCAATTCGGTCGACTCTGATGTAACCTTTTTCAGGAGGGGGCGAACCACAGCCTCTTTAAGAGCCATTGGAAAAAGACCCTCCAAAAGGGATCTATTTACGATGTCCCATATTGGACACCTAAGTTCCCTCTGGCAAGCTTTAATTAGCCAGGAGGGGCATGGGTCCAGATCACAAGTTGTTGGACGTACAGTAGAAAGAATTCTGTCAACTTCCTCCAAGTTGAGTGTGTCAAAGTGATCCAGGATTGAACCAGAAGACAGACACGGGGCCTCGAGTTCACATACTGTATCCAATGTGGTGGGGAGGTTGTGGAGGAGCGACTTGACCTTGTCTGCAAAAAATTTCACAAAAGTCTCACAGCCTATCTCTAATTCCTTAGCATTTGGCTTGCCTTGCGGCAGTGTTGTGAGATTCCAAATCATCCTAAACAATTGCGCTGGGCGCGAATTTGCAGACACAATCTTAGCCGCAAAGTAAGTCTTCTTTGTGGTTTTGACTGCCATCTCATAGGACCTCATAAACTCTCTATAAGATGTTCTAGTCACTTCATCCCGAGTACGCCGCCATTGCCTCTCTAACTGTCTGAGTCCTCGTTTCAGCTGTTGCAGCTCCGGGGTATACCACAGAGCCAGCTTAATGCAGGGGCGCAGAGGGTGTCGAGGTGTGATCTCATCAATGACTCTGAAGAGCTGGCCATGCCAGGAATCAACCAGATCATCGAGAGAATCGCCAGGAGGCCAGGGATCCTGGAGAGCCATTTGGAACCATTCAGGGTCCATCAGACTCCGCGAGTGAGCTAAAATGAGCTCGCCTCCCAAACGGGTTTGGAGTGGAGCATCCACACGAGCCTTAAGAGCAAAGTGGTCTGACCATGCCACTGCCTCCACAGTTATATCGTCCACCATAACCCTGGCCGCAAAGATCAAGTCTAACATGTGCCCTGCCTGGTGAGTGGGCGATGTAACAAATTGGGAGAGTCCCGGTGTCGCCATGGATGACACTAGATCCATCGCCTGACTAGAGACTGCATCATAAGCATGGACATTGAAGTCACCCAGGATCACAAGCCTTGGGTGCTCCAATGCCCAGCCTGTTACGGCCTCAATCAGGGATGGTAATGTGCTGGCTGGTGCGTTAGGCGGACGGTACACCAGCCAAATCGCCAACCCCACCCCAACGTCCCACGCTAGACCAGCACATTCAATACCATTGATCTCCAGGGCTGGGAGAGCCCTAAAGGAGTAAGCCTCTCGTATGAATAGAGCCACCCCTCCCTGCCCCCGTCCGCTGGTCCGTGATTGGTGAAAGACTGAGTAACCCGGGGGAACCGTTTGAGAGGGCCACTGTGTCTCCCGCTCGCACCCAGGTCTCAGTCATGCAAGCCAGGTCCATGTCCTGCTTGAGCAGAAACTCTTGGAGGATGGAGGTCTTATTATTTATGGACCTGGCATTACATAACACCAATGATGGAGGCGAGTAATTCAACCTGGCCCCACTACCTGTCACCATCGGGATGGGACACAGACTGGAAGACATGAGACATGTCAGTTGCTTAGTAAAAAAAAAAAAAAGCAGCTTTCTCATTATTTTGCACAGACTGATCGGCTTATTCGGTTACTCAGAAGTAAGCTCCACCATGCTAAACTCCTCCTTGCCTCCCCCCCCCAAAAAATCCTGGCTATGGCCTCATGTCAAGGCTTGCCTGTGACACCTTTTTGAACCTTAATAATGACCATCTTTATCACAAGCTCTTTGTCCTCTTTTTGGATATCCTATAAATCTAACAGCAGAATCTGGCAGGCCCTGACTGTACAATAAGACATCAGCCATGACCCATGCCACAAACAGAATTTTCATTTTGGCTGATATCATCTCAGAGTCTCTTCACTCATTCAACATCCAGTCATTATGCATAAATCAATCAAAAAAGGGACAAAATTGATTTCCAAGTATACTTTTAGGTTGAGCAAGATGTGAAATTAAGAGCCAGTGCTCTTGCTCAGTCCTTCTCTGTCAGCTTGACATCACATGGTCAGGAACAGTCTGGGACTATAGTTGCCTTTGTTACTACTGCTCCTCAGCTGCGAGTGCCACCTAGTGGCTGAAACTATTCTTGCTTATTAGTTGTCAAATTATAGATTGTTAGTTAATTAATTAAATTAGGTAGTTTATTAAATTAAGCTGATATTGATCGGCTATTGATTGAGGGATTTGTGGCAAATTAATTTGTTGCAATGAATTGTGATAGGGGGTAATAACGATTAATTGTGCTTTTTGAATTGACTGTTAGCTGATTAATAGAGTGGTAATAGAGTGGTAAAGCAGCAGTACTGCAGCACTGAAGTCTGAACTCTCTGCTCACGACCTGAGTTCGATTCCAGCGGAAGCTGGATTCAGGTAGCCAGCCCAAGGTTGACTCAGTCTTCCATCCTTCCGAGGTCAGTAAAATGAGTACCCAGCTTGCTGGAGGGAAAGTGTAAAAGACTGGGGAAGGCAATGGCAAACCACCCCGTAAAAAGTCTGCCGTGAAAAAGTTGTGAAAGCAACGTCACCCCAGAGTCGGAAACGACTGGTGCTTGAACAGGGGACCTTTCCTTTCCTAGGGAGTGAGTAGGATTTATAAATTAATTAACTATTGGAGTTAGTTATATTAGCAGGAATACATGAGGGGGTGGGAAGGTGACTATTGATTAGTCAAGAGGTAGAGAATAGTGCTATTAGACGATGTAGGCTGTGGGCTGTGTCTTTCTAAATTGATCTGAGGCTACTGGTGGAGATCATTGGGGTGATGATCAGTCTGGCGATCCCGGTACTCCTCGGGAGGGGAAGATATGACGGTGGGAACAGACGTAATAATAAAATAAGGTGGCGGAGAAATGGAGAAGCTCGGCTCCCTTCTAGCCTGTGTCCCATCCCAACAGTAACAGGTAGAGGGGCCAGTTTGAATCACTCGCTTCCGTCATCAGTGTTATGTAATGCCAGGTCCATAAACAATAAAACCTCAGCCCTTCATGACTTCCTGCTTGAGCAGGATATGGACCTGGCCTGCGTGACTGAGACCTGGATGTGTGACAGGGAGACAGTAACTAAGACCCATGTGGATGTTCCACCTCAAGCCCGTTTAGGCTGTGAGCGTATTTTGGCTCGCCCGCAGAGCCTGATGAACCTGGAGTGGTTCCAAATGGCTCTTCGGGGTTCCTGGTCCCCTGGCAACTCTCTAGATGACTTGGTAGAGTCGTGGCATGATCGACTCTCCAGGGCCATCAACGAGATTGCACCACGGCACCCTCTGCACCCCCATTCTAAGCTTGCACTGTGGTATACCCTGGAATTGCAGCTGATGAAATGGGGCTCAGACGGCTAGAGAGGCCGTGGTGGCGGACTCGAGATGAAGCAATCAGAACATCTTATGGAGAGTGTATGAGATCCTATGAGATGGCAGTCAAAGCCACAAAGAAAGCTTTCTTTGCGGCTAGGATTGCATCTGTGACATCACGCCCGGCACAATTGTTTAGTGTAATTTGGTCACTTACCGTACTGCCCCAAGGCAGGCCAAATCATAGAGAATTAGATATTGGCTGTGAGGCTTTTGCGAATTTTTTCACAGACAAGATCTTGTTGCTTTGTCACGACCTACCTGCTACAGTTGAAACAGTATGCGAACTCAAGGCTCCATGCCTGTCTTTCGAATAGGTTTTGGATCGCTTTAAAATGCTCAGTTTGGAGGAAGTTGACAGAGTACTCTCTACTGTACGTTCAACAACATGTGATCTGGATCCATGCCCACCCTGGCTGATTAAAGCATGCCAGGGAGAGCTCTGATATTCTATACGGGATATCGTAAACGGATTTCTCTCAGAAGGGCTTTTTCCAATGTCTCTTAAAGAGGCAGTGGTCCGCCCCCTCTTGAAAAAGTCCAACTTAGACCTGGTTGAATTGGCACACTATTGACCGGTCTCAAATTTATCCTTTTTGGGGAAAATTATTGAGAGGGCAGTAGCATTACAGTTACAGAGTTTTCTGGAGGACGCTTCCGTCCTAGATTCCCACCAGTCTGGCTTCCGGCCTGGTCATGGGACAGAGACTGGAGGTCACCCTAGTGGATGACCTCCAGTGACATCTGCATCGAGGCGGCTCGGGGGTACTGATGTTGTTAGACCTATTGAGTGCATTCGATACGGTCAACCATCAGTTGCTAGTCCACTGCCTCGCCGACGCAGGGGTTCAGGGGCTAGCCTTACAGTGGCTTTCCTCTTTCCTATGCGGTCGGGGACAAAGGGTGTCAATTGGGAGAGAGTCGTCCCAGAGACACCCGCTTAATTGTGGTGTGTCTCAGAGGGTGGTTCTATCCCCAGTGCTGTTTAACAATTACATGAGACCCCTTGCCCAGATTGTCCGAAGGTATGGGCTGGGATGCCATCAGTACGCCAATGACACCCAGCTCTATCTACTGATGGATGGCCGGCCTGGCACTGTCCCAGAAAACCTGGATCAGGTGTTGAAAGCCGTGGATGGTTGGCTTAAGCTGAGCTGACTCAAGCTGAATCTGATTAAGACAGAGATCTTTTGCCTGAGTTGCGGTGGCCTGGGCAGGGAAATCCCCCTACCAGCCTTTGATGGGGTGCCACTGTCAAGGGCGCCCAAGGTCAGAAGCTTGGGGGTGCTGTTGGAAGCCTCCCTATCAATGGAGGCCCAGATAGCAGCAACTGCGAAATCCACCTTTTTTCATCTAAGGTGGGCAAAACAGCTGGTTCCCTTCCTCGACCGTTGCGACTGGGCAACTGTGATCCATGCAACGGTCACCTCGAGATTGGACTACTGTAATGCCCTCTACTTGGGGCTGCCTTTGTCACGAACCTGGAAACTCCAGCTAGTGCAGAATGCGGATGCTAGGCTGCTATTGGGGCTGCTCAAGTGGGAGCACATACAGCCAGTGCTGCAGGAACTGCACTCGCTACCGATAGTGTACCGGATTTGTTACAAGGTGCTAGTTATTTCTTTTAAAGTCCTGTATGGCCGAGGACCCATTTACCTGAGGGACTGTCTGTCCCCACATGTTCCCCAGAGGGTACTAAGATCTGGATCTCAACATCTCCTAGTGATCCCCGGGCTGAGGGAGGCGAGATTAGTGACCACCAGGGATCGGGCCTTTTCAGTGGCAGCCCCGTCCTGGTGGAATCAACTGCCAGAAGAGGTTAGGGCCTTGCGGGAGCTTGCCCAGTTCTGCAAGGCCTGTAAGACCGTCCTCTTCTGGCAGGCCTTCAACCTGCCGTAGGAGAATTCTGGAATAACCACCATCCTGGAACTATGAGGAACATCTAATGTGTTAGAACCAAGCTGTATATTGTTTTAATCTATGTGTTTTAACTTATATATTTAAGTGGTTTTATTGTTTTATGCCTGTGATCATAGCACGCTATGGTCGTTTTCGCACTTAGCGTTTGCTCCCCTTATTCCACGGCGCAATTATGTCCGGCTCATTTTCCTCGTTTTCGCACATGGACTCATTTGCGGAGTCGCTTTCCATGAAGCCCCGGCTCAAATCGTTTTCCCATTGGCATCGACTTGAGTTCGATGCCCTGTCAATCATTTTTTTTTTAAGCGCAAGTCTGGTTGCGTAAGGACGTAATAACGTAACATCGAGCAGTCAAAGCTGTTCCTTCCCCTTCTTTTCGTGGACAAACCGCATCATGTGTGCTGCTTCTGCTTATGGATTGGCTGCAGCTGTAGTATCCTCCACAGCCCTTTATGTATTAACAGAAGCATTCACAGTGGAGAATCCTAGCACTAGATTCCCCCCCCAAATTCTGAAGTTGCGAAATATCGCAATAACGAAGAGAGAGAAATCGAGGGGTTTGTGTGTGTGTGTGTGTGTGTGTGTGTGGCAGCTTCTTCCTTTCCCAGCCTCGCTCCCTCCCGGGTGGCGAAGCTGGGATTTCCTCCGCGCTCTTCCCCCTCCCCGGCTGGCGCTTGCAACGGGGACCTGACTGATTCCTGCCGCCAGAGCTCCCCCCCCGCCCCATTCTCTCCTTCCCCTTCTGTGGCGCGTGTGAAGAGCGAGCTCGCGTCTATTTTCTAACCGAGCGGAATGTAGCCAGGGAGAAGAATGCAGGACTCCAACTTCCCATTTTATACATGGCGATTTTGTGCAGGTCCAGAAATCCTGGTGGCACAGCTGAGGGAGGCATTGCCTTTTTAAAACACACACACATGAACGCTTTGGCCCGCGCCGGCACTAGATTTCCCCCCCCCCCCAACAATGTATAATGTAGTTGCGAGATAACGCAACAGCGAAATAACGCAACTAAAGTCAATAATAATAATAATAATAAAAAATTCTAACGAAACCAATTGAAGTGGCAATTGAGGCTATTCCAGGAGGGTTTTTTTTTTCTATTTGTTAATTTTGAAATATCGCTATTACGCAAGAAATATGAAGTTTAAAAAAAATGGCTGTGCGGGCACTTTTGGGAAGCGCCGCGAACGGCTGATGATTGGCCAAGGGGGTGGATGGGGTGGGAGGATGGAAAGGGAGAGGGTGACGCCCACAAAGCAGTCGATCTGGCGTGGATGGATTTCCCACAGCAAACTCCGAGGAGTGGATCCGGTGTGGATCCGGAGGTTTTCAAAAACTCCGGAAGCATGGGCCGTTTTCGCACTAGCGTTTACTCCGGCGTAGCACCCCATTTACCTCCGGATCTTTTCCTGGTTTTCGCACCTGTTGCTCCGGCGCTGCGGTTTGCTCCAGCGCTTCAGGGGTTTCACGCCGGAGTATGTTTTTCAACATGGTCGTTTTCGCACTTAGCGTTTGCTCCCCTTATTCCACGGCGCAATTATGTCCGGCTCATTTTCCTCGTTTTCGCACATGGACTCATTTGCGGAGTCGCTTTCCATGAAGCCCCGGCTCAAATCGTTTTCCCACTGGCATCGACTTGAGTTCGATGCCCTGTCAATCATTTTTTTTTAATCGCAAGTCTGGTTGCGTAAGGACATAATAACGTAACATCGAGCAGTCACAGCTGTTCCTTCCCCTTCTTTTCGTGGACAAACCGCATCACGTGTGCTGCTTCTGCTTATGGATTGGCTGCAGCTTTAGTATCCTCCACAGCCCTTTATGTATTAACAGAAGCATTCACAGTGGAGAATCCTAGCACTAGATTCCCCCCCCAAATTCTGAAGTTGCGAAATATCGCAATAACGAAGAGAGAGAAAACGCTCTATGACTTTGATGTAAGCTGCCCTGAGCCCACCTTCGTGGGGAGGGCGGGGTATAAATCGAATTAAACATAAACATAAATGCATGAAACTGCCTTATACTTGGTCTATCAATGTCAGTACTGGGTTAAATCCAACTGGGTTTTCTGCTAGCGGCATACATGGTTGTCCCCTTCTCAGTTTTATCCCTACAGTGTCAAGCCATGTATTCTTCCATTCAGTTTGGTGTAGTGGTTAAGTGTGTGGACTCTTATCTGGGAGAACTGGGTTTGATTCCCCACTCCTCCACTTGCACCTGCTGGAATGGCCTTGGGTCAGCCATAGCTCTGGCAGAGGTTGTCCTTGAAAGGGCAGCTGCTCTGAGAGCCCTCTCCAGCCCCACCCACCTCACAGGGTGTCTGTTGTGGGGGGAGAAGATATAGGAGATTGTAAGCCGCTCTGAGTCTCTGATTCAGCGAGAAGGGCAGGGTATAAATCTGCAATTCTTTTTCTTCAAAGGAGGTTGACTTAACTGTGTTTTCTGTAAAGTAGAATTTCTCTCTCCTAAAATCCACAGTAGACTAGTTCAAGCGCAAATGTTAAATGAACCCCTCAGTTGCTAGAAACCGTACAATGTGGTTTCTGTCCTATAAAATACAAGTATGTTTCCAGCAGATGTGAGCCCCTCGAGCAGAGAGAAATTCTGCAGCCTGTAATTTAGTTTCGTCCCAACCAAATTCCTGCCTTGTAAAACAAAGCAACTGCTCTTTATGTTTATTTTTAATTGCATCATCAAGGAAGTTAAAAATGGCAGAAATGATGGATTTCCTGAAATCTATTTTAGAGATATCTAATTGTCACCAAATAAGCTTAAACCTAACTGTTTCCAGGGATATTTTCCGAAACTTAATCCTGATGACTTTTGCTGGTTGCTGCACACGACACATGTAAAGATGGAGTGGGTGGAGGGGAGGAGGAATGTGTATTCATTTTTTAACCATTTCCCCTATAAGGTGCAGTTTCTAAAAAAAGATTGCACTCTGCACATTCTCAGTGACACTGTTATTACAACTATTTTTTAAAAGCTGGTTCTGGCTGAGGGAAAGTACATATGCACATGCTCAGTGAGACTTTAGATCTATTTCTAAAACTCTCTTTGCATTCTCAGTGGTTGCCTTCAGGTTTCTTTGTCAAAAAATAACGTATAAACTTCGAAAGGAAAAGGCACTCCACACACACACATACATACATACATATATATATATATATATATATATATATATATATATATATATATATATATATATATATATATATAGGCTTTAATAATGCCTGTATATTGCCATAATGACAACAAAATCACTATGAAAATCTGTAATTTTAATGATATTTATGTGCATAAAATTAAACTGAAATCATACAATCAAAAGAGGAGTGAATATAACAGAACAGGGGATGAAACTGTGACTCAGTGTCAGAACATCTGCTTGGCAGGCAGAAGGTCTCAGTCCCAGGTTCAACCCCTGGCATCTCCAGTTAAAGAGACTAGGCTGTGTGAAAGACCTTTAACCTAAGACCCTGCCATTTGAGTAGACAATATTAATCGTGATGGACCAAGGGTATGGTTCAGTATAAAGCAGCTTCATCTGTTCATGTGTGTTCAGCAACATATAACTGGTTAACAGTGAATGTATGGCAAGAACGAACACCAGCTATCTTTATGCATAATTCTGCTGCTGCCTGAAGCAGTTAGGCTTTATGCTGATAGTCAGACTGGGCTCACTGTAGTTCTTATTAGTTGTTATTGTGGAATTATTATTACCTCCAGTGTTCTATTTTTAGCAGGAACGCACAGGAATGAAGTTCCAGCTGGCTTGGTGTCTGGGGTGTGTGGCCTAGTTTGCAAATGAGTTCCTGCTGGGCTTTTTCCACCAAAAAAGCCTTGATTGCCTCCATCTAGTGATTGCTTGAAGGCTCAAGATAACTTATCTGCATATGGAGCATCTTCTTGCCTAGACTTCTTCCATTCACTTCACTAGAGAGCTCATATGTATATGGAGTTGCCTTGAGCCCATTTAAGTGAATGAGAAAGCTTGCATATTTGCCATAAAAAGGCCAGAACACCATGAAGAACCTTGTGAATGCTGTTTTGAGAGCTCCATCAAATGAATGGAAGAAACTTTGTTCTCTGGACCTTTTGCAATCTGACTCATTCTTAGGCTTCCCAACCCTCCCGCCCTGGTGGGGGACTCCAGGATTCCACCCTCTTTCCCCGCTCCCCAAAAAAACGGAAGCGGGGGGGGGAGGGGGGAAATGGCGCCGGGGAGCATGGTGAGCCGCCCCATCCCGGAGCGGGCGAGGCTGCTGCGCCATGCCACTGCCGCCCCCTCCCCGCCCACCGCAGCTGCTCCTCCGAGATGGGCCCAAGCTGAGCCCATCTCGGAGGAGCAGCCAAGAGGCGGCAGCAGCCAGGGGAAGGCGAGGCAGGCCAGGAGCATGGCGAGCCGCGAATCCGGGCCCTTCTAGGACCCGGACTCGCGGCTCGCCACGCCCCTGGCCCGCCTCCACCCCCCTCCAATTCCACCCCAGAGGCGGAGTGGAGCCGGAGAGGCCACCGCGCCGCTGCCGCCTCTTCTCTGCTCGCCGTGGCTGCTCCTCCGAGATGGGCTCAGCCTGAGCCCATCTCGGAGGAGCAGCCACGGCGAGCGGAGAAGAGGCAGCAGCTGCGCAGCGGCATTGCCCGCTCCGAGACGGGGCGGCTCGCCACGCTCCCCGGCGCCGTTTCCCCCCTCCCCCCTAGCTCCACCCAGTGTCTCCTGGCTCCACCCCCAAAGTCTCCTGGCTCCACCCCCAAAGTCCCCAGATATTTCTGGGGTTGGACTTGGCAACCCTACTCATTCTGTCTTTATGAGATTTGTGAATTTAAATCCCACACTGTGGTGTGAAAAATGAGGTTTCAGAAGATCCAGTAATTTCCCAACGCCACTTATCAGACACTGTGCAGATAATGAAGCATCCACTGAAATCAGGATTTGATGAAAACTTTCTTGTAAGATGCCTTGTTGCTCAGCAGGTGGCACTCTTTAAAAATGCAAATTAATTAGTTTTTTAAATCATTCATGTGGTTATACTGGTGCTCTTGGTGTAAAATCAAAATACTATCACTAAAGATTCTTTTCTGCCATTCAGAAGAAAAGGAAAACTTATTTTTCACCATGATTTCTTACAGAATTTCCAATCTGTTTGCCTTAGTAACAGATCCAGTGTTTAATTTGTACATTGGGCCAAGAACACAAGAAGCAAAAAATCCTGTTTGATGACATATTTAAATAAGTTATTAATTAGTCTTATCTGAAATCCAAGGCTCTCACTTTTTTTCATCCTGCTCTTAATTCAAGAAGCTTGGAGGCTCCTCCCCACAATTTTATGCTCACAATGTCGGCTGCTTGGTCAAAACAACCAGTGAGGATGATAAGGCTGGACGAGACTGATTAACTCAAGGTTACCTGGTGAACTAAGATCTCTCCACTCCTAGTCCTGTACATTGGTTGTCTTATTAACTGACTGCATACATTCAGGATACTGAAGGTACCATGGTCCCAATCCAAGTAAATTTGATTATGATGACTAAAATTATTTTCAGACATTACAAACACATACCAGGAAAGTACCAACTGTAATGCCAACCATTCTCCTGATATGTGCAGTCACTGTGTTGTTTAAATATGAGCAGGCAATGTACTTGTTTACTATAGAGCCTTGGTATGTATGAACGCAAACCCTGAAAAATCCAGTTACCAGTCACATGAACTGAGTCTGTACAGATATGGTAAATAAGTATGTTACCCCTGTTCACACAACCTGGCAATTTTTCTGCAGTTGGTAGACTCTAATATATGTGATCACAACATCTGTAAAGGTCTTCAGGCTGTATCCTGTATCCAGCCCCAATAATCTGACTATATGATTTACTTCTGGGTAACAGGCATAAGGCAGAACTGATTTCCCACTCAAACCAATGGAAGAAATTAGATGATTAATGGAAGTACTGTGGCTTTTAGTACACTTTATCAAATTTTAGTTGATTTAGAGGTTGTATCTATTTCTAAATCAGGTTATAAAAGGAAAAGAAAGAATACTGAACATTTTAAAAACACCCTGTAATGCTTGGCTAATATGCTTTTTGCTGAGAGCCAGGGTGCTGTGGACAAATGCGTACAAACCCCATTTGGAGTTTTTTCTTTGGCCTTGGCAAGTCACCATTATTCAGTATAATTTCCACTATCATTCAAAAATTCTAACCACAGTAGGGCTGCCAACCTCCGGAGATCTCCTGGGATTACAACTGATCTGCAGGAGGCAGAGATCAGTTTGCCTGAAGAAAGCAGCCATTTTGAAAGGCAGACTCTGTGGCATTATATCCCACTGAAGTCCCTCCCCTCCCAAACCTTGACCTCCTCAGGTTCCACCCCCAAAATCTTCAGGTATCCCAACCCGGAGCTGGCAACCCTAACCACCACAACCATAAGACAGAAAGAAGATTTATTGAAGCAGAAGCTTGAATACAACCCACCACTGCAGATACAAAATGGGTTCCTAGGGCTGCCAACTTCCAGGAGGGGCCTGGTGGCATCCCAGAATTACAACTGACTATATAATTAGTTCCCAGGGAGAAAAGGGCTGCTTTGGAGCCTGTCATTTTACCTCACTGAGGTTCCCTCCCCCCCACCTCAAGTCCCACCCTCTCCAGACTTAGCTGGCATGGTAAGGTCTGAAAGGCAATGTGAAGAAATTGTTTGTTTGTTTTTTTTCTTTTAAATAAAGCAGGGGTGGCCGGTAGCTCTCCAGATGTTTTTGCCTACAACTCCCAACAGCCCCAGCCATTGGACATGGTGGCTGGGGCTGATGGGAGTTGTAGGCAAAAAACATCTGGAGAGCTACTGTTGGCCACCCCTGAACTAAAGGGCAGAGTTTATTAAGATGCAAGAGTGGAGCCACAGATTATCATGGAGAAGAAATGCTTTGAAATAAGAAAGATCATGATCCAGTGCCCTGGAATCAGAGTAGGCAGAAACAGGAACCTTGACAACCAAATGTTAATAACAAAGGTACTTTGTTTCCATTCACTTTTTTTATGTGAGCAGGGTCTGTTCCAGGTTTTCATGGGTCCTGGTGACGAAGTATAACTGGGCCCTCTTTCCTGTTTGGCTGTACCCTTTCTTCTTTAACCACATCCTTTCTCATTTGTATTTGCTTACTATAGTAAAAAGAAATCATATAGTTTTGTTTTCAGGTTTGCATGAAACCAACATAGAAGATCAACATCCTGTGGATGCAACCATAGTGTAAGTGCTTGGCTTTCAGTGAACAAGTGGTTTAGTATATCACTATGCTGTGCAGCTAATGTGCAACAAGAGCTCGTGTGGTTTCTTAAATCAAGTGGCTCCCACAGTTTGTCAAATGCAGTTTGTATAAAATTCAACAGAAACCATCCAAAAGAGCCTTTTGTTCCCTCATCATTCCTGTGCTGATTCATAAGATGGCTTCACAAGACATTAATGAGCAATGATTTTCACTACTCTTTACCATAAAGTTGGCAATTGTTCCCATCGTGAATAATTCTACCATTCTAACTCATTAGTCCCTATATTACTGTTCCCAGTTGTACCAGCAGCAGGGTCTTGTATCCCTATATGGTACTAGGAAATCTTATGGGTGGGTCAAGGCTTCCTGTGAATTGTTGCTATGAAGCTGAATTGTTTTATTACTTTTTGCTTTTATGGCCCCTGGTCTGCAGCAATCTGAACCTGAATCTATGCCCTTGACTTCAACTTGAGTTCTTACTCCTTAAGGTGCCTCTGGACCTTTGTTTTATAAACGAATCGCAACTATTTCACAGCAGGTGGTCCCTTGGGCAGCCTTCAGGCTTCGGCATCTGTGCCACCTTGCCAACAGCCAAGTGAGCACCTTTAGGGTTGTTTGCTGGAGATGTCCTGGAATCACAGTCTCCAGACTACAGAGCACAATTGCCCTGGAAAAATGGCTGCTTTGGAGGGTGAATTTTATGAGATCATACCCTGCTGAGGTTCCTCCCTAAACCCCACCCTTCCTAGTCTCTACTTCCAAATCTCTAGGAATTTCCCAACTCAGAGACAACCTTGTCCTGATCAGGTTGCCTCAATGTCCACTGCCAATGTTTGTTGTGAGTACAGCATCCTTTTGAGCAGCTTTGTACCTGCACAGTACTTTGGACTTTGCAGCTGCATTTGCCTAGTCCAAGGCCTGTATCATCTCCTTTACCACAGAAGAGGTGGTGTCTCTCTTGAGTAATGGCTATTCAGGTCACTAGAAGTAACATTCTACGTGGAGTTAAACTCTTGAGTGTAATTTCACTTAGGGTGGCTTTGTCAGTGGACTTACTTCTGAAAAGCTCTTGCAATTCTTCACCCCCCCACTTTGCACCTGCCCCAACTTGTGCATCCTTTAAATGAGTGACATTGGACAGACTGCAATGCTTGCTTTTTGCAGCAGCAATTAGCAGCTTCTGTTTCAGGAGTGATCACAAGGATGGATCACAGTACTTAGTCTCATCCTTTAAAAAATCTTGGTTCCATGATGAGGCTGGTAAGCAGAACGTGAACCAAATTGGTGCAATGATTATTATCAATTACTACATAAGTGACAATCATTTGAAAAAGCTAAATCTGATCCAAAGTATGTTTGTATAGTCAGTAGTTTTGATCCAAACTTGCAAGTAGTATAATAGAATGAAGTACTTTGAATGGTATTATCAGGAGATTCTTTGTGCATTCTATATATTAATACTATAACATAGCATTTTAAATGTGTATTTGAAGGGCATCACATACATCTTTCATCCTAACAATGACTATATATGGTGGGTCAGTGTTCTTATCTCTTACTGCAGATGGGGGGGGGCTTGGCTCTTCCTCCCCCAGTGAATGAATTCATGGCAGAAGTGAGAGCTTAAACCAACAAATTCTTGGTGCATAACTAAGCTTGCCAGCTCCAGGTTGGGAAATACCTGGATATTTTGGAGGTGGAGCCTGAGGATTGCAGATTTGGGGAAGGAAGAGACGTCAATGGGATATAATGTCACAGAATCCACCTTCCAGAGAAGCCATTTTCTCTCAGTGAATTGATCTCTATCAATCGTAACCCCAGGAGATCTCCAGCCTGCCCGTCATTCACATTTTTAATCCCTCCTTTGTTATGTCTACTGTACAATCTCCAAATTGTAGAAAGCCACAATCTGCCCTGTGGCGCAGAGTGGTAAATCTGCAGTACTGCAGTCTGAGCTCTCTGCTCATGACCTGAGTTCAATTCTGGTGGAAGCTGGGTTCAAGTAGCTGGTTTCAGGTTCACTCAGCCTTCCAAGATAGGTAAAATGAGTACCCAGATTGCTGGGGTGGGGTGAAGTTTAGATGACTGAGGAAGGTAATGGCAAACCACTCTGTGAAAAGTCTGCTGTGAAAACGTCATGATGCGAAATGACTGGTGCTTGCACAAGGGACTACCTTTACCTTTTTACAATCTACATACTAATACATGGAACTCTGAACCTAGTGAAGATTTACTTCCAGGTAGGCTATCCCAGGACTGGGCCGCAGAGTGGCACATAAATGAAGAACCAAAGAGAAAGACAGAGTTTAATTTTTGTTTAACTATTTTCCTCATTTCTGCCCACACTAAAAGTCATGTACTCCCTTGTCTATGGATGCTTCCCCCTCAGCACTTTAAAAGGAGGCAGGAAACTCTAGACAGTTGCTTGGTGCAAGTGATCTTGTGTGTTTTGGTAGGACTTGCTTCTGAGTAAACAGTCAATGGAGGGGTCACATTGTTATCTCTCCCTTCCCTCTAACAAGATCTCAAAGATGTCATGTGATGGAACTGGCATACTGGCTTGGGGTACTTTCATAGAATCATAGAGTTGGAAGGGATCTCTAGGGTCATCTAGTCCAACCCCCTGCACAATGCAGGAAACTCACAAACACCTCCCCCAAAATTCACAGGATCTTCATTGCTGTCAGATGGCCATCTAGCCTCTGTTTAAAAACCTCCAAGGTTTGGTTTGGTTTTCTATTTATGGACTGTTTAAAAAGACACACACCATTACGATAGATTCAGGTGAGTAGATGTGAGGGTCTGAAGCAGCAGAACAAAGCTGGAGTCCAGTGGCACCTTTAAGACCAACAAAGTTTTATTCAAGGTATTCAGGTGCAAGCACACTTCCTTGGATACAGTGAAACAGAATTTCTTCAACCATTACATATAGGAATGGGGGCCCTCATCATTTTAACACTAATTGATAAAGAAAGGGCCCATTAATTAGCACAGGACAAGTGTAATTAATTTCGAGAGAGGCAGAAAGGAAGATGTTACTAAAACTTGTTGCACCTTCAAGATACACAAATTTCTGCACAATATGATCACACTGCTATATAATTTAAAGAAAAAAACCCTGGAAAAATGGGTTCCATTTATGATTCTGGTCACTGTTGCTTGTTGGGAGGCAGTCACCTAGAATTCAGTGAGCCTTCTTGGAAAGGACAAGTTTAAAGTAGAATGGATGGTGGATCAGGCTCCAAATGTTTTCTGTTGTTTTAGCTGCAGAAGATTCCCCTTTCGAACTTGCCATATATTGCTACTTTCCTTCCCAGACCCCTAAACTCTTATCTTCTCCCATGAAATCAGCAGTGTCCCGTGAAAGCTCATACCTTGCCACAAATGGTGTTAGTCTTTAAGGGGTCTGGGTAAAAGTCAGATCTACATGGATCTTCATGAATTCATATGATTTTTACATTGAAATGAAATCAAACCACTTTAAACCTATAGATCCTGTCTTAGACTATAGGCAGGACCACAAAAATCATGCCTCCACGAATTCATGGCGCCTCAGCAGTGCAAAAACTGGCTTCCAAAGCACGGATCCTCATGAATTCATATGATTTTTATGGTCTCTCTCTCTCGGCTTGGCTTCGCGAACGAAGATTTAAGAAGGGTGCAATAGTCCACGTTTGCTGCAGGCTCGCTGGTGGCTGACAAGACCAATGTGGGACAGGCAAGTCCGGCCACAGCGGCTGCAGGGAAAAGTCTGATTTAGGGTTGGTCCTGTAGCAGTGCGATTCTTCCTCAATCTCCTTTTGTCCTCAAGACCAGCTATGTGTGTGTTCTCAAAGGAAGAGACAGCCTGGTGGATGGTGTGCCTCCATGCTTTGCGATCTGAGGCTAGGTCAGACCACTGGTGATGGTTGATGTGACAGGTGCTAAGGGATTTCTTCAAGGAGTCCTTGTACCTTTTCTTTGGTGCCCCTCTATTTCGATGGCCGGTGGAAAGTTCGCCATACAGAGCAATCTTGGGAAGGCGGTGGTTTTCCATCCTAGAAATATGCCCTGCCCAGCGCAGCTGCGTCTTCAACAGCAGTGCCTCGATGCTGGTAACCTCTGCCCGCTTGAGGACTTCAGTGTTGGTCACAAAGTCACTCCAGTGGATGTTGAGGATGGTGCGAAGGCAGCGCTGATGAAAGCGCTCAAGGAGTCGCAGGTGATGACGGTATAAAACCCACGATTCGGAGCCATAGATGAGGGTTGTCAACACAACCGCTTTGTAAACATTGATCTTTGTGCCTTTTTTCAGATGCTTGTTGCTCCACACTCTTTTGTGCAGTCGGCCAAATGCACGGTTTGCCTTTGCCAGCCTGTTGTCAATCTCCTTGTCGATCTTGGCATCTGAGGAGATGATGCACCCCAGGTAGCTGAACTGCTGGACTGTCTTCAGAACTGATTCACCCACAGTGATGCAGGGAGGGTGATAATCTTCCTGGGGTGCAGGCTGGTGGAGAACTTCTGTCTTCTTCAGACTAACTTCTAGGCCGAATAGCTTGGCAGCCTCTGCAAAGCAGGACGTCATATGCTGCAGAGCTGATACCGAGTGGGAGACGAGTGCAGCATCATCAGCAAACAGTAGCTCTCGGATGAGTTTTTCCATTGTCTTGGAGTGTGCCTTTAGTCGCCTCAGGTTGAACAGCCTGCCATCGGTGCGATAGCGGATGTAGACACCATCGTCCTCATCTAGATCTACTGCGGCTCTTTGAAGCATCATGCTAAAGAAGATCGTAAAGAGAGTTGGCGCGAGAACGCAGCCTTGCTTTACACCTGTGCCTATTGGGAAGGGCTCCGAGGTCGTTGCAGTGTCTGACTTGGCCTCGCTGGTCTTCGTGTAGCTGGATGATCATGCTGAGGAACCTTGGGGGACATCCTAAACGTTCCAAGATTTGCCACAGGCCTTTCCTGCTAACGGTATCGAAAGCTTTGGTAAGGTCGACAAAAGTCACATACAGACCCTTGTTCTGTTCCCTGCATTTCTCTTGGAGCTGCCTGAGAACAAATACCATGTCGGTGGTGCTCCTGTTAGCTCTGAAGCCGCACTGGCTCTCTGGGAGGAGTTCTTCTGCAATGGTGGGCACCAGTCTGTTCAGGAGTATTCTGGCAAGGATTTTGCCTGCGATGGAGAGCAGGGTTATCCCCCGGTAGTTGGAGCAGTCTGACTTTTCCCCTTTGTTCTTGTATAGGGTGATGATGATTGCATCGCGAAAGTCCTGTGGTAATTTGCCTTGTTCCCAGCAGGTGACAAGTACTTTGTGAAGTGAGCTGTGTAGTACTGTGCCCCCATGCTTCCAGATCTCTGGTGGAATTCCATCAACTCCTGCTGCCTTGCCACTTTTCAGTTGCTTGATGGCTTTAACAGTCTCTTCTAGGGTGGGGATCTCATCCAACTCTGTTTTCACCGGTTGAAGTGGGGTGAGGTGGATTGCTGAATCTTGAACTACGCGGTTGGCACTGAAGAGAACCTGAAAATACTCTGACCACCGGTTCAGTATGGATGCCTTGTCTGTGAGGAGCACTTGGCCATCTGCACTATGCAAGGGACTCTGAGCCTGATATGATGGACCATATACTGCCTTCAGGGCTTCGTAGAACCCTCTTAAATCACCAGTGTCTGCACACAGCTGGGTTCTCTCTGCAAGCTTGGTCCACCACTCGTTCTGAATGTCTCGAAGCTTGAGCTGGAGGTTGCTACATGCAGCGCGAAAGGTTGCTTTTTTCCCAGGACAGGAGGGCTGAGCAAGATGTGCTTGGTAGGCAGATCTCTTTTTTGCCAGTAATTCTTGGATCTCTTGATTGTTCTCATCAAACCAGTCCTTGTTCTTCCTTGTGGAGAACCCGAGGACTTCTTCAGAGATCTGCAGGACGGTAGTTTTTAGGTGTTCCCAGAGTGCTTCTGGAGAAGGGTCTGTGGGGCAACTGAGGTCCTCAATTCTTGACTGGAGTTTTGCCTGGAAGGCAGCTTTAACTTCGGCTGACTGGAGGCTGCCAACCTGAAACTTCCTCCGAGGGATACCTCCTCTCCTGGGTGTGGGTTTAAAGTGAAGACGGAGATTGCAGCGTACAAGACGATGATCCGTATGACATTCTGCGCTGGGCATTACTCGGGTGTGTAAGACATCTCGCAGGTCTCTCTGGCGCACCAGAATGTAGTCGATAAGGTGCCAATGCTTGGACCGTGGGTGCATCCAGGTTGTCTTCAGACTGTTCTTCTGCTGGAAGATAGTGTTGGTGATGGTGAGCTGGTGCTCCATGCAGAATTCTAGCAGGAGGCGCCCATTGTCATTGCAGTTGCCAATGCCGTGTTTGCCAAGTACTCCTTTCCAGGCTTCCGAGTCTTTACCTACTCTGGCATTGAAGTCGCCAAGGATGATCACCTTGTCCTCTGTAGGGGTTTTCCGTACGAGGTTGCGTAGATCAGCATAGAACTTGTTCTTTTCTGCAGGATCTGCTTGAAGGGTTGGGGCATACACACTGAAGAGTGTTGCATGCTGCTTGTTTTGAAGTGGGAGGCGCATGGACATGATGCGATCTGAGTGACCTGTTGGAAGGTTTTCGAGTTTGGAGGCAATGGAGTTCCTGACCATGAAGCCAACGCCAGAAAGGCGGCTCTCAGCCTTTGACTTACCCGACCAGTAGAGGGTATAGCCAGCACCGTGTTCTTGAAGACTACCTTCCTCAGGGAAACGGACCTCACTGAGAGCTGCTATGTCGATATTCAACCTGAGAAGTTCGTGGGCAACTAGAGCAGAGCGTCGTTCAGGGCGACCACTGCCTACTGTGTCAGGCATGGTTCTGATGTTCCAACACGCAAGCTTTAGTCTTTGCACACTTTGTGAGGCAGGTGCATGCCTTTTCTTTGTTGTTATTTTTCGACCGCAAGTAAGGATGCCCGTTGACCGCGGCTAGCCAACTGGGGTGGGGGAGACGAGCTTTGTTTAGGCCACCTTTTCTAGGCCCCTCTCCGTGTGGAGCAAGCAGTGCTGTCCCTAGATAAGGCTGCTTGGTCGTTCAGGGTGCTGCCGAAAGATGCTTTCGTCTCCGGGTTAGCATCAGGCGACCAATATCCTGAACCGCCTACATGCAGGATCGGGACTGCGGCTTCCAGTGGCACCTTCCACCTGCCGTTTCGCCCCTTGCCTATCGCTGCAGGACTTGATGCGTTGTGAGTTGTGTGTGTGGATATGCCCTTCAGGCCTGCGCAGAGGAATTTTTTAGGTGAAGCGCAGTGTGCGCGGTACTGGCTCCACCCTTTCACCTGGGGGTCATCTGCCATGGCCCAGTAAGCCGGGACGCCGGCAGTGAGTCCTCCAGGTGGTAGGTGTTACATTAACGAGCTCTATCTGCCCGGGTTTGATGTTAGAGTTTTCCTTCTCTTAGGCTGACGAGGTTGGTGGGCCCAGCCTGCCCATCCGGTTATACCGCCGGACAATTCGGTCGCACCATGACGTAGCAAACTCTGTGAAAACGGGGGGGACCAGCGAGAAGGTGTTGCTACGGATGCAGTAATGCAGGAGAGGCCATTGCAGTGACCATCTGCCAGGCATAGCCAGACAGTGACCACGCGGCGTTCACTACACCGGGAGAGGAGAGGCTATGTATTGCGCATGCACTTTCCCTGGGGGGGTAGGATTCCCAGAGGGAGCCCACCCCCCACCACCCACCCCGATTTTTATGGTGAAATGAAATCAAACCACCATCATGTTGTAGATCCTCTCTTAGACTATAGGCAGCACCAGAAAAATCATGCCTCCACGAATTTGTGACGCCACAGCACTGAAAAAACATGTTTCCAAACCACGGATCCTCATGATTTTTGCTTTGGGCCACCCCAAGATAACCAGCCAATCACATATCATGTCCATGGGCAGATGTTGCACCACAGAAATCGTGGATCCACGGCTTCGTGGCAGCACCAGGGACCAAAAACTTGCTTTTGGACCACGGATCCTCATGGATCCACATGATTTTTGCCTTGGATCCCCCCAAGCCTTCCATTCAGTCACACATCATGTCCATGGGCAGAATTTCCACCACAGAAATCATGGATCCAAGGCTTTGTGGCAGCTCTAGGGACCAAAAACTTGCTTTTGGACCACGGATCGTCATGGATGCACGTGATTTTTGCTTCGGATCCCCCCAAGCCCTCCATGCAGTCACATATCATGTCCATGGGCACAGTTTACACCACAGAAATCATGGATCCACGGTTTCGTGGCAGCCCCAGGGACAAAAAACTTGGTTTTGGACCACGGATCCTCACGGATCCTCATGGATCCACATGAATTCTGCTTCGGATCCCCCCAAGCCCTCTATCCAATCACATATCATGCCCATGAGCAGAGTCTGTACCACAGAAATCATGCATCCACGGCTTCGTGGCAGCACCAGGGACCAAAAACTTGATTTTGGACCACGGATCTTCATGGATCCACATGATGTCTGCTTGTGATCCCCCCAAACCCTCCATCCAGTCACTTATCATGTCCATTGGCCGTGTTTGCATCACAGAAAATGTGGATCCACAGCTTCGTGGCAGTGCAGGGACCAAAAACTTGCTTTTGTACCACGGATCCTCATGGATCCATGTGGTTTTTGCTTCGGATCCCCCCAAGCCCTCCATACAGCCACATGCCATGTCCATGGGCAGAGTTTCGACCACAGAAATCATGGATCCACGTGATTTTTGCTTCGGATCCCCCCAAGCCCTCCATCCAGTCACATATCATGTCCATGGGCAGTGTTGCACCACAGAAATCGTGGATTCACAGCTTCATGGCAGCTCCAGGGACCAAAAACTTGCTTTTGGACCACGGATCCTCATGAATCCTCATGATTTTTACTTTGGGCCACCCCAACCTCACTATCCAATCACATATCATGTCCATGGGTAAAGCTTGCACCACAGAAATCATAGATACACAGCTTCGTGGCAGTGCCAGAGACCAAAAACTTGGTATTGGACCACGGATCCTCATGAATCCTCATGAATTTTGCCTTGGATCCCTTCAACCTCATCATCCAATTGCATATCATGTCCATGGGCGGAGCTTCCACCACAAAAATCATGGATCCACCGCTTCATGGCAGCACCATGGAAGAAGAACTTGGTTTTGCACCATGGTTCCTCATGAGTTTACACCCTGGAAATCATGGATCCTTGGCATTGTGGCAACATCATGGAGTGAAAACATGGCTTTGAAGCACATATCCTCATGATATCTGCATTGGCTCATCCCAAGCTCACCATCCAATCTCATGTTGCGTCCATGGAAAGAGCTTGCTCCTCAGATATAATGGATCCATGGCTTCGTGGTAGCACCATGGATCCAGAACATGATCTTGAGGCACGGATCCTCATGGGTCCTCTTATGAAAAGATAGGAGTCTTGGAAAACAATTTCACAGTAGACCTTTATTCCTGGTTTAGCAGTGTCCCCAAATTGACATTCTACACCAGGGGTGGCCAACGATAGCTCTTCAGAAGTTTTTTGCCTACAACTCCCATCAGCCCCAGCTGGGCTGATGGGAGTTGTAGGCAAAAAAATTCTGGAGAGCTACTGTTGGCCACCCCTGTTCTACACTAAAATAATAGAATTGTATAGAATCATAGAGTTGGAAGGGACCTCCAGGGTCATCTAGTCCAACTCCCTGCACAATGCAGGAAACTCACAAACACCTTCCCCAAAATTCACAGGATCTTCATTGCTGTCAGATGTCCATCTAGCCTCTGTTGAAAAACCTCCAGGGAAGGAGAGCCCACCACCTCCCGAGGAAGCCTTTTTCACTGAAGAACCGCTCTAACGGTCAGGAAGTTCTTCCTCATGTTGAGCTGGAAACTCTTTTCATTTAATTTCAACCCATTGGTTCTGGTCCTACCTTCTGGGGCCACAGAAAACAATTCCACACCATCCGCTATATGACAGCCCTTGAAGTACTTGAAGATGGTGATCATATCACCCCTCAGTTGTCTCCAAGCTAAACAGACCGAGCTCCTTCAATCTTTCCTCATAGGGCTTGGTCTCCATGTCCCTCATCATCTCCATTGCCCTTCTCTGGACATATTTCATTATTAACCTGTGGTGCCCCAAACTGAACGCAGCAGTCTAGTAGGGTCCTAACCACAGCAGAGTAAAGCGACACAATCACTGAACATGATGTGGACACTTGGTTTTTGGTGATACAGCCCAAAATTGTGTTTGCCTTTTTGGCCGCCACATCACACAGCTGACTCATGTTCAGCGTGTGGTCCACAAAGCCCCCTAGATTGGTTTCATACATAGTACTGCAAAGATAAGTCTCCCCCATGCTATAATGAAGATGCAACTAGGTTCAGAAAAAAATCCTGCAGTTGTTTGAGACTTCGAAAATAAAACCCAGAACTGTAAATAGGAACTATAAATAGGCCAGCCATCCACAAAACTGTTTTTATGTAACTTTAGCATGATCCTTATATTCTGCCCCCACTTACATCCAGAGAGCTCACGCAAGAGCAGCTGTCTTTTCTGTACACTTCCCAAAAGCACTAAATCAAAGAATAGGTAGCTGTACTCCAGTCTAAATATCTGTAAGGAAAAGTATGGTGATTCGGTAACATCATCCAATCCTGGTTCAGCTAATGGGAGAGAATTCATCAGAATATCACACAACAGAGCAGACCTTGAAATCCCTAGTCTCGTTTCAGAAACCAACCTATGAAGCTCTTTTGTCCTCAGGCATAGAAGGCAGAGTGCACAGCTTGCTCTTTCATGGGAAAACCACAGATTATGCAAAGTCACTATGTTTTTATTGTAATTAAAAGAAGACTCCATGGGCGTTTTCGCACTCACCTTAATCAGCAGCGACCCCCTCTTCACCGTGCAGGATCTGCGTGGATTTCGCACTAATTGCCGCAGAGCACCCGGAAGAGCCGGAAAGTCCCGGCGTTTTTGCGGCGCAAACGGAAACCGCAAAAAACCAGTTTCCGTTTGCGCCGCAAAAGCACCGGGACTTTCCGGCTCTTCCGGGTGCTCCGCGGCAATTAGTGCGAAATCCGCGCAGATCCTGTGCGGTGAAGAGGGGCGTCGCTGCTGATTAAGGTGAATGCGAAAACGCCCCATAAGTTTTAATTCTGAGCAGGTAAGTGATGTATGGAAAAAAGTCAACCCTTTGCCACTGACCCTGTTTCACTCTCAAGGTGTCCCATCAAGACACATATAACATATGTATGACAACACTTCTCTCCTCAGTCATATGCTCTCCAATTTGATGAGGGAAAAGGCCCAGCCACACCCCACATTCCACATGTATATGGGAGGACTCATGGATGGATTCTCCTTTTGCATCTCATTCCATTAGTCTCCAAAACTACCTTTGTTTGCTGGCTTAGTGTATGTATCACTTTTCTCCCCAATGAAAGCAAAGGGGCTGACATCATTCTCCTGTCCTCCACTTTTATGCTCACAGAAACCCTGCAAGGTGGGTTAGGTGGAGAGTGCATGACTGTCCTGAGGTCACACAGCAAGCTTCCATGGCAGTCAGGATTTGAACCTAGGTTTACTAGATCCTAATGTAATATTCCAACCTCTACACCATACTGGTTTTGCATGACCTGGCGAGCCAAGAGTACAGCATGTAGAACAAGGGTGTACGACTTCCCTAAGCCTTTCTGCATCTTTGGAATCATGACACAGCATGGTGGCTGCAACCAATAAAACGGCTGTCACAAAACAACTGCTGCAGGGGCAAAGCCAGCAAAAGAATGGATGCCATGTTTTACCTTCAGTCACACAGAGAATATTCTTGTACTGTTGGAGGCAGCTGCTGCCAAAGCGACATCTAGCAAAATCCACACAGTCAATCAAATGTACAACAACCAATCAGAAGCCAAGCTGGGCACAGTGTGCCACCTGATTTAAAAAAAACCACCCACTGTTACCAGGAAAGGTGCTCTTGGGGCACCATGGCACCTATAGGCATCACTAGTTTGGAGACTCCTGCTTTAGAAGGCTGCATTAAAGAAGACTCTTGAGAGTCCCTTGGACTGCAAGAAGATCCAGTCAGTTAGTCCTAAGGGAAATCAACCCAGACTGTTCCCTGGAAGGTCAGATGCTGAAGCTGAAACTCAAATCCTTTGGCCACCAAATGAGAAGGGAGCGCTCCCTGGAGAGGACCCTGATGCTGGGAAAGACAGAAGGCAAAAGAAGAAGAGGATGGCAAAAGATGAGATGGCTGGACAGCGTTACTGATGTAACAAACACGAATTTGAGCAGACTTGGGAAGATGGTGGAAGACAGGAGGGCCTGGCTTGACTTTGTCCATGAGGTCGGCTGCAAAGAGTCGGACTCGACTGTGCGACTGAACAACATTAAAAAAATCTGTTGACCATAAACAGTTGTGATTGCACCTACGTTAATGAGTACAAGACAAACTCACCCCTAAACAACAAACTGTCCCCCTTAAACCATTTACAGTTGAATTAATGTAAGAGAGATGACAGCTTTTCATTATTAATGAAAATAATTATTAATGAAAAGTCCTATGAAGAAAGGTTGAAGGAGCTGGGCATGGAGAGGAGGTGGTTGAGAGGTGATATGATCACCATCTTCAAGTACTTGAAAGATGTCATATGGAAGATGGTGTGGAATTGTTTTCTGTGGCCCCGGAAAGTAGGACCAGAACCAGAACTGGTTGAGATTGAATCAAAAGTGGTTTCGGCTCAACATCAGGAAGAATTTCCTGACTGTTAGCGATTTCTCAGTGGAACAGGCTTCCTCCTCGGGAGGTGGTGGGCTCTCCTTCCTTGGAGGTGTTTAAACAGAGGCTAGATGGCCATCTGACAGCAATGAAGATCCTGTGAGTTTAGGGGGAGATGTTTGTGAGTTTCCTGCATTGTGCAGGGGGTTGGACTAGATGACCCTGGAGGTCCCTTCCAACTCTATGATTCCATTATTCTAATTTGGTGGCCTCTATCTAGTGAGCAAGATGTTTTGAAGTCAAAGATAAGACCATTACAATATCTGCCTTGGATAGTTTGCAACTCGGTGGCATCAGAAAGTTCAGAATGCAGTTATTTACAGTGAAAGGTATGGACATGATTTTGATTTCTCATGTTACTGTGTTGTCCATGGTAAGGTAGAAACATTACAGATATTTTTTTGTTTGGTCATCCTGTAGACATTGGTGTGATGTCATAATGCACAAGCCTCAAAGTAGCTGAAGCAGTGTATGGCATCTTGGCAGTGTTCTGAGGTTTTCCTGGGTTATTCTGTAGTCATGGACGTGCTGTGTGATGTGAAAGAAACCTCAGGGGGACCACGCATGATGAGCCCAACTATTCAAAAATGAAAAGTCACAGAATTCATGAAGATTAAGTGTTTCAAAGTATGTAAGCACACTGTGACAGCATACAAGGTATTCGAAATCCAATTTGTATTTTGCAAACGCTGGACATAGACGTGACATCTGGATGGATAATGAGTGTGGTGAACAATAAAATTGTGAATGTATGATAGTTGTTCAGCAAGCTATGACCATGGATATTACATATGGTATAATGTTGAGTTTTCCTTGATCCAACGCAAATAACTTTAAGATCAAGAAGGATCCGCACTTCAAAACCATATTTTGGCTCCTTGGTACCGGCACAAAGCCATGGACCTGTCATTCCTGTGGTGCAAGGTCTGCCAAAAATCATGGTGGAATCCAACGCAAAAATCATGTAGATCCATGAGGATCCATGGTCCAAAAGCAAGTTTTGGTCCCTGGCGCTGCCACGAAGCCATGGATCCACGATTTCTGTGGTGAAAACTCTGCCCATGGACATGATATGTGACTGTATGGAGGGCTTGGGGGGATCCAAGGCAGATCCAAGGCAGATTTCTCCGAAGCAGAAATCATGTGGATCCATAAGGATCCGTGGTCCAAAATCAAGTTTTTGGTACTTGGCGCTGCCACGAAGACGTGGATCCACAATTTCTGTGGTGCAGGCTCTGCTCATGGACAAGATATGTGATTGGATTGAGGGCTTGGGGGGATCCGAAGCAGAAATCATGTGGATCCATGAGGATCCGTGGTCCAAAAGCAAGTTTTTGGTCCCTGATGCTGCCACGAAATAGTGGATCCATGATTTCTGTGGTGGAATTTCTGCCCATGGACATGACATGTGGCTGTATGGAGGGCTTGGGGGATACGAAGCAAATATCACATGGATCCATGTGATATTTTTGGTCCCTGGCGCTGCCACGGAGCTGTGGAGCCACATTTTCTGTGGTGCAAACACTGCCTATGGACATGAAAAGTGACTGGATGAAGGCTTTGGGGGGGATCCAAAGCAGGAATCATGTGGATCCATGAGGATCCGTGGTCCAAAATCAAGTTTTTGGTCCCTGGCGCTGCCACAAAGCTGTGGATCCATGCTTTCTGTGTTGTAGACTCTGCTCATGGACATGATATGTGACTGGATGGAGGGCTTGGGGGGATCCAAAGCAGAAATCATGTGGATCCATGAGGATCCGTGGTCCAAAAGCAAGGGTTTGGTCCCTGGTGCTGCCACAAAGCCGTGGATCCACGATTTCTGTGATGCAAACACTGCCCATTGACATGATATGTGACTGGATGGAAGGCTTGGGGGGATCCAAGGCAAAAATCACGTGGATCCATGAGGATCCGTGGTCCAGAATCAAGTTTTTGGTCCCTGGCGCTGCCACGAAGCCATGGATCTATGATTTCTGTAGTGCAACATCTGCCCATGGACATTGATATGTGATTGGCTGGTTATCTTGGGGTGGCCCAAAGCAAAAATCATGAGGATCCGTGGTTTGGAAACATGTTTTTGCATTGCTGAGGCGCCACGAATTCGTGGAGGCATGATTTTTGTGGTCCTGC
This sequence comes from Heteronotia binoei, assembly GCF_032191835.1. Taxonomy (NCBI): domain Eukaryota; kingdom Metazoa; phylum Chordata; class Lepidosauria; order Squamata; family Gekkonidae; genus Heteronotia; species Heteronotia binoei. The sequence continues at coordinate 78,516,724 of NC_083227.1, read as the reverse complement.
CTATAGTCTAGGACAGGATCTATAGGATTAAAGTGGTTTGATTTCATTTCAATGTAAAAATCATATGAATTCATGAAGATCTGTGTAGATCCGACTTTTACCCTTTTCCGTCTTGAAGGTGCAACTGGTCTCTTACTCTAATCCCAATGAAATCCAGTTGTCTTTAAAGTGCTGAAAACTTTGGAAGAAAATATTTGGAGCTTGATTCAGCATCCACGCTATTTTAAACTTGTTCTTTCCCAGAAGGATCACCGAATTCTAGGTGAAACTATACAGTCGCCCTTGCAATTCCCCTCCCTTGGGAAAGTCTAGTTTCCTTTGCAATGAAAATAATTCTTTGTATGCTCAGAGGCATAAAGCAGCGTCTGCTATTGGTAACTTTACTCACGGGTCTGAGTTCTACATTAAGCACAGAGGTCCTGAGCCTTATGTTAGGGAAACAGGCGCAGGTCATAACGGAGCCTCTAGATACCCATCCAACTGCCAAAAAAGTGACGCCCCCCAACTTTAACGTTGCACGCCTAGCTATTACTCTTCAGCTGGACGAATCCATGGGGCAGGAAGGAGGGGGGGAAACCCTCCTTCCACGCTTCCCAAACGGGTCGTGCAACAAGCTGCTCGTCGGCGGGCTTCGCCTGATTGTCTTGACCAGGCTGAACAGAAGCAGCCATGAGACGAGCGGCACAAGGGGGAACCCTCTGAGGGGGCTGCCCGGAGACGCGTGCCTGTTTCTTCCTCCCCCCTCCGCCCGCTGGTTTAGTAGGGCCCTGCCCTCTGCTGCAGCTCTTTCCCATCGCCCGGGAGGGGGGGGGAATCCTCTACCGCGGCTGCCGTGCGGTTCATGCTTTCGAGTGAGACTGGACGGAGCTTGGACTGTAACGAAGAGCAGCTGCAGCAGCTCCAGCCAGGGCAAACCGAGCCATGAGCAGCTGCCGCGATTCTCCGGCTGCTTCCCCGGACTTGCACGCCTGGCTGGCCTCCTCAGGGGATGCCTGGTAGGAAAGAGGATGAGAAAAAGCAGGATCTGCCGGATGGTCCTGGCCACTTGTCTGGGCTCTTTGCTCCTGGTGGTCTTCTACTTCCAGAGCAGCCTGAACCCAGGTAAGTTAAACATTCACCCTGCAAGCAAAGCTTCCTCTCTCCCGTCCTTCCTGCCTCTTTTAGCAACTTTCGGTCCTTTCTTTCCATTCTTAAGTTTCTTTTTCGGTAAATGCTTGCATCGCACGCGGGGAAGCTTCTGTAGTCATAAGTAGGGGTCAGTGTTGCCTCTAAGCTGCAGAGTCTTGTGAGCATAAATTCTACTTTGTGAGCTACTGGTATCAAAGTTGTGAGCTACCGGCATTAGAGTTGTGAGCTACTGCATAAATTAGTGTGCTCTGGGACCATCCTTCCTGAGATAGGACAAAAACGTGTGAACTGGAGGCTAAAAATCTGTGAGCTAGCTCACGCTAACTCAACTTAGAGGGAACACTGGTAGGGTCCTGTCCCCTTTCTGTTCCAAAGATGTAAAAGACAAGGTGTCCATTAAAAAGACTGCTGGACTGTAATCACTGGATACATTTCAAAGTGTTCTGTAAAATATGATCACATTGCTATATAACTTTTTTTTTTAAAACCTGAACAGTAAAATGGGTTAATAAGAACATAAGAGAAGCCATGTTGGATCAGGCCAATGGCCCATCCAGTCCAACACTCTATGTCACACAGTGGCAAAAAAATAAATAAATTATACACACACACACACACACACACACACACTGTGGCTAATAACCACTGATGGACCTCTGCTCCATATTTTTATCTAACCCCCTCCTGAAGCTGGCTATGCTTGTAGCTGCCACCACCTCCTGTGGCAGTGAATTCCACACATTAATCACCCTTTGGGTGAAGAAGTACCTCCTTTTATCCGTTCTAACCCGAATGCTCAGCAATTTCATTGAATGCCCACGAGTTCTTGTATTGTGAGAAAGGGAGAAAGTACTTCTTTCTCTACTTTCTCCATCCCATGCATTATCTTGTAAACCTCTATCATATCACCCCGCAGTCGACGTTTCTCCAAGCTAAAGAGCCCCAAGCGTTTTAACCTTTCTTCATAGGGAAAGTGTTCCAACCCTTTAATCATTCTAGTTGCCCTTTTCTGGACTTTTTCCAATGCTATAATATCCTTTTGAGGTACCAATATATTTGCTTGAAATTAAGGGCCTTTTGATTTGCTGGAATGTGCTTCTAAGTGTCTCCAGGCTTGGAGGATCAGAGCGCAATCCCAGCCTTTAATTCTATGAAATGACACCAAGCCAGGTCTGTGAATTCAAACGGACCTTCAGCTATTGGTAACTTTCATGAAATAAACAAGAGCTTTGTGGGTTTACTTATCTGAACTGTGGCACGTTGTGTGTTAATGCCAGGTACGTGAAATACTTCAGTTAGCAGATACCAACTTGCTGGAAAATCCTTGTTGAGTTGAATCAAGGAAGTGGCCTCAGGGCAAAAATCTCTTTGAAATATTACATATTTTCTAGCTAAGATCACTTTCCTTGATAGATGCAAAGGCTGCAGGAAGATGTGAAAATAAGAACATAACCCTGTGCAAGCAAACCTGTATATGTGAATTAGATTCCCTTCTAGAAATGCTTTGGGTTGAAATAGAGGGCCAAAAGGAAATTTAGCTATGGGAGTTTGTTATCGCCCATCAAATCAAAAGCTAGAGGATGATTATAATATGATGGAAGGATTAAAGATAAAGTAAAAACTGTGTTGTAATAGGTGATTTTAACTACCCGCAGATTGATTGGGTCAATATGTGTTCTGGTCGAGAGAAAGAGATTGAATTTCTAGATGCTCTCAATGACTGCTGTGGAGCAGATGGTCACAGAACCTACCAGGGGTGGGGCGATCCTGGATTTGGTCCTAAGTAATGCCCAACACTTGGTGAGAGATGTAAAAGTGATTGCATCGCTTGGGAGCAGTGACCATAACATTATTGATTTCACCATTTGTATAAAAAGGTAGTTGCTCCAAAAGACCAGCACAACTACATTTAACTTTAAAAAGAGTAAGTTCTCTGAGATGAGGAGGCATGTGAAGAGGAAACTGAAAGGAAAGGTAAATACAGTCAAAACCCTTGGGGAGGCTTGGAGGCTATTTAAAACTACAATCCTAGAAGCTCAGATAAAATACATACCACGAGTTAGGAAAGGCACAAACAGGCATAAGAAAAGGCCTGCATGGTCAACAAACAAAGTAATGGAAGCTGTAAAAGGTAAGAAGGACTCCTTTAAGCGGTGGAAAGCTAGTCCAAGTGAGATTAATAAAAGGGAACACAGGCTGTGGCAAATCAAATGCAAGACTGTGATCAGGCAGGCAAAAAGGGACTATGAGAAGCATATTGCATATTGCAAAAAACATAAAGACCAACAATAAAAAATTTTTCAAATATAATAGAAGCAGGAAACCAGCCAGGGAGGCAGTGGGACCCATGGATGACCAAGGGGTAAAAGGATTACTGAAGGAGGATAGGGAAATGGCTGAGAAGCTGAATGCATTTTTTGCTTCCGTCTTCACTGTGGAAGATGAGAAGTGTTTGCCCACTCCAGAACCACTAATTTTGGAAGGGGTGTTGAAAGACCTGAGTCAGATTGAGGTGACAAGAGAGGAGGTCCGACAACTGATTGACGAATTAAAAACTAATAAGTCACCAGGTCCGGATGACATACATCCAAGAGTTCTGAAAGAACTCAAAATTGAACTTGTGGATCTCCTGACAAAAATACATAATCTTTCATTGAAATCTGCCTCCGTTCCTGAGGACTGGAAGGTAGCAAATGTCACCCCCATCTTTAAAAAGGGTTCCAGAGGAGATCTGGGAAATTACAGGCCAGTCAGTCTGACTTCAATACCGGGAAAGTTGGTAGAAACCATTATCAAGGACAGAATGAGTAGGCACATTGATAAACACAAGTTATTGAGAAAGACTCAGCATGAGTTCTGTAAGGGAAGATCTTGCCTCACTAACCTGTTACAGTTCTTTGAGGGGGTGAACAAACATGTGGACAAAGGGGACCCAATAGATGTTGTTTACCTTGATTTCCAGAAAGCTTTTGATAAAATTCCTTATCAAAGGCTCCTTAGTAAGCTCCTTAGTCAGCTCGAGAGTCAGGGAGTAAAAGGACAGGTCCTCTTGTGGATCAAAAACTGGCTAATTAATAGGAAGCAGAGAGTGAGTATAAATAGGCAGTATGAAGAAAGGTTAAAATACTTGGGGCACTTTAGCTTGGAGAAACGTCGACTGAGGGGTGACATGATAGAGGTTTACAAGATTATGCATGGGATGGAGAAAGTAGAGAAAGAAGTACCTTTCTCCTTTTCTCACAATACAAGAACTCGTGGACATTCAATGAAATTGCTGAGAAGTCAGTTTAAAATGGATAAAAGGAAGTACTTCTTCACCCAAAGGGTGATTAACATGTGGAATTCACTGCCACAGGAGGTGGTGGCAGCTACAACCATAGCCAGCTTCAAGAGGAGATTGGATAAAAATATGGAGCAGAGGTCCATCAGTGGCTATTAGCTATTGTATATATACTGTGGCTATTAGCTTTTATATGTATACTGTGTGACCCAGAGTGTTGGACTGGAAGGGCTATTGGCCTGATCCAACATGGCTTTTCTTATGTAGAAGCTGATCTTGAAATAGACACTGGTGTAATTCAGTGAGTCTATAGCAGAGATGGAACTGGGTCACCCAGATTCTGGTCCAGCTCTCTGTCTAGTGATATCCCTTTCTATGCCATTCTCTGGGGGATATAAAAACTTCTCCAAACTAACTGAGTGATTTGTGCGTGCAGCTTTGAGCACATGTGCTACCAACGTGATGTTCTTGCACACACGTCTAATATTCAATAATGGGGAGTACTGTGAAAGATCTGAAAAGTATACTGTTAAGCCAGTAAGACATCTAATAGTTGTCTGGGTCCTAGATAGAGGTACTCTTAGGTGGAACCATGGCTCAGTGGTAGAGCATCAGCTTTGCTTGCAAAAGGCCCCATCCCTGGCATCTCCACTTGAAAGGGTGAGATAGCAGGTGATGCAAAAGATCCCAAGACTGGAGCTGGAGACCTTCAGAGTAGACAGTTCTGACATAGATAGACCAATGGTCTGACTTGGTATGGAGTAGCAGCTTCATGGCAACCCCCTGGTTCTGATCTAGACATCTACACACACAACAGTGGGCTACTGGATGCATAGCAAACTGCAGTTCAGTTAGACGGACTATCAGGAATCATGGCTTTTATTTGCTACCTTTATATTCTGGCTTTCTTCTGCATGGAACTCAAGGCAACAGTCATGGGATTCTCAGAAAGTTTCCCATCTAGGTACTTATCAGACCCAGATCATCTTAGCTTCAGCAAAGCTGGTGTGTCATGTGCCTTCTGATTACATGTAGGGGAAGTGAGGGACTGAAACATAAGAACATAAGAGAAGCAATGTTGGATCAGGCCAATGGCCCATCCAATCCAACACTCTGTGTCACACAGTGGCCAAAAATACACACACACACACACACACACACACTGTGGCTAATAGCCACTGATGGACCTCTGCTCCTTATTTTTATCTAACCCCCTCTTGAAGCTGGCTATGCTTGTAGCTGCCACCACCACCTGTGGCAGTGAATTCCACGTGTTAATCACCCTTTGGGTGAAGTGCTTCCTTCTATCAGTTTTAACCCGACTGCTCAGCAATTTCATTGAATGCCCATGAGTTCTTGTATTGTGAGAAAGGGTGAAAAGGACTTCTTTCTCTACTTTCTCCATCCCATGCATAATCTTGTAAACCTCTATCATGTCACCCCGCAGTCGACGTTTCTCCAAGCTAAAGAGCCCCAAGAGTTTGAACCTTTCTTCATAGGGAAAGTGTTCCAACCCTTTAATCATTCTAGTTGCCCTTTTCTGAACTTTTTCCAATGCTATAATATCCTTTTTGAGGTGTGGTGACCAGAATTGTACACAGTATACCAAATGAGATCGCACCATCAATTTATTCAGGGGCATTATGATACTGGCTGGTTTGTTTTCAGTTCCCTTCCTAGTAATTCCCAGCATGGCATTGGCCTTTTTTTATTGCAATCGCACACTGTCTTGACATTTTCAGTGAGTAATAACCTCACTGAACCTCAGGATGGAGGAAAGATGAACCAGAGGAGACAAAGGCCTCTCAAAGTGAGAAGCTGTCCCAACTCCCCCTCTCTTTCCTGTGAGACTGAATCTCCCCATTAGTATACTAGCCCCATTGCAGATAATTTAAGTGCAAGGTGTTTTTCAGTCCTGGGAACATGCTCGTATGACTCTTCTGGAGTTAGGGTTATGTGCCCCAAAAGACTGCTGTGTAGTGTATTTGGTCTTAAGCTGATTGTAGCATCTGGTTTTGGGAGAACAAGCTAGAATACGGGTTGGATCCAGCTAGCTTTTTCACTCATTGTCGTCTGATTCTGCTCCTTACTACAGCTCCCATACCACATGCAAGTCCCCTGGCTCCCAACATTGTCTTGTGGGGGGGGGGCAGTTAAAGGGGATCCTCTTCTTCCCTTTTTGCCCACTGGAAAAGCAGGTTGGATCCAAGTGTAAACTCACATCTTGTATGTGTTTTTTGATTCGACATGTTGCATTACCTCTCTGGATAAAAACATTTTTAATTTCATACCTTGAGTGGAGTTCAGAGTAAGTTAAACGCACTTTCAGTAATTTTGATTTCAGTAACCTTTAATGGCATACCATTTTCAGTGATTCTTTAAATGCCCGATTGAGTGGTGGTTGCATTGATGTTAGTGGAATTTAAACACACTACAGTCTCTGAATGAAGCCCAAAGTCTGTATAACTAGAAAAAAGACTTTTAGTCAATTAGAGTTTAACTGTTTAAAATTAATGCAATATTTAATGAGGTATCTCAAGACCAGATATCATGGGTGCTATTTTATGAAGACAGCAATTAATGAACATGGATTTTCATTTCATTTCTGTTAAGTCATGGCAGATACATTGGCTCAGTCAAGGAACTAAGATAATTGGCAACAGTGTTGCCATCCATGAACAGACCTTCACAGAGGAACTGCCTTAATTTAAAGTTGATACAAAGCCTGTGGCTAATGCTCCACTAGATTAATTTGCTAATTCATTCACTGAATGGTTTCAGCTGTACAGCTAAACAGCCTGGACCTGAGAAGGTTCATGATTTCCCTGCCTGTTTGCTGCAAAGTACTTACTTTTGGTACTTTCAGCAAAATATGATGGTGTGGAAGTTAGGTTTTGATATTCTATTGCCATTTTTCATGATGCAGCTGTTATAAATTTAGCTGATCAGAGTTTCCTTCTTGTATAATCAGTATGGATGGAAAGAGATGACATTACAATTTTATTTTATTGGGGGAAGCTATAATTGAGTTGATGAATAACAGAAGCTCAAACAGGGCATGATGAGGTTGATGTATGTGATAAAATTTACCATTATGTCATTATACAGAGTTTGCTAGACAACTTCTACAGTTTTGAGAAAACTGTGTTTGAATATGTCTGCTAATCATGTACTTTAAAAGCACCAGTAGTTTATCTTACTGGGCCTCACTGAATTGGTGGGGGGGAATGCACTAACATTTAGGGATTCAGTTCTAGATGAAATCAGTGCAAATACTCCTTCACCAAATGTAAAATGGTTTTGCATTGCTTTGGGTACAACTACTCTGATCACATTGAGTAAGAGAAGTCAGGATTTTAATCCATGGCCGGGCTTTGCTATTTACTTTTTAACTAAAAAGCAAATAATTCTGCAGACAACTGTATTAGCAAAAGTGTATCCGTTGTAGGGAGGGGAGGAAATCTAGTGTGATAAAATAGAGCAGCATCATAGACGTGATTCTACAGGATGGTGGACTGATAGCTGTAAATAACCAGAGCCAATCATGGATCATCTCTGATTTGTGTTAAGCCCCCAAGCCCTTTGCTTGCTTCATGTATGGGATGCTGGAATATTATAGGAAACTCACAAACACCTCCCCCTAAACTCACAGGATCTTCATTGCTGTCAGATGGCCATCTAGCCTCTGTTTAAACACCTCCAAGGAAGGAGAGCCCACCACCTCCCGAGGAGGAAGCCTGTTCCACTGAGAAATCGCTAATGGTCAGTTTCCTTCCTCCCAACTCATTCAAAAGAGGGGGCTGTTTAAGACAAAGCAGTTCCCAGGCGGGGCGGCCCTGATCCTGAGGGGGTTCTCCTCACGCACTCACTGACTCAAAAGGTAGGACTGGAAGGTGGCCTTGGGAGGCCTGAAGGAAAACATAGCTCCGACGGCAATAATAATAGTAATAATAATTTTAAAAGCTTATTATTTTTCCCACAGACTGGCGGCGGTGGCGCGCGACCAGAGCCGGACCCCCTCAGTGCTCTTGGCCCCACCTCACGGAGGGGAGGGGCACATGCAGATTGGACCCTCCCGCCCGCCGTCACGTGCTCGCCCTTGGCCATGCCCCTTTTTTGCAGTATTCGCTGCATAAGACGCACACACTTCCCCCCCCCACACTTTTTTTTGGGGGGGAAAGTGTGTCTTATGGAGCGAAAAATACGGTTGGTATATAGCTGCAAAAGTTCATGTGATAAGAATAGCACAACACTAATAATGTCTTCTAAGAAGCAAGTCCCACTGTATTTGGTGGCAATTACTCCCAAGTAAGTGTGCACAGAGTTGCAGTCTGATTTCCTAAACAAAATTACAACCTTGTAATTCCATTTACTTTAGTTTCCTTAGAAAGATGTAACTTGGTTTAGGATTGCACTATGAATCAGCTACTCTTTGAAATGACAGTCTGCCCTCTCCAAGTAGAGCAGTGACTGTCTTTCAGGTTCATAGTGTTTCTTTCAGTTCTTTGTTGTCATGAAAGAGAGATTCTAAAACATCCCAGATCAAATACCTATCTAGGTTTCCTGTAAACCAGTGAAATCCACATAAGATTTATTGTATTTGTTTTTATTTTAAAGGTGTCTCTACACATAACTTTCTTTCTCTTTCTCTGTTAATGTGTTCAGATGGTCTAAAATTTGCAAAACCTGATACAAGCATTCACGCACCACTCTGAAAAAACTTAACAGTATTTATATTTTAGGGTATAGTTCTGCCCCAAGCCAAATTCCATTGTATTTTAGGTGTGAAAAATATCCCGATTAAAAAAAAAGTTTTGTGGGTGGGAGAAGACACTGTTTTACAGTATCTAGATATCCAGAGCCTGAAAATGTACTTTCATACAAGGTGGAAGATAATTGCATTAACAATGACATTAATTTTTTTTATTTATTGGTCTGGGTATTTTTCTATTCTAGGAACATATCTCTGCTTCATGAAATAAATGTTACTAATGTTCAGGAGACAGAATCCTAAAAGAAAAATGTTATAGAGCCATTTATGTGTGCATTCTGCCACAAAAGTGCATATGTAGGAATGTACCTCAACAGGGATCTGTGATGAAAGAGTGGTGTGAAACTTTCTGGTGATCAGGATGCTGTACGTTGACAAGATCAGAACAATGCACTAATGGACTAATAGTGCAAACCTAAGCAGATCTACTCACAATCCTACTGATGCCTGTCCTGGGAATGTACTATACCAATAAGTATGTCCAAAATGCAGTTGCTTGCATGCTGAACCAGTTGTGTGACTGCATTTACAGGCTGAAAACCACAAACAAATACTTCACTATCAGCCAAGTTTATTAACATGTGCAGGAAGTATGTGGCTGTGAATTCCAATCAGGTCTCTTAGTCATAGGTCTTGTGCCCTGTGCAGACCTAATCTTTCTCTGTCAAGAATTTCCTCCCCTCCAGTCTCTTTTGTGGTAAGGCACAACCTTCTGACTTGCATTTCCTAATTGGCTGCTTCTGGGTAAGACCTCACAATGCAGGCCATTTCTGTTACATTACTTACAGGAACTGCAAGCAGAAGGTGAGGCAGAGAAAGCAGTGCCTTAAAAGAGCAATGTCCAACCCAATTTAATGTAGCTGTACTGGTGTAACTCAAGCCTTCCTTTCCCATATCTTTACCTTTAATTGACAGCCTGCATCTGAACCCCACCCAAATATATCTGAAAGCAAAACACACACTGTCTGGCAAGTTGACAACCATCATGTTATATTGGGGTGGCCAAATTGCAGCTTGGGAGCCACATGTGGCTCTTTCACACACATTGTGTGGCTCTCAAAGCCCCCACTGCCCGATTGGCTGGCTTGGTGAAGGCATTTGTCTCTTGAAATCACTTCTCCAAGCCAAGGCAGCTGGTGGCTTGGAGAATGCATTTAAAGTTGCTTTCTTTACACTTCTTCTCCCTCCTCCCTCTCCCCATCTTCCTTCCTTCCTTCCTTCCTTCCTTCCTTCCTTCCTTCCTTCCTTCCTTCCTTCCTTCCTTCCTTCCTTCCTTCCTTCCTTCCTTCCTTCCTTGTCTGACTGCTCTCAGACATCTGACAGTTTATTTGATGTGGGTCTTACATTAAGCAAGTTTGGCCACCTCTGTGTTATATCGTATTAATATAGGGATACTGCTGTCAGCTTGCTGCATAGAGTGGAAAGCTCATGCTGGAATAGATGTTGTTAGTCTCTAAGGTGCCAGTGCACTCCTGTTTGGTTTCCTCTTTTCCCTTCCTCCTGGGTATGTGTGCGGACTCTGATGACCTGACCAGTGGAGTACCTAGCCTATTTGGTGCCTTGGGCAGATAATTTTTTTTAAAACCCCTCCTCCTCATTTTTTTTTTTTTTTTTTTGCTGTGAAGTCACAGCTGACCTGTGGCGGATTTTGAAGGCAAGAGACATTCAGAGATGGTTTGCCATTGCCTGCAATTACATTGGCCCTGCTTAGCTTCTGAAATCTGAGGAGAATAGGTTACCATAGCAGATATTTTAACTTCTTTCAGATAGTTGAGTAGTCTCTAAACTTTGTTTACATAAAGAATATAATATGACTTGCTATTCCATAGGTGCAAGGTCTGCTCAACAAGTGTGATTTTTCTTTCCCCACCAAGTTATCCAAAATCAGGGGGCATTTCAGGCCTCCATGGGAGCAGGCAGGGTTTGTTTGTTTGTTTTTGAGCAGGAATGCACAGGAACACAGTTCTGGCTGGCTTGGCATCAGGGGGTGTGGCCTAATATGCAGATGAGTTCCTGCTGGGCCTTTTCTACAAAAAGCCCTGTCTGAAACAATGGTGATGTCAGAGAGTGTGGCCTAATATGCAAATAAGTTCCCGCTGGGCTTTTTCTACAAGAAAATCTCATTGTGTGAATTAAAGTCCTTGTACCTGAGGGTTCCTAACACTGCCTTGGCAAATGCCAGGAGACTTTTGTGGGGAGGGGCTGGGCGGCAGAGTTTGGGGAGGCTGTGATATCTCTTTTGGGTGATGCTTTACTAGGCTGTCTTTTCTAGTCTCAATGATTTTGACAGTGATAATAGAGAAAATTCCCCAAGTATTACTACACAGAGTAATACTTTTCTCCCACTCCTCAATTTCTCTGGGCAAGAAAATTGGAGCTGGAGGCTGGTAATTTCCTGCCCCTGTGCTGGTAACTGGGAGGCCTGTTGTGCCCACAGAAACACAAGTCAGGATCCAACCCAGTATGTCAATTTGCAGTGAAAGACTGTATTGTTAAACTCTGAAGGTCTCTATTAAATTCATTGTTCTTTGCACTCAATGTGGCTGTATGTTTTAATTGCCAGGCCTATCTTCTAAAGATCGCTTTCCTTTTAAGAAGGATTTCAAGATAACTGTAGTTGCTGAGGGTGAACTGCTTGCCCTTTAGTGACAATTTAGGGGTTTGGGGTGATTTTTATGTATGAGTTTATTCAACATCTCAAAGACAGTAATGATCAAGGCAACTACAGGAATGTAGTAAATTATATATGCAAATTAACTGTGCTGCTCCAGACTTTGAGAGAGAGTTTTTGATGGGTTTAAAGTGGAACTGGCTGATGACACCAACATGCCGCAGCTTTCTGAGAGATTACCATGCCAGCTCAGGCTGTTTGTTCTGCACAAGTCGGAAATGTACAGCATTAAACAAGAGGGAGGAGGTGAAACATTCTACTCCATGACTCTGGCCTGTAGTTGCACATATTGCTGTGTTTCTGACTGTAAGATGAGCAGATCAAAGCACTGAATTTTTCTTTTTTGCAGATATTATACACAGAGACCCAATCCTGAAAGATCTCCCTGCCCAGAACTCCATACTTACATGCTAGCAGCAGACAAGACTTTGAGTCCATCCTCTCATCTCACCTAACAACTTCATTTTGCCTGTTATAACTAGGCACAAGTGCAAACTATGGAGGAGCCTCTTAGGGTTTTTTTTTAATCAGTTATTTTTGCTACAGTTTTTGTCAGAGTCATTTCCCACCTGTGTGTAATGTGGGACCCTGTTACCGGCAAATGAGCACAGTATAGTGATGTGGTGCCAAAGGGCCACATGTCAGCAGAAATAGAAACACACTCTCAAGTAGACTGGGATTTTACTTCGTATGCTGCTTGCATATGGATTGAAAGACAGGTGATAATACAGGGCCAGGGCATAGTTCATTGGAAGCACTTCTGCTTAGCATGCAGAAGGTCCCAGGTTTGATTCCCTGGAATTTCCAGTTAAAAAAGAATCAGGTGGTAGATGATGTGAAAGAACTCTGTGTGAGTCCCCAGAGAGGCCCTACAAGTTACAGCAGGCAATGCTGACCACTGGTCTGACGGCATTTTCCTAAGTGGCACATAAGCAGCATGGGCCATGGCTGCTTGCAACATAATGGCACCATATAGCCTAGATACTTCTGTGCCATAAAATCTAGTTACCTAACTACCTACCTGGACCAGGATTATTTTGTTTATATCCTGCTTTCCCAAAGAGTGCAGTTAGCCTATCCTAGCCATTTTTGGCCAAGTTTGCAGATGACACTAAATTGTTCAGGGTGGTGAGAACCAGAGACGATTGTGAGGAACTCCAAAGGGATCTGTTGAGGCTGGGTGAGTGGGTGTCAATGTGGCAGATGACTTTCAGTGTGGCCAGGTGCAAAGTAATGCACATTGGGGCCAAGAATCCCAGCTACAAATACAAGTTGATGGGGTGTGAACTGGCAGAGACTGACCAAGAGAGAGATCTTGGGGTCCTGGTAGATAACTCACTGAAAATGTCAAGACAGTGTGCGATTGCAATAAAAAAGGCCAACGCCATGCTGGGAATTATTAGGAAGGGAATTGAAAACAAATCAGCCAGTATCATAATGCCCCTGTATAAATCAATGGTGCAGTCTCATTTGGAATACTGTGTGCAATTCTGTCACCGAACCTCAAAAAGGATTATAGCATTGGAAAAAGTGCAGAAAAGGGCAACTAGAATGATTAAAGGTTTGGAACACTTTCCCTATGAAGAAAGGTTAAAACGCTTGGGGCTCTTTAGCTTGGAGAAATGTCGACTGCGGGGTGACATGATAGAGGTTTACAAGATTATGCATGGGATGGAGAAGGTAGAGAAAGAGGTACTTTTCTCCCTTTCTCACAATACAAGAACTCGTGGGCATTCGATGAAATTGCTGAGCAGTCAGGTTAAAACGGCTAAAAGGAAGTACTTCTTCACCTAAAGGGTGATTAACATGTGGAATTCACTGCCACAGGAGGTGGTGGCGGCTACAAGCAAAGCCAGCTTCAAGAGGGGGTTAGATAAAAATATGGAGCAGAGGTTCATCAGTCGCTATTAGCCACAGTGTGTGTGTATATATATATAGATAGATAGATAGATAGATAGATAGATAGATAGATAGATAGATATAGATATATATAGATAAAATTTTTGGCCACTGTGTGACACAGAGTGTTGGACTGGATGGGCCATTGGCCTGATCCAACATGGCTTCTCATATGTTCTTATGTTCATTTTCCCCTCCAATCAGCTTTGTTGTTACTGCGTTGAGAGACTGCAGTTGGCTGAAGGCCACCCAATGAGTTGCATGGCTTTGGAGTGATTTGAACCAAAGTCTTGGTTCCAACGTCAATTTCCAGTCACTACATCTGCTGGCCCCCTTATGAGCTTCATGTGTTCTTTCCCCTTTATGTGGAATTCTTTTTTTAGATTTTCTCAACTTTTGTGGTTTCCTGAAAATGTCCTCATAAGGGATTTGGTAAATGAGGAATTGATAAGGGATGCCAGCGTCCCTTCCTGTTAAAAGAGGAACCAAATGCTGCAACTTCCAAAGAGATGCAAAAGCAAATCAGCCCTCTTTACAGATCAGGCAGTTCTAATCAGGCAATTGAGAATCAAGTTTCATATCAGATGCAAGGAGGGATAAATCTCATGATCACATCATTGTTTCCCTTGAAACCTTGAAAGTAGTGTGGAGGATGTAGAGCTGCTGAAGCCAATGGAGCAAGTTTGTGTGCGTGTGTGTGATTTTGTTTTGAGTTTTATTCTGTCCTTTCTCCAGTGAGCTCAGGACAGCATATCCACCCCCACCCCCCACCCCCCCGGCTGAGTTTTATCCTGAGTATATCTCTGGGGTAGGTTAGGCTGAGAATACGTGATCGACCCAAAAGTGACTTTGTAGCAATTTGAACTTGGATCCCTCTACTTCATCAGCATAACTGTCTTTTTTTTTGTGAGTCTTTTCAGGATTTTCCTGGTAGTGCTAAACCTGTCAGTCCAGGGCTAAACCTGTCAGCTCAGAGACAGGCAGACAGAGAAGGTATTGCTTTGAAGCCCCTGCCTAATACTAGGAAAGACAGAAGCACAGGCTGAACTACCAAAGCCAAGCCACTGAAAAACAAGTAGGTTGGTTTTAGATCTGCCTGTAAAAAATGAAATCGGCATCCAACCTTATTTGAAGTCCTGAATGGATGGATAATCATGGACATCTTAACCTGATATCCCCAAGTCAGGCCAACCAAGCTCTTACTCTGGTAATAAAGATTGTGCTAGCTTTCTCAGCTTCAGACCATGGAGATGTTACTGCTATTCTTTCCATCCAGTTCTCAGCAGAGTTTCACCCTTTTTAGACAATTGACTTCAGTAGACTTAGAAAGGGGGGAGGGGAGGGAGCAGTGCTTACGTACATATGAACATATATATGAACATATGAAGCTGCCTTATACTGAATCAGACCTTTGGTCCATCAAAGTCAGTATTGTCTTCTCAGACTGGCAGCGGCTCTCCAGGGTCTCAAGCTGAGGTTTTTCACACCTATTTGCCTGGACCCTTTTTTGGAGATGCCAGGGATTGAACCTGGGACCTTCTGCTTCCCAAGCAGATGCTCTACCACTGAGCCACCATCCCTCCCCAACGTAGTTTGTTTCTGTCTGTAATCAGGCATTTTCCACAGTACATATTCAGGTCTGAGCAGCAAAATTAGACTTTTATAGCAGCATTAAACAAAATGTTTCCCTTATTGTAGAATAAAACAGCTTTTGTGGCCTGAAAGGAACCTTTGATTCCTAAATCCAAATTTTTGTCCTGTCATAACATGTACATGATGAATCATGCATCCAGTTAGTGCTATAGAGAATCTGAACTTGATCTGCTGAAGTCAATGAGGTTGTTTTTAAAAAAAAATGCTGACTGATGGAGGTAGAATTAGAGCCTTAACTTTCAGTCTTCAAAGTGCCGCACTGTCTTTAGCAGAGCCTTTGAGATTCTAAATGGCTGTGGGATCCATCAGAAGTTAAATGATTTATAAATATAGGCTACATGTTACAACACTTCTGTGCAAATTCTACTGAATTGGAGACTTCCTGCACACTCTCCTCCAAATTTTCAGGTTATCCCTGCAGCCTTTCACATACATAGATCAGGCTGCACAGTCACAACTAAGTCTCCTTACAGATCACCTTTTTTGGGCAAAACATGCAGCCTCTCATGTTATACAGAATCCTTCTTTAGGCAGAATACGGAGGAGCTTTGGGAGATTTCAAAACTTTCTCCTGTCTTTGTAGCTTGTCCCATGAAAAAGATCACTTCCACACTCTTCATCGTTGTGGGATAACCCGGTAGAATCACTGGCTTATGTGGTTATTCTACAGACAAAAGTGAATTCTGCCAGCAGAAAGAGGAATTGGTATTGCCAGTTCCTCATTTCTGAGGGTCTGCTGACTCCCCTCCCCACCATGGGGGCATGATTTCAGTGGGCAGAGCAGGCTGAAGAATGGGAATGAGACTGGAAGCTCCATTTCCAGAAACACTACTCTCCTCACTTTAAATAGGACCTAACAATTTTTGTTTGTAAGCTTGGTAGAAGATGATAGCTTCAAAAGTACAACAGTGTTGTCCCAGATCTTCTGGTGGCATAGTTCCCTGCTTATAATTTTAATGGTTGTTACAACTAAACTGCAACAGCTGTTCCTTTTAACATCAGTGCTGAAGTTGGCTTTTTGTGAGCTAGAAATTTGCTGCAGAACTAAATGTAGACCACTGGTGGCCAGGGGTATGGATCAAAAGATACTAGCTGAGAAAAAGACTCCTTAACAAAGCATAACTGTTGCTGAAAAATATACAGAGAGAGGTGGTCTTGCATATATGAGACTCCAGGCTATGGAACCTTTAGAAGTGAAAACCAATGCATTGAGAATTGTACTTGGAAATAGATAGTTTGCCAAGCAGCACTCACAAATTATGTGTAACGTGCATATTTTTACTGACTCCATCTAGCATTTTGTACCAAGTGAAGTTTCTGAGCAGTTACAGGGGTCACCCTAAAGTACGTGGCATGGTGGCCAAAAGCCCAGTTTAGACAAGATGCTGGGAATGTGCTGAAGCATTTGGCTAACTTCTAGGGTTGCCAACTCTGGCTTGGGAAATTCTTGGATATTTGGGGGGGGGGGTGGAGTTAGGGTAGAAGAGGCAATCTGGGAAATTACAGGCCAGTCAGTCTGACTTCAATACCAGGAAAGTTGGTAGAAACCATTATCAAGGACAGAATGAGTAGGCACATTGATGAAAATGGGTTATTGAGGAAGACTCAGCATGGGTTCTGTAAGGGAAGATCTTGCCTCACTAACCTGTTACATTTCTTTGAGGGGGTGAACAAACATGTGGACAAAGGAGACCTGATAGATGTTGTTTACCTTGACTTCCAGAAAGCTTTTGATAAAGTTCCTCATCAAAGGCTCCTTAGAAAGCTTGAGAGTCATGGAGTAAAAGGACAGGTCCTTTTGTGGATCAAAAACTGGCTGAGTAATAGGAAGCAGAGAGTGAGTATAAATGGGCAGTCTTCACAGTGGAGGATGGTAAGCAATGGGGTGCCGCAGGGCTCAGTACTGGGTCCCATGCTCTTTAACTTGTTCATAAATGATTTAGAGTTGGGAGTGAGCAGTGAAGTGGCCAAGTTTGCGGATGACACTGAATTGTTCAGGGTGGTGAGAACCAGAGAGGATTGTGAGGAACTCCAAAGGGATCTGTTGAGGCTGGGTGAGTGGGCGTCAACGTGGCAGATGCGGTTCAATGTGGCCAAGTGCAAAGTAATGCACATTGGGGCCAAGAATCCCAGCTACAAATACAAGTTGATGGGGTGTGAACTGGCAGAGACTGACCAAGAGAGAGATCTTGGGGTCGTGGTAGATAACTCACTGAAAATGTCAAGACAGTGTGCGATTGCAATAAAAAAGGCCAATACCATGCTGGGAATTATTAGGAAGGGAATTGAAAACAAATCAGCCAGTATCATAATGCCCCTGTATAAATCAATGGTGCGGTCTCATTTGGAGTACTGTGTGCAGTTCTGGTCGCCGCACCTCAAAAAGGATATTATAGCATTGGAGAAAGTCCAGAAGAGACCAACTAGAATGAATAAAGGGCTGGAACACTTTCCCTATGAAGAAAGGTTGAAACACTTCGGGTTCTTTAGCTTGGAGAAACGTCGACTGCGGGGTGACATGATAGAGGTTTACAAGATAATGCGTGGGATGGAGAAAGCAGAGAAAGAAGTACTTTTCTCCCTTTCTCACAATACAAGAACTTGTGGGCATTCGATAAAATTGCTGAGCAGACAGGTTAAAACGGATAAAAGGAAGTACTTCTTCACCCAAAGGGTGATTAACATGTGGAATTCACTACCACAGGAGGTGGTGGCGGCCACAAGCATAGCCACCTTCAAGAAGGGGTTAGATAATAATAATAATAATAATAATAATAATAATAATAATAATAATAATAATAATAATAAACTTTTATTTATACCCCGCCCTCCCCGCCTAGGCAGGCTCAGGGCAGCTAACAGGACATGGTAAACCATGATACAGATAAATAACAGATAATATAATTAATAATTTAGACAATAAAACCAATAAAACAGTATGACATTAAAATACAATCGAATGGCGTATAAGATGGCTCGGTATTACTGATCTTATCAGGAGTTCTGTCTTAAAAAGCTAGCTGGAAGAGGGCAGTTTTGCAGGCCCTACGGAACTGGTTAAGATCCCGTAGGGCCCGCACCTCTTCCGGCAATTGATTCCACCATTGGGGGGCCTTTGTAGAGAACGCTTGTTCTCTGGTAGCTTTTAATCTAGTTTCTTTTGGCCCAGGGATTTCAAGAAGATTTTTTGAGCTTGATCGCAGTGCCCTCTGGGGAACATATGGAGAGAGGCGGTCCCTAAGGTAGGCAGGTCCTCGACCATATAGGGCTTTAAAGGTAATGACCAGCACCTTGTAACGAACCCGGTAGACAATTGGCAGCCAGTGCAATTCCCGCAGCCCAGACTGCACATGTTCCCACCGAGGCAGTCCCAGTAGCAGCCTGGCTGCTGCATTTTGCACTAGCTGCAGTCTCCAGGTTCGGTACAGGGGCAGCCCCATGTAGAGGGCATTACAGTAGTCCAACCTCGAGGTGACCGTTGTGTGGATCACTGTTGCCAGGTCGCCGCGCTCCAGGAAGGGGGCCAGCTGCCTCGCCCGTCTAAGGTGAAAAAAGGCGGACTTGGCAGTAGCTTCTATCTGGGCCTCCATTGTCAAGGGAGGCTCCAGTAGAACTCCCAAGCTCTTAACTCTGCGCACTGCTATCAGTTGCGCCCCGTCAAAAACTGAGAGAGAGACCCCATTCCCTAAACCGCCGCGACCCAGGCAAAGGACCTCTGTCTTCGCTGGATTCAGTTTCAGCCCACTCAGCTTAATCCAGTCTGCCACGGCTTGCAACGCTCAGTCCAGATTTTCCGGGGCATTGCCAGTCCGGTCACCCATCAATAGATAGAGCTGGGTGTCATCAGCGTACTGATGGCAACCCAGTCCATGTCTCCGGGCAATATGGGCAAGGGGGTGCATAAAGATGTTGAATAGCATCGGAGAGAGAACTGCTCCCTGCGGCACCCCACAATTGAGTGAGTGTCTCTGGGACAGCTCTCCTCCAATTGCCACCCTTTGTCCCCGACCCTCAAGGAAAGAGGAAAGCCACTGTAAGGCTGTGGCTGTCAGCTGTCAGCCACTGTAAGGTTGACCCCTGTGGCTATTAGCCACAGTGTGTGTGTGTGTGTGTGTGTGTGTGTGTGGAATACGGCAGAGATGCAATGCTATCTTAGAGTCTGCCCTCTGAGGCTGCTATTTTGTCAAGAAGAACCAATCTCTGTAGTCTGTAGATGTTCTAATTCCAGGAGAATACCCATGCTCCACCTAGAGGCTGGCAACCCTAACTTCTGTGCTGCCCTTTGAAAGCAAGCCTCAGGACTAGATTTAAATGGGGTGCCCAGAACACACTTGTGTAGTCCCTTTTGTCGTCTTTAAGCTTCAAGCTTCTCTTAAGTTTTTCTGCTACCCTTGCAAATCAGGCCAACATACTTAGTTAGGATCCCAGAGGCTATTTGATGAAGCTGGTGTTGGCCTGGTGTGATAACTGAACACACATTGTTGCTGTCTATAGGTAGCAAAGAAATTAAGTCTTAAAGTAAAGAAACCAAGTCTTAAAGTAAGTAGTTTAGGGGGAAGCTAGGGTTCCCAGACCCCTGCCAGGGCTGGGGGATCCCCCACTTTGGGGCCGCTCACTTGATGCTGTTCAGCCAGCCAGTGGGGGAACTTAACAGTAGCAAACTGAGTCCTAGGCCTCTGTTGCTGGCGATGTGGTGACATCACTTTGGTGTGCACTGGAAGCAACGTCATCATGTCACCAGTGAGTCTTGGACACTCTGGTATTTGGGTAAAGCCTCTGTGATAAAACTGGCTTCTATCATAGAGTTTTTGCCCAAATACCAGAGCATCCCTGCATCGCCAACATTATGACATCACTTCTGGTGCAGGTCAAAAGTTATGTCAACATATTGCTGGTGACAGAGATCATGGCCTCAGTTTGCTGCCACTAAGTCCCCCCCCCCCCCCCCACACACACAAACACCAGTTGCTATGGGGTACCTAGCAAACCTAGGGAACGTCCAGCTGAAGCATTTGCTGCTGCTTATGTTTGGGAGCGGCAAATTCAAGAGCTCTTTGTGTCTTAATGTAACTGGGAGTGAGTCAGGGGCTAGAACCTATGGTAGTCCTTCTACTTGCTCTGTTCAAAATATGGGCCCTGATTTTGTATTTTTTGGTCAAAAAAGAAGTTGCTGATCTGCTTGTATAGGAAACAACACTGTACTTGGGGCCTTTCTCACTAGAAGCTTGGTTGGCAGTATCCCTTTGCTTCTGTTAGCATTTCTATTTTAGCATTGCAAATATTGAAGCTAGCAAATGGGTTTGTTTTTCCTTGTGCATGTTTTCTCCCTGTGTGTTCTGTTTGCAGTGGCTGCTCGAACAGCGCTGTCTTGTTGCTGTATTTGGGGCAGAGTAAAGCTTCTCCAAACTTTACAGCTGTTCCTCTGTTGCCATAACTTTGGAGCTTGGGAAAACTGAGCTTTGTTGGGGGGAGGGTAGTGATATCTAGAAATATTCTCTGCTTTACTGTTGCTTTTGAGAGCCAGATGTGGTATAGTAGTTAAGAGCTGCGGGCTCTGATCTGAAGAACTAGGTATAATTCCCCACTCCTCCACATGCAGCCAGCTGGGTGACCTTGGGTCAGTCACAGTTCTCTCAGAGCTCTCTCAGCCCCACCTGCCTGTTGTGTTGAGAGGGAAGGAAGGCAAATGTAAGCTGTTTTGAGACTTCTTTGGGTAGTGAAGAGTGGGGTATAAACCACTCTTCTCCTCTCAGAACTCTCTCAGCCACACCTACCTCACAGAGTGTCTGTTATGGGAAGGGGAGGGGAAGGTGATTGTAAAGCTGCTCCAAAACTCCTCCAAATACTGAAGGGTGGGGTATAAAATTATCTCTTCTTTTTCTTCCTCTCCTCCTTCTCCTCCCCCCCCCCCAAAGTAGTCTCTGGTGAAATAGAACCTGCCTCCTTCCTTCAGGATTCGCAACAGCTGGCAGGTGACTTCAGTTTCCAAACCAGGCCCTGCCCCTGATTTCTGGGTGGGGCCCCCAGCTTGAGGCTCCCAACCAGTGGCCTTTGCTCCCTGCCACTGCCACCTCCCTCCTCACAATCCAAATCTCACGGGAGAGGCGATGGGAGCAGCCGCCAGCCTCCCCACACAATTTATAGGTTCCTTCAACCAGTTTTGCAGGAGGGCTGGCAACTGCTCCTGCTGCCCCTCCCACATGATTTGGATCATGGGGAGGACGGGAGTGCCTTTGCATGATTTAAAGGCTTGGTTGGCAGGGCCTATAAATCATGCAGTGAGGCTGACGGCTGCTTCTGCCACCTTTCACGCAATTTGGATCTCTGGCAGAGGCAGCCCTTTGCTGGTGGCAGAGAGCAAAAGCCGTGGCCTTCCCTCTGCACCTTTGCTGTCACTTGAAGGCCACCCCTGCCAGCGATTCAAATCATGTGGGAGGCCCCACTGGATTTTTGAAAAGCCCCCCCCACACACACACACACACTTAAAAGCTCTGAGGCCAGAGGGGGATAAATGAAGGTCCCTGCACACAGGATGGGTTGACAGTGACTCCCTGTCATGGATATTCTCATCAGAATAAATATGGAACTTTCAGCTATGGTCTGCTATAAACATTAACAAAAGACTTCTTACTCAGGAGGAGAAGTGCCTTCATTAGTGGAAGAGATCCAGCCTACTCCCCCCCCCCTTCCAATTCAGGCAAATTCTTTGGAAAAAGGTTAAACAGTTATTTGTACTACAACATACAATATACAGAGCTTCAATGTCAGCCACTAGGGACTGGCATGTGCTCTAGGGATATGCAAAAAAAAAATAATTCGGAAGTACACGGATTCGGAAGTATACGGGGGAAAGAAATACGAAATCCCATATATTTCTGAATTCCGTAGTTGAAATAGCCACATATACGGTAGATGTGCGGCTATTTCCGAATATATGGCCCCATTATACCCTATGGGCCATTGAAATCAATGTCAAATAGGGTATATTTGAAGCCGCCTGGAGGGAAGGGGGTTTGAGGGAGAGCCCCCAAATTTGCAGGGGACTCTCCCCTACAAACCCCCCAAGTCCCAAAAAGACTGGGCCAGGGGGTCCCATTCCAGGGGCACCCAAAGAGGGTGCCCCTATTCCACCATTATACCCTATGGGCCATTGAAATCAATGGCAACATAGGACATAATTAGAGGCTACTGGGGGGCAGGGGGTTTGAGGGAGAGCCCCTAAAACTGCAGGGAACCCACAGGGGACTCTCCCCTACAAAACCCCCAAATCCCAAAAAGATTGGGCCAGGAGGTTTTGAGGAGAGCCCCCCAAACTGCTGTGCAGCTTCAGGGCACTGTCCCACACAAAACCCACAAGGCCCCCCCCAAAAAAAATTGGACCAGGGGGTCCAATTCCTGGGGCACCCAAAGCCAAACCTAACTTCACACCAGATAATCTCTATAGGACCCAAATGCACTACATACCTCTATCTACTCTATGAACCCTGCAGGCCTGGAACCAATATAAACCTAGTTGCCAACGTCACTGCCACACAAAACACAATCTGCTCAAGGTCTGCTCTGCAGACCTGGCTGCAGCAAACCCAGATGCCAGCTCTCCAGCCCTGCCCCAAACAACAAGGGGAGAGCTGGCCAAGCACAACAAGCCTACTGGTTCTGGGTCTCTCATCCAGGTGCCAGCTTCCCTGCCACAGAACACACAATCTACAGATGCCAGCTCTCCAGCCCTGCCCCAAACAACATGGGGAGAGCTGGTCAAGCACAACAAGCCTGCTGGTTCTGGGTCTCCCCCCAAAAAAAATACCAGAACCAGGAAAAGGGACAACAGGAGAAGGCCAAGAAACTCAACTGTTAAAAAAATGACCTTTTAAACAATGAAAATTAGGCCAAACAGCACCCCCGCCCCAAGAACCAGAACCAGAAGAGAAAAGGAACAACAGCAGCACAACACAGCAGCAACAAATCAAACACAGAATCCTTTTAAAACAGTAAAAAACTTAACCCTTAACAATACAGGAACTTTACCAACCCCTCCCCCCCAAAAAACCTTCACCCTAACCCCAAGAAATCCAAGCCACCCAAATCCGGAAAAGTAAAAGGACACTGCACTTTTAAAAGTCCTCTCACTAAAGAAAGATATGGGCAAATTGGCAACCCGCCCCCCCAGCAGAACCCCCTAACCCCAAATAAGCTAGTACCCACCACCCAAATCTGGACAAGTAAAGGGACTCTGAGTCTTAAAAAGTCCTTTTACCAACTAAAATAAAAACAAGAACCCCAAGACTGTCTTACCTTTTAGACGTCTTCTCTACTCCAGGCAAGTCTGGTAAGGCTGAGCAGCAGCAGCTGCCTGAGGCCAAGGGCCAGCACAGCACAATCTCACACCAACACAGCAGCAATGGAGGAGTCCAGCCAGGCAGACTTCCTAAAAAGGTTCTCTGGCCCTACAGAGAGCAGTTTCAAAAAATAGCACTGCTCTGTGATTGGCCAGATAAAAGAACAACATTGTTGCTGATGGCTGGAGGATCAGCTACACAAAAGCCCTTCAAAGCATGCATTTGCAATGCATTTTGCAAATGCATGCTTTGGATTGGCTGCTGGGGCTCCTCTTCCCCCTCTACCCCTCCCTGATCCCAGGGAGGCTATGGGAGAGGCGGGAAAAGGCTACCAAAGGCGGGAAAGGAGGCAAGCAGCTCCCCTGAGGCTGCAGAAGCCCCTTTCCCACCTTTTGCATTGACTTCTGTATACTTCCAAATATTTATACGGAAGTATACGGGGAGCTATACTCGGCTCCTGCATAATGGGCCCCAATTGGAATCGGCTGTATGCGATTCCATTTACAGCCGAATCAGGGGTGATTCGGCAGTTGATTAGGTTCGGCCGAACCAAATGCACACCCCTAATGTGCTCCCTGTAATTTAAAGACTCTCCCTGGATTGAATGTCATATGATGGGTTTAAACTGCCCTCCTTAACATTGCAGAGCACCTCAACAGTGCTGAAGAAATTTTTTTTTAAAACACAATTTCAGGGAGAGATTGTATAGCAAATAATTTTCTCTGTACATTCAAGTCCTGACATCTCCCACTGAAGTGGATGCAGTTTACCTTTCAGTGCTAAAGATCCTAGTACATATCTGGTACCAATTTATATTGGTTTTATATCAGTTCAGCTGCCTAGTTCCATAGGACTACTTTACATCTCTGTTGCAGCAAAGAACAGAATTATGAGGTTCTTTAATTAAATTATGTACTGTAGTATAAGCTTTCATGAGTTACATTGGGGCTGATTCGTGAAGTGGTGATTTAGGTGAATATTCCAGGGAGAAGGAAAGGTTTTTTGGGGTTTTTTAAAGTTCATGTCTTGTTCCCAAGAATCTTGGGAGCTGTCATTTGGCAAGGGTAGGGACACAAAACAGTTATCATTCCTGAGGGAGAATGAAGATGAACTAAAACTACTTTGTCATTTTATTAAGCAATCTCAGCACTGTTTCAGTTGTGTAGAAACCCTTGAGATTCACTTAGGCAAAAGCGATCAAAGAGATGCAACTGGAATAGATGTGCTGAATCTTCAGTTCTTCCATAATCTGGTTACTGTACTCTGGGCTGAAATTCACCATTCCAGATGTGGATTTGGCAGATCTAACGAGAGACATACCATCCAAGTGTGCACAGTCCTCGAAGGGAAGCCAGTCTGTGAGCAATACATCATCAAAGAAATCTGTTTCTCCTGTGCGTGTGTGTGTGTGTGTGTGTGTGTGAGAGAGAGAGATGCCAGTAGTTCCTGTAGCTAACTTGGTGATGTGGAAAGTGCTGTCAGACAGTTTTTCAGTTTGTGGATAAATGTGGTGACTCTGAGAAGTGGGAATGAACTGCACTAATGTACATATCATCATCTGAAGCAGTGCATGAAATACATTACGTAGTATGCAAATTAAAATGAAGATCTCCCTGCCCAAATACTGTATCTGTTGGCTGTCTCCTGTCTGCTGGATAGGCACTTTAATATTATGCTTGGCTGACTTTCTCTGCTAAGCATGAGGGAAGGTATCTGTGTGGGATCACACATGGGTCTCTAGCATTTCCATTCAGCCAAACTTCCTGCTCTGTTACTTTATGAACTTCAGTTTGTTTTCTTCTCTTTCACTGTCCCCCTCCCCTACTGGCAGGGAGCACCTTTGGCACAAATATATGCAAAACCCTGGGCTGCAAAGTAAGCTTCTTCGCTTTCCATTAACAAGTATACTCCTCATACTATCCAGAGGCAAGAGTCTATTTGTGTTATAGCAAAGGAAGGTGATTTTTTGAAAAGGGGTGTGTGATTCTACTGGTAGGATCATAATTCTGCACACACTGATACAGCCCTTCAAATGAAGGGAGAAGGAGTGGATAAAACGGGCAGGTTCTTATCAGGTCAGTTTCCTTGAACTGCACTAAGTTCTGTGTCAGGTGGGAAAGGCACAAATAAAATATCATTTTCAATGTCTGCTTCTAGTGATTTGTCACCTGGGTACTCTGCCAACAAAAATGGACTTTGGCTGGGTTTGTTCAGCTGAATTACATCATGCGTCTTCTGTTGTGGAATGTTGCAGTCTTTTCCTGTGAAGTGTTGCAGTCTTTTCTTAAGGTATCTGGGTTTTCATCGTGTGACTTTATAACAGGTTAAGTTTATTCAGACTTCCTCCAACTCAGGCCATTTGGCTGAATCCCATAGTGAATAAAAATGAAACATGCTTTTGAGTCACACCATCAGAAGGGTTGACTTCAGCTCTGCCCTATTATTTGGGACTATTTAGGCCAGGTGTACAGACATCCAAATAGTGGTTACTGATGATTTGGAAACTGGCTGCATCATACATGACAGAGTGGTAAACTGAACTAGAGTTCAGGTGGAGACTTGCATGATTTTGTGCTCCATCTTGCAAAACAAAAAAGAACCTCTGTCAACAGAGAAAACAGCCTTTCTAATACGTCAGTTTCCTATGTGCTGGGATTCTTTTTTATATGGATAAGCATTCCATTAATGCATGCTCCATGTAGCGTCTGAAATGCTGACTCAAGTTTTTAAAATCAGTGGAAGCTAAACCCAAGCCTATTGTGCAAATAAGTAGTGGAACAAAAGCAGAGTAAGTACCTGTTACATTTATGTCTTTCCTTTCTTCCATCATGGTACTCAAAGTGGCAGAAATAGGATTTCCAGGAGAGTTACTATCCAAGGGCTGACCAGAAACAGCCCAGCAGAGTTGCTGCATACCTAGAACATATACCCATCTGTGAGCATCTGGCTTCTCAGGTCATCTGAGGCCCTACTGGGCATTCCTTCACTGCCTGAGTTGTGGCAAGTTGGCCATTCTAGTAGTGCTGCTGTGATTGTTGAATACTCTCATCAAGCAGTGGAAATTTTTAAGGAAAGCTTTGGGATCCTGCCTGAGTTCACCTATAGTTTTCATTTTTTTTCTTGGGATCTGATACTTGGTGAACAGTCATTGACTTTTGAGAACTGGTTTGTTTGTTTTTGAGATCAGATTATATGTGATTTTAAAGTAGTTGTTTCTTGCAGGTGGGAACTCCTGGTAGAAAAGTGAGATTCAAAAATGGGGACGTAGGAAGAGGAGTTTTATGTTGGGATTGAAAATGAGCTATGGTCTTCTGGAGGAAACAGTCAAGTGGTAGCGAATGAGCAAATAATATGCAGCAAGGTGAGGTCAAAAAATGTCGTATGAAGAAATGGGCTTTGGACTTAAAGCAGGGATGTGAAAAATATATGAAAAGGAGAGTCTGATCCATGTACGGTTGCCAGCCCAGTGCTAGCATCCAGCAGGAGACTATGAGGAGCAAGGACTTACCAGATTGGCACTGATGTGGTGGAATAACTTCTGGTGCAAACTGGAAGTGATGTCAGCACAATCCTTGGGATTCACCAAAAACTCTATAGATATATTTTTACAAATCCCAGAGATATAACTACCAGTTTGTACCAGAAGTGAATCCCTCCCCCCATTTACCCTATAGTGGGAGGCTCCTAGATCCATGCATAGGCAGCAGCATTTATTTCTTTACTTCATTTATACTTTTCCTTTTCTCCCAGTGGGGACCCAAAGCAGCTTACAATATTCTCCTCCCCTGCATTTTATTCTCATAATTGCACTGGGTGGTAGGTTAGGTTGAGAGTATCAAAAGTCCCAGTGTCAGCCAGCAAGCTCCCATAGCAGAGTAGGGATTCAAACCTGGGTCTTCCACATCGTAGTCTGACACTCTGACCACTGCACCATGCTGGAGATGGACATAAGAGCTCAGGAAGGAGACATCACAGCTGGCAGTAGATCATGGTGTAGTTGTAGGGCAGGACACAGGCTGTTAGTTCTGTTAACTAAAAGGGAGTGAAGAAATTGAAAAATAAACAGACGTCCTTTTAGACTATGCAATTGGATTAAACCCAATCATTTGGGGTAAATGAAATTTGGGTTGGACGTTCAAAAGCATGAATTGGAAAGGCATAGCAATCATTCTTTGGCTTTCCTGCTTTGCTTTTGAATCTGAGCTGGTTCCCCAATTCTGGGGCCCTCAAGGAGAGGCCTGCTCTGCCATGGTCATCCTCTGGATGGTACCGCCAACACATTTTCAATGCTGATGAAGGTTCCTGGTAGTCATGTTAGTTCACAGAACAACCCAAGTAGAAAAGCCATGCAATACTTTTTATTCACACCCTCCCATTCCTGTTAGAGTATTCTTAATTACAGATGTAGCAAGCAAACCTACCCTAAAAGGCAAAGAAGCTGAGCAAAAAGCCTTACATATCTGAAGTTCCCCTCCCCTCCCATTTACTTTGTATTAAAGTTGGAAAAAAGATCTCCTACTGAGATGTCTACCTGAGTGGAATTTCCAAGCCATTAGGAAATACATTTTGTCAGCTGGGTCCTCTTAGGTCATCGGTGCTTTTTGTAGTGGGCTGCTGCTGTTCTGGTGACTGATCTGGATGTCCTCATTTCTTAACTCTTAAAATGTGAAAATTGTCTGACTTAATTAGGAGTTTCAGAGGTCAAGTTCCAAGCAATTTATCAAGGCCCAGTTAAGCTTGATGAGGACAGAATTTCTCACACAAGTTTTATGCTGATTTATTTCCTCAGATTGTCTCCTGAGGTTATCTCACAACCTCACAATAGAACTTCATAAACAAGTAGTATAACAATATTTTAGAAAATATGAATAATCAGTGATAAACCAGCACACCATTGGTGCTACATGAATGTTAACAAGTGGGTAGTATTAAAATGAATAACAACAAAAACAAATGTAAGTTTGGGGAGTTCTTTGAAAATTTGGATTTCGCTCTCTGCGGGAAGTGAACCTAGAATTCCATGGCAGAAAACACATACCGGTACTTAAACACATACATTTTGGATTCATATGCAGGGCCATTTTTTTTACCTGGATGGATTGCAGAGCACCCTGAGAGGCGAGTCATCCTTTGATTTGGACCTTGAATTATTCCTTTTTAGCTTTTTTCCAAGAATTTGTTAAAATTTATTTAAGAAAAAGTACTAGTATCCCCAAGAAGAAAGATTTTAAATACTACTAAATCGTAATGTTGTTGTTCAGTCACACAGTCGAGTCCGACTCTTTGCGACCCCATCGACAAAGTCACGCCAGGCCCTCCTGTCTTTCACCATCCTCCGAAGTCTGCTCCAATTCGTGTTTGTTATATCAGTAACGCTGTCCAGCCATCTCATCTTTTGCCATCCCTTTCTTCTTTTGCCTTCTGTCTTTCCTAGCATCAGGATCTTCTCCGGGGAGTGTTCCCTTCTCATTTGGTGACCAAAGTATTTGAGCTTCAGCATCTGACCTTGCAGTGAACAGTCTAGGTTGATTTCCCTTAGGACTGACTGATTTGATCTTCTTGCAGTCCAAGGGACTCTCAAGATTCTTCTCCAGCACCACATCTCAAAAGCATCTATTCTTCTGCGCTTGGCCTTTTTTATGGTCCAGCTCTCACAGCCATACATTACTACTGGGAATACCATCGCTTTGTCTATATGGACTTTTGTTGGCAGGGTGAAGTCTCTACTTTTTATTATACTGCCCAGGTTTGCCATAGCTGTCCTCCCAAGGAGCAAACGTCTTTTAATTTCATGGCTACAGTCACCATCTACAGTGATCTTGGATTCCAGAAATCTGAAGTCTGTCACTACTTCCATGTCTTCCCCTTCTATTTGCCATTTGCTATTTGGGACCAGATGCCATGATCTTAGCTTTTTTGATGTTGAGTTTCAAGCCTACTTTTGTGGTCTCCTCTTTCACCCTCAGCAAGAGGTTCTTTAGGTCCTCCTCACTTTCTGCCATTAGAGTAGTGTCATCTGCATATCTGAGGTTGTTGTCATAAATCATAATACTGGTTTTTAAAAAGGACATTTCTGCTTTTCCCAATCTTGCTGAAGTCAAGTACTTTATAGTGCAATTCTAAGCAGAGTTATGCCTTTCTAAGCCTGTTTTGACTTCAGTCAATTTAGAAAGGTGACGCGCTTCTTAGGATTGCAGTAGTAAGATTCTCATTGTTGGGCAGATGCTCGGGTCTCCATTTGAAATGAATTAATTTAATCATAGGAGAGGCTTGTGGAGTAGGTACATTTTGTAAATATACTGTCAGCTTTTTTAAATAGAGAACCCAGGCTGCTACTCACAATCAGTTTCCTGTCCTTTGAATATCTAGAAAAATGGAAATTGCCCGTAGCCACAGTGACAGAGAGCAGGCAAAAGAAGAGAACCTAAGCTAGGAGAAGCAATCAGGACTGCAGTTCTGAACATGACGGACATCCTACAATAGCTGCAGCACCAATGTTGTCTGGGTTTCTGTCTTCTGTTGATATCCTGCCTTCCTTCCATTATGGAATTCAAGGGGGTTCCCTGGAAGTCTGCCATCTGGGCACTGGCAAGAGCCAGGCCTCCTTAGCTTCAGCAATGTTGCTGCCCCTAAGGCCTTTCAATAGCGTTGCATTTGCCAAATCCCCCTGGTGAGCAGGAGATCCCTAGTTTTAAGCACTCTTCTTCACCCCCCAGTTACCCCATGGGGAGGGACGAAGCTGGAAATAAATGCAACATGCCTACTTCACCTGGAAGTGATGTAGGCACATCAGTGTTGTAGAGGGGGCTACACTCTGACTTGGGGGCGAAGCTAATTCTACCATAGAATTTTCTTCACAAACAAGAGTGTTGCCTCTGACATCCTTGATATGCCCACATCATTTCTGGGTAACATAGGCATGTCAGCTCTGATGTGCTTATGTGACCTGGAAGTGACATGAGCACATCACACTTCTTCTATTGCCATTCCCAGAGCCTCCTGGTAGGTCCCCTGCCAGCTTGTCTGACTGACCTGGCATCCCTACCTCTCAACTATTTGAACCAGGCCCACAAGTTATTTTACTTGCAGATATGGTGAATAGGATTGCTTACTGCTTGGAGGAAAAGAAACTCCTGTCTCTTTAATAAAGGCTTCATGGGGCATTATTTAGCCAATTATGTTATTTACCTTCATGCCAAAAAAAAAGTGTCAGCTGCTAATTTCCATAAATTAAGATATTAAAGGGACAATTTTTTCTTCAGGATTTTTGTTTACCCTGATGACAAACTGCTTTGGATCCTGCTGAAAATTACTACTGAATGAAAGATTTGTCAGTGTAGTGTGAACTAATTGCCTCCTCTCTCTTGTTCTGGCCCCAACATCTCTCCCCCAATGAAAGTCAGAGAGCTACAGTGGGAGGGGGGAATGGCAAAAATTCCCCCCTCCCTTTCATCAATGGAAATCTTTGGTAGGCTCCAACCCATTCGTTGAGCTATTTCGCCATGTCAGTGGCTAGGTGACCTTTGTGATGACTGTACTGCAGGATATTTATTTATTTATTTATTTATTTATTTATTATATTAGGCTTCTATACCACCCTCCTTGCAAGCAGACTCAACGTGGTCTACAGTAGTTATCCATAAAAATGCATATATGGAACAGTGGGGCATAGTACTGGCCTGCACATCTTGTTGCCCACCAGTCATGTCTGGTGGCCCACCTGGGGCTTGCTAGACCTCTTGGTTTTACTTTCTAGCAGGATGGCAGCAAAGGGGATGATCAAGTGCATTGCAGGCCACAAATTGTTATCCTGCAGTCTGTATTTGGCTTGGTAGATCACATGTTGCACTGGCCATCCTTACTCAGAGGTAGAGGTGAAAAGCAGAATCCCTGTTCATCCCATCCAAAATAATATATTCTCTGAGTTGATTGGATAAATGAAAGCTAAGCACAATATAGCCTTTTCTTTCCATTTTTGTTTAGTTCACTGAACAACATCAAGGAATTGTGGAGAAGTTTTGAAACCAAGTGTCATGACCCAGATGGGGGTGCCACCTGACACTGCCACCATTCTGGAACTATGGTCCCTTGGGAAGGCCCAGAGTCCCCTCCCAACCCTTCCAATCCCTTGCTTTGGCCAAGAAAATAGACGTGTAGACCAGGCAGAGTAACAAACAAAAAAGTTTATTTTAAACAGGAAAATCAATAAAGGGGAAGCAAAAGATAAGGTGCTTTAAAACTTCAGTAGCTTGGGTGAAGGAAAATAAACATAAAGTCCCTAACGCGACTGAACTTAACTGTTCCTAGTCTGTTAGGCCCCAGGCCTAATATAGAATTATAGAATTGTACTTATTTTTGCAAACTTTTTCACTGTATGGCTCACTCTTCGAGTTCCTATTTCTGACATTTAATTCATGAGTATCTCATATCTTTGAGTGGCTTCTACACAGCTGGAAGAATGTTTGAAGGACCCAACCATATAAGCAGACCATCGATTATGTGGGCCCTTCTCACAGAACTGACGCTGTGCCAGGAATGGTGTGTATGACAATGCTTTTGGAAATACTGATATAATTGGTTCATATGATCAAATCATTTCAATATTCTCAATGTCAACATTTTCCTGGGGTTTTTTGTTTGTTTGTTTTTGATACTTTCAGTCCTTCACTTCTCAAATCCTCACAAGAGCCAGTTTGGTGTAGTGGTTAAGTGTGTGGACTCTTATCTGGGAGAACCGGGTTTGATTCCCCACTTCTCCATTTGCACCTGCTGGAATGGCCTTGGAGTAGCCATAGCTGTGGCAGAGGTTGTCCTTGAAACGGCAACTGCTGTGAGAGTCCTCTCAGCCCCACCCACCTCACAGGGTGTTTGTTGTGCGGGGAGAAGATATAGGAGATTGTAAGCTGCTCTGAGCCTCTCATTCAGAGAGAAGGGCCAGGTATAAATCTGCAATTCTTCTCACAAAGACATGGCCTCAGAACTATTCTGGTGCCTAAGAAATAATAATGGCAAGAGTTTATGGATATGTGCAGGAGGGGAGGTTTGAGCAGGAATGCACAGGAACACAGTTCCGGCTAGCTTGACACAGAGGGTATGGCCTAATATGCAAATTAGTTCCTGCTTGGGTTTTTCTACAAAAAGCCCTGGATATGTGTAGGATGCATTTCCTTCCTCATTGTTCAAAAATCCATACCCATCCGGGATTAGAAATTATGCTGTTAGGACAGAAGGTATAGTGGAGAATCTTGAATGCTGTCCTTGTACTTTTTATGATTGGTCACTGGTGTGATATTGGTTGTGAGAGTTCTGGATATTTGGAACTGGTAATGACATTCCTAATCCAACCAGATTTAGGAGACTGAAGGCTGATTTTACACCCCTTACAGTAGCACAATACCTGTCTGAGAGCCCCAATTCATGCAAATGATTCATCCATGCAAGTACGATTTAACTGCAGGCCCAACAGCTGCTCCACATGAAGTTTGCGTGCTGGCTGCAAACAGAAACTGGCTCCGGAAACTAGAAGTCTCATTCTAAATTAATACTGACATTGTCTTGTTGCAAAGTCTTTAACAGAGTGGGAATAGGTATAGATTAAATTAAGAGAGGCCGTTTCAAGTAAAGTTGAAGAAATGCTGCAGGAATCTTCCTTTTCATCCTTGAGGATGGGATCCTATTCCTTATTCAGAAGCCAGTCCCCATTTATCCAGGCAGAGGGGCTTACTCCCAGGTAAGTGTGTGGAGGCTTACAGCCCAGATTTCCCAAATGAATTCCAAAACAAATCCTCTTCTGAAGTTCAGTAGTGTTTGCTTGGTGTTTTGATGGACACCAAGTGCTAATGGCCAAAGGCTCTTACAGCAATACTCTCTCTCTCTCGGCTTGACTTCACGAATGAAGATTTAAGAAAGGTGCAGTAGTCCAC
Organism: Heteronotia binoei; assembly: GCF_032191835.1. NCBI lineage: Eukaryota > Metazoa > Chordata > Lepidosauria > Squamata > Gekkonidae > Heteronotia > Heteronotia binoei. Next base: position 78,483,063 of record NC_083227.1, on the reverse strand, counting down.
GTCTGCTGCAGGCTCGCTGGTGGCTGACAAGACCAATGCGGGACAGGCAGGTCCGGCCACAGTGGCTGCAGGGAAAAGTCTGATTTGGGGTTGGTGCTGTAGCAGTACGATTTTTCCTCAATCTCCTTTTATCCTCAAGACCAGCTATGCGTGCGTTCTCAAAGGAAGAGACAGCCTGGTGGATGGTGTGCCTCCATGATTTGCAATCTGAGGCTAGGACAGACCCTGGTGATGGTTAATGCAACAGGTACCAGGGATTTCTTCAAGGAGTCCTTGTACCTCTTCTTTGGTGCCCCTCTATTTCGATGGCCGGTGGAAAGTTCGCCATACAGGGCAATTTTGGGAAGGCGGTGGTTTTCCATCCTGGAGATATGCCCTGCCCAGCGCAGCTGCGTCTTCAACAACTATGCCTCGATGCTTGTAACCTCCGCCCGCTTGAGGACTTCAGTGTTGGTCACAAAGTCACTCCAGTGGATGTTGAGGCAGCGCTGATGAAAGCGCTCAAGGAGTCGCAGGTGATGATGGTATAAAACCCACGATTCGGAGCCATAGATGAGGGTTGTCATCACAACCGCTTTGTAAACATTGATCTTTGTGCCTTTTTTCAGATGCTTGTTGCTCCACACTCTTTTATGCAGTCGGCCAAATGCACGGTTTGCCTTTGCCAGTCTATTGTCAATCTCCTTGTCGATCTTGGCATCTGAGGAGATGATGCACCCCAGGTAGCTGAACTGCTGGACTGTCTTCAAAACTGATTCACCCACAGTGGTGCAAGGAGGGTGATAATCTTCCTGGGGTGCAGGCTGGTGGAGAACTTCTGTCTTCTTCAGACTAACTTCTAGGCCGAATAGCTTGGCAGCCTCTGCAAAGCAGGACGCCATATGCTGCAGAGCTCTTACAGCAATACACTTTCTATCAAATACATCTGAACTTCGGCAAAGATGCAGATACTCCAGAGAACTTTAGGTAGACTCTGCCAAGGCTTTGGCTTGTCACACCAAAAATGTCAGTGACAGCAATTTTGGGGTGGGTGTTTTTTTTGTTTTGTTTTGGCAAACTTTCCATGTATTGTTCATTTGGGAAGACATGGACTCCTGCATGATGAAAAGGTAAAAAATTATTTTAACAGATCCTAGAAAGAACCCTAACTTACTGCAAATAATGAGAAGGTTTTCTCTGGTGATTTGGGCTGTTCCATCATGCCGAAAGAAAACCAGATGGCAAATTTTGTCTCTGACTTCTGTCAGTATCCCTAGATGATGTGTTTAAAATAGCAAGGAAACAATTTCCAGACATCTCCCAACAGTCAAATTTGCAAACAGCTGAGGTTTCTTTTAAATAGAATGTGGTGAATTGGTAGAAACGGCTGAGGTTAAGTTTCAGATGCAAGGATATTAAAAGTTACGGGCAGATATTTGATGCTCTAATAAGCCTTGTTCCAGTCTCTTTCCTTTTTCTGAGAGCAGCAGAAAGGAAGGAGGGAGAAACTTGGCAGTCACATTTTTCTTTAGACACTAGAACCCAAAGCCTGGCAGTGACTTAGCTGTATGTCTCAATGTCTGTTAACAAATTTAATAGCCCATATGTCTCCTGGTAGAACACATCATATAGCTGACTGCAGTATGCATTAAAGCACCCTTCCAGGAATAACCAGCATTATGTCAGAATTGGCCTGAAGACAGAATATTTTTCTTCTATGCAAGTGCATCTCTAGAGGAACCCATGTGAAAGAGTTTACCACTTCTCAAAGCACAAAAATTCAATTTCGAGGACCTTCGTCTTATCTTTCCTGCAATAAACATGTAAATATTGAATCCTGACCATTTTAGTGGGTTTTTTTTTTTTAAAGAGGTGCTCTAGGGAAGAAAAAGTCTATGTTAAGCATACGTCCATAGAACAAAATAAAATTATATCTCATATCTCCCTCCACCTACAGCTCACAAAGTTTGGTCTTTGCTTCCGCTCCCCAGATGCAAAGCACCAAGGCTATTGCTGTTGATACCTCTGTAACCCCAGATCTTGTTGAATCTTTGCCATTTTCAGGATCTAAACACTTGTAAAGGTAGGAAGGTGTCACATAATTTTGCCTGGGCTTTCTTTAAAAAGCTTACTTGTGCTATTAGACATGCTGTGTCAGTGAAACTGCATCAGTTCTGTATACATCACAGCACCCAATAGGCTGTAGGCTCCATTCAAACCTTTCCTTTTTATGTTGCTCCCATTTTCACAGGCGGTTCTCTTTTGTGGGGTTTATGGTGCTTCCTTTATTATTATTATTTTAAAAAAACCTTTAAAAGAAAGTGCTTTCCTTTCTCCTCACGGTCAATTTTAGTTCCATTTGGGGGTATGGTTCCATATAAAACCATGACTCATGAAATCTTTTAAAGTGTATTTGTTGGCCAGAAACATGTTTTCATTATAATCCCCAGGAGAGAGGGCAGCTTTGACTACTTTCTAATTGCCTGCATGGTCCTGGAATTCAGAAGAACCACAGCCTGGGCTCTGGGATTGGGCAAGCAGAGATAATTGTTCTTTAAAAGAGTATGGGTGTGACTGCTTCCTTTGCGAAGCAAAGTTTGAGTCCAGTGGCACCTTTAAGATCAACAAAATTTAATTCTGGGTATAAGCTTTCATGTGCATCTGAAGAACTGAACCTTATGCCCAGAATTAAACCTTGCTTGTTTTACAGATGCCACTGGACTTAAACTTTGTTCTGACTTCAGACCAACACGGCTACCCACCTAAATCTATCCTTTTTGAAGCATTAAGGGGGGGAAAGTACAGAGAAACGGAAATTGGCTACATATTACCAAATATGAATCCATACCTCTCAGATCCCACATGGCAACTCCACCCTTTATCTCAGGCGCTGTTGCTAGTGCCTTTATGTAAATTAAAAACTATCACACTCTTTCTGTGACTTTCCCTGTTTTTGGAACAGTCTGCTAGAGGTGATGAGGAGGGCTTTTCTAGAACATTGTGTGACAGAGCTGTAGAAAAAGAGAGCATTGGAGAGTATAAGAATAGACTGTCGGTTAACATCTCCTGGTGGTTGTTTGTGTTAGGGAGTGGAATTGGTGGAGTGTTTTGCTATCCTAAGTGTTTTTAGGATTTTAATCTTTAGAAACCACTTTTGAGTCTCATATACAGGAGAACAGCAGGTCAGAAATTAATGCACAGACTTTTCTTAGCCTCCTAAAGGAGAATACCCCTTTTCATTTTGTTGCCCGTGGCATAGAATTTGTGTATGCAAGCATGCATACATGTGTGTCAGAACCTTAAGATGGAGGGTGAACTCTGTCATGGATTTGTGGCAAATAGCATGATATACACTCTGCCTGTTCTAACTCTAAACCATGTGATATTAGTTTGCAGGGTAGGATTTTCTGCGCCTGCTGCTACTCATTAAAATCAATATTAAAAAGATAGCAGACTTCTGAAGATTAGTGATAGGAGGCAGCATCAGGGGAAGCCCCTGGTCTCAATGCCCTGTTTGTTGGGACTTCCAGGGCATCTGGTTGGGCACTGTGTGAAACGGGATGATGGATGGGTTGCTGGCCTGATCCAGTAAGGGTTTTTCTGTTGTTCTTGTGATTGTGTGAATATGAAGTGCTGTCAAGTCACAGCCAACATGGCAAACTTGTAGGGTTTTCAAGGCAAGGGACTAACAGAGGTGGTTTGCCATTGCCTGCCTCTGCATAGTGATCCTGGAATTCCTTGGTGGTCTGCTATCCAAACACTAAACGGGGTCAGCCCTGTTTAGCTTCTAAGATCTGATGAGATTGGGCTAGACAGCACTATGTAAGTCTGTTCTTTCCTCCTGAACTAAAAATAAACATGTTACTGCAGTAGAGGGCTATCTCATACTAAAAAAAACTGTCCTTAGCATAAGGGGGTGTTTTTCCTTCTCCTGGTGGAAAAAGGTTTTCTCTCAGCTTTATAATAATGTTTGTGACCGGTCATTTAAAGAACCATACTGATTCAGTATAATGGAAATGTGAAACTGTAGAATTCCACATACCCATATGGAAGATTGATGCAATGGACTATTAAATGATCAGCCATTTGTACTGGAAAGAAGAACTAAAGGCACTGGGGAGAGAGCGATGAAGAAGAGCTCAAGGACAAAGCTAGCCTCTGCCTGAAAACCATCATATATTTCCACAAAGAATTCTGTGTCAGCAAGATCATTTGATCCTTTTGCATCCTGCAAACACAACTTTGGTTATCATTTCCTCCTCCAGTTTCTTGATGTTTTCCTTATTGAGGCTCCTCCTTACTGTTTTTTGAGCTCATCCATGATCATTCCTACTCAGCTGGGATAACATTTAAAGGATGCTTTAGGTGCAACTAGATCAGTGAACTTGCTGTCAGCTCTGGCTTTGGAAATTCATGGAGATTTGGGGGATGGACCCTGAAGAAGGGTGGGAGGTTGCAGAGGGGAGAGGACTCAGTGAGGTATAAAGCAGCCATATTCTTCAGGGGAACTGATCTCTGTAACCTGGGGACCAGTTATAATTTTGGGAGATCTGCAACCACCACAATCCTAGCAATGGCCCACAAACTCCCCCCTCATAAGTAATTTTATTAAAAAATTCAAAAGATACAGAATAAAAAAAAGAATCACCAAATAAACTGATACAGCGACGGAATGCTAGATAAAATACAGTTGCAATATAAGCATAACATGGCTTAAGAATCTGAGAGTACGCCATCATTACTGCATAATGTGTATTGGACCTAAAGCAAATACTGTAGCACCAGGGATACTATTTAAAACTGGGATTCCAGAAACTGAATGAAGCAGACAGACATAAAAATAAATAGATAAAAATAATTTTTAAAAGTAAATAATAAAATAAATACAGAGACATAGCTAAATTATAAATCATAGAATCATAGAGTTGGAAGGGACCTCTAGGGTTATCTAGTCCAACCCCCTGCACAATGCAGAAAACTCACAAACACTTCCCCCTAAAATCACAGGATCTACATTGCTGTCAGATGGCCATCTAGCCTCTGTTTAAAAACCTCCAAGGAAGGAGAACCCACCATCTCCCAAGGAAGCCTGTTCCACTGAGGAATCGCTCTTACGGTCAGGAAGTTCTTCCTAATTTTGAGCCGGAAACTCTTTTGATTTAATTTCAACCCAATGGTTCTGGCCTACCTTCTGGGGCCACAGAAAACAATTCCACATCATCCTCTATATGACAGCCCTTCAAGTACTTGAAGATGGTGATCATATCACCTCTCAGCCGCCTCCTCTCCAGGCTAAACATTCCCAGCTCCTTCAACCTTTCCTCATAGGACTTTGTCTCCGGGCCCCTATCTTTGTCGCCCTCCTCTGGACCCATTCCAGCTTGTCTATATCCTTCTTAAAATGTGGTGCCCAAAACTGAACACAATACTCCAGGTGAGGTCTTACCAGAGCAGAGTAAAGCGACACCATCACATCACGTGATTTGGACACTATACTTCTGTTGATACAGCTCAAAATTGCATTTGCCTTTTTAGCTACCGCATCACACTGTTGACTCATGTTCAGCATATGATCCACTAAGACCCCTAGATCCTTTTTGCACATACTACTGCTAAGACAAGTCTCCCCCATCCTATAACCATGCATTGGATTTTTCCTACAAATGAACATTTGTAGGATACGTCTTCAAAAGTATATACATAACTATCATGACAGTTAAACGCAAACATACAATCACTCCTATAACCCAGAGAAGAGAGGAAAGAACAGAAGAAGAGAAGAAAAATTAGAAGTACAGTAGAGACATTTGTAAAGGATTATATGGAGGAATTTCTTAGGATGCTACATAGCTCACAAAAGGAAACCACTTAACTGAGAAGTTGGAGGAATTAGATTGTTGAAGGTTGGAGTTGATTTTGTCCATTATAAAGTACTCCCACACTTTGGAAAGCAAGGTGTTGATGGTTGGAGCAGTGGAAGCCCCACAAACTTAACCCAAAATAATGCAAGTTCAAACCCAAACGGCTTCAGTAAGGTAAATCAAGTTTAAGTCCAGCTTGATATTTAAATTGAAGGCCATTTCTAATCCTGCAAGCTACTTGGGAGAATGTCCAGACATGGGAGAGAAACCACACAATAGTATTTTCACATTCAGCACAGAAATGCCTTCATATTTTGCTGTCATTGGGTTGTTGGGGTTTTTGCATTAAATCTGAAAATTAAGAAGGAATTTGCAGACAGTATATTTGAGTGAACATTTTTTAAAACCCACAAATATATCTTGAAATGTGTACATTTTTGTATCGAGAAGTTCTGTGCAAGCTGGTTTTTATATGTGTACTGCATTTGGATACAGATGGAAGAGAAATAAGTAAAACGTCATGTTTTGGACATTGCAAACATGCTTGCTTGTAAACTAGCCTTTGCTTGTAAACTAGCCTGTATATGTCAAACTGGTAACACAGAAATTATTTTATAGAAATTATTATAGAAATTGTAGAATTTATAGAAATTATTTTAAACCAGTAGTGATCAACTTTCGACTGAGATTGGCTAGCAAATCTTTGGTATGTTCTGGCGTCTTATAAAAAGTTTTAATTTCTGTGCAGTTTTGTGTTTTACAGATATTGTTTTGTCTGAGTTATTTAGTCTTGTTGATTGATTTTGCCCTAAATATGTTCATAGAAAAAGGTGACAGTTATGTTTTATTACAGTAATAATGTAGCTATTACATTGAGGCTATACCTGTTGAGAGTACGTAGCACCTTTAGTGTGGGTCAGAAGGTTCTAGAAAGTTGCCTTTTTCTGGAATATCAGCAATTTAAGATCTTTTACATGAAATGCCCTGTGAGAAAAGGAAAAGCTAATTCCATCAACATTACTGATGGGGTCCTGAGGCATACAGAAATTGAGCATTGTTTCTGGTATAATGTTCTTCACTGGTGTGCTTTTAAGAGCAATTCCTATGAAACATATAACTGAAAAACAGCATGTTAAAGTGAAGAATCCATGTTGGTTTTCCAGTTAAAAATCAGCTTAGGGTTGCCAAGTCCAATTCAAGAAATATCCAGGAACTTTGGGGGTGGAGCCAGGAGACATTGGGGCGGAGCCAGGAGCAAGGGTGTGACAAGCATAATTGAACTCCAAGGGAGTTCTGGCCATCACATTTAAAGGGACAGCACACCTTTTTAAATGCCTTCCTTCCATAGGAAATAATGAAGGATAGGGGCACTTTCTTTTGGGGCTCATAGAATTGGACCCCCTGGTCCAATCGTTTTGAAACTTGGGGGGTATTTTGGGGAGAGGCACTAGATGCTATAGTGAAAATTTGGTGCCTTTACCTAAAACACAGCCCCCCCCCAGAGCCCCTGATACCTTCAGATCAATTCCCCATTATACCCTATGAGAATCGATCTCCACATAGGGAATAATGAAGGGCCCAGCAGACATTTCCTCCTCCCCCCGCCCCCTTTCTGGTGACTCTGAAGCGAGGGATTGGCATCTCTACTCACCAGTTGCTGCCAGCTTCTTAAAAGTAACACAGACACACCATCCCAAGAGGAAGCCTTTCCAATAAGGAGACTGAAGCCTCCAGAGGTGGAAAGTCACATGGTAGCTTTAGGGGCGGGGCTTCCCCCCGTCAGCCAACTGACTTGGGGCAGGAAGGAGCCTGGGAAAGCGGAAGAACCCCCACTGGGGCCTGGGGATTGGCAAGCCTTAACCAGCTACAGAATTCTAAATTCCTGCTGGATTTTGCATTTGATTTTTCTTCCTGAAAAATCTGTGCTGGATTTTCACTTGCAATGTAACATATTAAAGATATATTGGCCACAATTAATTTGGAAAACATGGAGGGAAAATGTCTGGGAAGTAGGAGCCCAACCATATGACCATCAGCTTTATGCTGTTTTCACACAAATGGATCAAGCCTCACCACATACAATCAGGCAGTTGAAATGTGATTGAAAATGATGGAGTTTTTACATAGTGTACAACACTGTTTTTAGAACCCTATAGTGATCTCTGTCCTTTCTTTGTCTCATGATATATTAATCCACAGTATTTTATAGATCCACATTTTTATAGAAGAATAAATTATAGCTGGGGAGTTTGTCTGTTTTTGAGCCAGCACTTACTCAGTAATATCCTACAGATTTTATTATTTTTAAAAACAATTGGCTGCTTCTCTGCACAAACAAAATATACAAGCCTGCTTATCATAAATAGTGAAATACAATCAGTTGACATTTTTGTGACAATATAATTAAGAGGGACAGCAGTTAAGCAGGAACAGAAAATCAAATTCCCAGGTAGTTGCACTGGAATTTTAAACATCTTTAAAATGCTATGACAAAGAACAGAATTCAGAAATAGCCACTGTTTAAGATCATGAACTAATAGGATAGACTTTGCCTTGCACCTGGAAGATGGCAGAGATGGCACACCGTGATTGACATGGTAAGTTCTGCAAACAGACCACATTCACTTTGGTAGCTGTGATGGCACTCAGTGAAGGCCTCCAGGGATCATCCTGGTTTATGAACCGAAGGCAGTGCACCCCAGTTCCAAGCCTTCAAGGGCCATAGTAGCATTACGAGTTGTTCCCAGAAACAGACAGGAAGCCAGAGGAGATATTTGAGCACAGGAGAAAAATGTTTGTTGTAGTGAATCCCTGGTTACAAAGATTCCAGGAGATTTTCACTCCAGTCTATTCAGGTCAGATACTGTTGCAGGTGCCTCAAATAAACAGGGGAAGAAAATGTTCCTGAATCACAAGCAGTTTGTGAGGAATAATTGCTCTTCATTCTCTTCAAAAAGACATTTGTTTCAAAGATGGAGAAGAATGCCAGGACTGTTCTTTAGCCAGACCTGACAAGAGTTCTGTCTGGAGCTTTCTGGCCTCCACCTCTTCAGCGCTGCTTCTGAAAAGGCAGTTCTGTGAATGTAGAAAGACTTTGGAACGTTTCAGACACCTGAGCCAATTTTGCTCTCACTCTCCACTGGAAATATTCAAGAAGGCTGGAATTATGATAATCTCCTGGCGTGAGTAAGATCACAGTCCATCTTATTAACTTGTGGTGAAGGAGGCATGATATTGGGTAGTATTTCCCTTTTTGAAACCTGGGTGGCTCTTTGCTTGGCAGTTCTCCTACTTCACTTGAATAATTTTCATACTTCATATAATGTTTCTCATTATTTGTGGCTAGTTTGTAGATACATATGCATCACTTGATTACTTTACATTTAATGACTGTCCACTGAACGTAGAAACTTATTCCACTGGAAATAATTTTGTGTTGAGGTGATTCATGGTAACATAGAAGTTCTGTCAGTAATTGGGATGGCCCATTCATGTGTACAAATCACCACTTGATGCACACTCCTCAACTGGTGGACATTAATTTGTGCTGTAGGTCATAATCACTCAACATTTGATGACCTGCAGTTGAATATGTTAACTGGCTTAATTGAAATTCATGGTGTTTGGGGTGAGATGATCTTTGATATTTAACCTGCGATGGATCATTCATGCATGTGAACAATCCTTTCAGTAATGAGTGTTTTATTGATGTTTTATACATAATAACTAGTACAAATAATATATATATGTATATATATAACTCACAAATAAATAAAAAAAATTATACATCACAAATATTAGAAATTATAGATTGAATAATATTGCATGTAAAGATCGGAGATTGGTAAAAGCAAAGCACTGTAAGAAGGGTGAATTAGAGAACAAATTAGCCAATATAAAAGATTTACCACAAACACAAGTCATCAATTACTTTAGGAATTTCCTGTAGAGAGGACAAATATTCTAAGATGGGGAAACAAACAGAAGTAAAATCGGAGGGTAGAGAGTGTCAAAATGCATAAGATTATCCAAGAGCTTAGCCATGTGAGTAATCTTTTTGATGGTGCAGCCATCAAATTATTAACATGCATGTGTAGGGTTGCCAGCTCTGGTTTGGAAAATGTCGGAGATTCTAGGGGGGTGGAGCCTGGGGAGGGTGGGGTTTGGGGAGGGACATCACTGGGATATAAGCCATAGAGGCCACCCTCCAAAACAGCCATTTTCTCCAGGGGAATGGATCTCTGTCTTCTGAAAATCAATTGGTATGCTGGGAGATCTCCATGGTCCATCTGGAGGTTGGCAACCTTATCAGTGAACCAGCCCTTAAGAGCATGTATTCTTTTATTCTGTGGTAAGAGGGGATCCCCTCCGACTACCAAAAATGTCTGTACTGGGAATCATGGGACCTACATAAACAAAAGTCATGTGAAATGGGTAGTGATGAGGGGAATCAGATGAGACTGAGTGAAGAAGCTGACTAGATCCAACCTTGTATTTTCAAATAGTTTATTCATGTCCTTTTAAAAAGCTATGACTCTTTGCTGCTGCATTTATAGGAGACTGGGACAGCTGTCCCAGATCTTTGCCCATCAACTGTCTCCAGTTGCACTTTTCAGCAAGGTGTTATATTTGTGGGTTTGTGCTCAATAGGTAGTCCAAGCCTGCTTGGAACAGTCTGTTCTTTGTTGTATGATGTTTTGTCAGACCACAAGCATGAAAGGTCTGTCTTAGAAAAAGAAACGGCCTGTACTCAGGAGGCAGAGATGCCTCACGAGGAAGGGAACACTACTGATTAAGCATAAAGATGCTATTCAGGGCCAATATAAGCCGGGCCTTGAATGGCAGGAAAATTGCTGGATTTCCTCCATTTAGAACTGTGTGAAATCGTCTGTGAAGCACCTTGGTTTCGGGCTCGAAAGATGAACAAGCATCTGCATATATAGCATGGTGCATGCTGCAGAATGGAGAAAGAAAAAGCAGTTACTAGTTTATCCCATGGAAAATATGTCGCTTTAGGGCCAGAGGGAAGGTAATTTGTCAAGTTCACAAGGTTTGTCAGAATGGTTTCATGATTGATTCAGATCCCCAGCCTCAGGTGGCTACTGGTTTTCTACAGTACTTATTTTTCAGTTCAGCCCTGGGGGCAGGGAGGATCTTGACATGAAGTTCTAACAATATCTTATTAATCTGAGCTCCTCTTAAATTGAGAAGTGTCCTAAGCCTTTAGAACAGGGATTTTGAGCATGGGCGTTGTCCTGCTACCTCAGCATGTCAGGGCAAGATTCAGATGTTTCATTTCCTGTCAGACATTCAGGAGAAAATCTGATATTAAAAGCCCAGGAGCAGGGCTAGTTAATTTAAAGTGTCTGCTGCATAAATATTAGGAGGCTTCCATAGATTTCTGTTGCTACTGGGGTCCTGGTATCCGAATCAGAGTTTCATGGCTTCATTAGTGGCTGACTTCCATTAATTTGCTTCTCAGTTCCATGGTTCCATTTTCCAGGATTTTACAAGGGGGCAGAAATTGAGCACAGTGGTCAAACATTGACTTCGTTGACTCTCCAAATTCCTCAGAGTCACTAAAAGGGCAAGGCTCCCACAAGGGGGGGAGGGGGAGCCCAAATGAGCCTGCCAATGTGAGAAAGAGAAAAGAAAAGAAAACTCTAGACTTTGCACTTAGGATATTTTGGTTACTGTCTTCATTGTGTAAGAGAGAGCTGGGAATAGCAGAGTTTGGGGAAATGAATCTTCAGCCAATGTGAGAAAAAGAAAAGAAAACTAGACTTTGCACTTAGGATATTAGAGTTAATAAATATTTTGTCTCTTTCTCCTTCTGGGAAGAATGTGATAAATACCTGGGATTTTTTGTTTACTTAATGTATTTCTAGGATGACCCAGGCTCATCTGATTTTGGCAGCTAAGCAGGGTCAACCCTGATTAGTATTTGGATGGGAGACCACTAAGGAAGTCTAGCATCACTATAGAGAAGCAGACTAAGGCAAGCCAGCCCTGAAGGTGGCCAGTTCGGTGTAGTGGTTAAGAGCACAGACTCTAATCTGGGAGAACCAGGTTTGATTCCCTACTCCTTCACATGTACCTGCTGAGTGACCTTGGGTCAGTCACAGTTCTTGAAAGAGCTGCTTTCTCAAGAGCAGTTCTGGAAAGCGCTCTCTCAGCCCCACCTACCTCATAAGGTGTTTGTTGTGGGAAGGAGGAGGGAAGGGAGGTTGTAAGCCTCTCTGAAGGGCAGGGCATAAATCTAATCTCTTCTCCTTCTTGCCTTGAAAATCCTATGGGGTCACCATAAATTGGCTGTGACTAGATGGCATTTTCCACCACCACCAAACTGCAAGGCAGTTATTAAAGGCAACTAACAAAGCAATAACATCCAAAGACAGAAAACTGCAGCATTAAAATTAGACTAAAATAGCAGTTGTAGAAATCCTTCTTTAAAAGCAGTTAAACAATTAGTGGCAGCAATGAAAACCAATCCTCAAACCAGCATGAAAGCCTTTAAACAACTTTAAAGAAAGGGCGCATGTGCATACACACATGCACACACACACAGCAACATAACCCAGTAAAATTAAACAAGGCATCATGTAGGCACTAGCTAAAGGGTTACAGGTTGGGTATTTCATAGGCCAGGTGCTTAGTAGCAGATCCCCTTCCCTCTGTTAGCAGGGTGTTTGAATGGGAGCCTCAGTCCGATGAATATCAACAATCTTGGGTGGACTCAGAATGCATGACAGTGTGAAAAACACCAAGCATTTAGGTTTAGTAAATATAAAGTAAGTGCTAGTTTGAAAACAGCTGTATTCATTCACTTCTTTAACCTTTAGAACATCTCCCTAAACCTGAGTCATAGATCCTATCATTCTGGGCTTCTCGGCATATACCATAAAAGTGGCAAGAGGCAAACTATTCATAACTCCAGTTCTTCACTTCTGCATCCTCTGTGAAGCGTCCTGATGCAGGGACCAAATTTTTCTTAACACTAGGCCCGGAAGGTAGAGGGAAGAGTACTTGCTCAGGCCATTCACGCTTTCTGTCTTGCTGCTTCAGTGGAAAGGGCAAAGAGGAGTAAAGTGCCATCAAATCAGGGTTTTCAAGGCAAGAGATGCACAGAGGTGGTTTGCCATTGTCTGTGTCCATGTAGCAACCCTGGACTTCCTCTGTTGTCCAAGTACTAGCCAGGGCTGATCCTGCTTAGCTTCTGAGAACTGGTGAGATTTGGCTAGCCTGGCCATCCAACTGATCCCTGAAAGAGGTTTTCCACACCTAAGAATAAAAGTATTAGAGCCTTGTGAGCGTAGAGTTGGCTGTGGGACACATTCCAGTCCTTGTCTGTATTCTGGCTCTTATTAGCAGTATTCTTATGTGGCACAACTAAGCATGAGAAAGGATCAAAGATGTTTGTTAGCTTTATATGTGAAGGTGATTCAGTTGTGATCTGCCTTAGAATACTCTGGAGCGTGTGTGTATGTGTGTTTATTATGGCTGAACAGAGAATAGCGACTCAATTCCCTTGCAATACGTGTTTCTTCTGATCGAAAAAATCCAGTAGAAAAAGGCAGCTTGCTATTACAGTCTCTCTGAATGTCCCTTTTGTAGCTGTTTTTCAACATTTTAAATTATAATTTTAATGTGGGGAGAAAGGAAAGCAGCCTCCAAATGAAGTTGGCTTCTTCAAAGCAGTGCTTTCCCCTAAAAGCAATAGACAGACAATAAAACATTCTCCTAGATCCTTTTTCAGGATCTCTGCCTCTAGGTGAGCCACCAGCTGTAATTACTGCCTGAAGCTATAATTTCTAGCTTTATGTTAGCTCTATCATTTGCCCCACCTTTTTTATTCTGTGTAGACACAACAGGAAGGGAGTAAGACTTCAGTAGCATGGGAGACAAAGAAATTAACAGATGCACATAACTCTCCCACCTGCCTCTATTTCAGGCTTTCCAGTAACAATACATGAAGATCCAGATCAAGTCCAGCACTTCTGAATGCCACAGATTTAAATGGGAGAATTTGACATCTGCTTAAACATTTAAACCAGTTTATTTCAGTTGTGATTTTGACAGAGGCAAATGACAAAATCATTTTTGTAAAAGTCAGTAGATACAGTCTCTCATGCCACATCATGACTGTCAAATCCACCACTTATGCTGAACCTTGCCAAGGAGCTGCCATGTTTTATGCCCTAGGTTTCCCATTGATATTACGATTGTGCTGTGGCTGATGTCCAAGGATGTGAGTTTCTGGACTGAGATCTGTTCCTAATCACTTCTGAACAGGGAAACCTTGTCTGGCTGCAGTTTATATGATGTCACATTCGGCTGCCTGGGATTCTGGAATGTTGTTTGTTCTGTCTCCAAGCAGTTGGATCAGTCTCCTGGGGTATGTGATGGTCCCTCTGCAAATCAAATGGCCAGAGGAAGCAGAAGGGGGGGTGGGGATGGACAGCTTCCAAATTGAAGGGAATTGAGAGTTGGGATTAGCCAGGGATCTATGCTGAGGCTGGTCTACTAATTTTTTTTCATATATGACATGAAGTTGCAGTTGAGGTACTGAGGTTCACATCAAATTATTCCTGATAGTGGAAACACAAGGAGATGATGAGAGCTCTGAAAGGACTTCTCCAGATTGGATGAACAGGCAACAAAATAGCTGACAAAATTAAATACAAGTGAAAAGTGATGTATATCAGGACAAAGTGTTCGAATTTCATGAATATGCTGGTGGGGTCTGAGGTGGTGATGACAGACATTGGGGTTGTAGGTGAATAGCATACTGAAAACTTTGACTTCAGTGTGTAGCATCAATGTTGTTGTTGTTAGGCAAATTCCATGGTAGGAGATCATCAGAAAAAAACTGAGGATACAATTGGTATTATAGCATGTCCATATGTAAGCCCTTGACATGGTCACATTTGAAATACAGTATATATATTCTGACAGCTCAAAAATGGTATTGGAAGAGTCCAGAAAAGGGCTACTAAAATGATTATGTGGTTGCCCAGTTGAACTTGGAAAATTTCTAAAGATTTGGGAGGTAGTGCTTAGCAAGGCTGTAATGTAAGATTACAAAATCCAGTTTGGTAAATTCTTGGAAATTTGGGAGTTGAGGCCCTTGGGAGGATGGGGTTTGGGGAGGGGAGGGATCTCAGTGGGGTATCAATACCATACAGTCCATCTTCCAAATCTGCCATTTTCTTCAGGGGAACTAACCTCTAATTCTGGGAGATCCCTAGGCTTCACTTGGAGACTGGCAAGTCTAATTTGATATCAGACCCCATTTCATTGTCCGATGAAGTGTGCATGTACATGAAAGCTTACATTCTGGATAAAATTTTGTTGGTCTTTAAGGTGCTTCTGGATTCCAACTTTGTTCCATTCCCAGTTAGGATGGAGCTTTTCCAGAAAAAGGGATTTCCCCTTTTATATCTGTTTTCCCACAGGGTTTCTACAAAACATCAATGACTTGGAAGGACTTTCTTGGTTCCCTATAAGTATCATCTCCCTAACTAACATCTCTACACTAGTTCTATTGCTTTTGAGACTGGGCATTTTTGGATTGTTTCCAGCATTCCCCCAAAATTGTACTGTCGCAATAGCTAACTTTGTGTGATTTTTTGTTAATTTCGCTAAAGCTGTTGTGACTATTTAGCCAGACCAGTGGTTTCCAGTCTGGGAACCAGGAGTACCTAGTGGGGTTTGGAGTTACTGCAAGAGGTCCATAAATTCATAGGTGCTCTAACCGTGGTCTTGATCTTTTTGTCATTCTGCATTCTGTTAATCAATGAATGAGAGTAGTACAGCTGCTATCATGTGAGGGGTCCACTCAATTTTTGATGTTAAAAAGGGGTCCTCATACTTGAAAAGGTTGGGAGCTACTGAGCCAGACCATAGAATTCCCATATGTAATTTTCTGTCTGTCAATTTGTCTGTGCTTTTTGTCTGTTAGTGACACAGCCTTGTTCATCACTATGATTATTTGCAGTTCTTGTGGATTACTCCCTGATATTAATAGCCTGGTTTGTCTGTGTGACTATGTCACTTAGGGTTTCCAATCCCCAGTTGGGGGCAGGGGATCCCCCGATTTGGAGGCCCTCCCCCTGCTTCAGGGTTATCAGAAAGCAGAGGGTGGGGGAGGGAAATGTCTGCTGGCCACTCCATTATACCCTATGGAGATTGATTCCCATAGGGAATAATGGAGAATTGATCCATGGATATCTGGGGGGCTGTTTTTTGCAGTAGAGGCACAACATTTTCAACTTAGCATCCAGTGCCTCTTTTGAAAACACCCCTTAAGTTTCAAAAAGAATGGACCAGGGAGTCCAATTCTATGAGCCCTAAAATAAGGTGCTCCTATCCTTCATTATTTTCAAATGGAGGGAAGGCATTTTAAAGGTGTGCGATCCTTTTAAATGTGATTTCCAGAACTCAATTTGGAGTTCAATTGTGCTTGAACACCCTTTCTCCTTGGTTCTAGCCCCAAAGTCTCCCGGCTCTACCCCCAAAGTCCCCAGTTATTTCTTGAGTCAGACCTGGCAATCCTAATGTAATTCATTGCAATGTTGTACTCTCTTGATTTCCTGAAGCAGTTCCAACAACATACTCACAACACAGGGCAGTTTAGGTTTAACCTCACTTTAGCCCATCATGTCCAAGCTGTTTATAGTAAATTGAAGAATGTCCTGCTGGCCAGCCAAGAGCTAACAGAATCAGACAATGAACAAAATGGCCCATGACGTTTTGGTTTCTGAGGCAGAAAATCTAGATGATGCCCAATCTTCATGATGGCAAAAAAATGAATATTCTGCTTTTTGATAACATCCCAAATTTGCCATGTGAGAAGGGCAGTGCAAGTTTCCTAAATAGCTCAGTTGACAATGGATAGTCCTCTTCGGATTATAGCTAGCATTTTGGTCTTTATGTTCACAGCATGAATAGTTCTTGTGACTTGTTTAACACCCACAGTTTGATGTTGACATCTGCATTTCAATTTTCAACTTTCAGAGCTTGTGGGCATCTCCAAACAATAATGCTTTTTGTCTCAGATCACATATTCTATAAATCCTGCCCACACTTGTGTTCTCAAAAATTTGTGCATGAGAAATCCATATTGGACAATGCTCTTGGCCTTTTCCTTTGGTTTCCATATTCCTGGTTTAGAAGGAGAAATTAATTATATAATTTTTAGCTCCTAACTTCTTCCTACCACTCAAACTGGAGACTGCTGGGCAGAAAAGCAGAATAAAGTGGTGGTCAGTTTCCCACTCAGGGCCACACTAGATGAGATATACAAAGGTTTTCCAGCAGATCATGGCAATGGTCTTAAAGGAAGAGGCTTAATTTTCCTCACACACACAAACACCCCCTTTGCCATTTTCCCATTGCAAATCACACATACTCTCCTGAGCTATAATTTCTTTTGAAGAAGAAAATCTATGTTAAGATTTTTACTGTTTTATTTATATTGTGTAACTCTCCTTGTATTTATTATGTTCAGTGAAAGGCAGAATAGAAATTAGACCAATACATCTAAAGCTGGAGTGTCAAATATGTGGCCCGAGGGCTCCTATCAGCCCCCCCCCCCCCCCGAGGAACTGGCTGTCATCTGCTTCCTTCTCCCTCTCTCTTGCTTCCTTCTGCATAACAGCCTGCTTTGCAAGACTTCCTCAGTTGCACAGGAGCTACAGAGCAGAGCCTCTATTTTTTCCCTTGGATGAGGCTCCTCCCTTGGGGAATAGAGGGAGAGGGAAAGCTTGCTTTGCCTGCTCTTTCAATTGCACAGCAGAGCTATTGAGCCAAGCCTCTCTTCCTTCTATTGGCTGAGGCTCCTCCTCCTCCTGGTCCCCTGGGGAAGGAAGGAAAGAGCCAGAGTTTCCTTTGCCCAGTTCTCTGGATTTCATGGGAGAAATACAAGGAAAGCATATTTAAGACTAATGAGTGCTAATATTTTAAGCATGTTTTATTTTTATTTTTTTTAAATTGTTTTTGTGTGTATCCTTCATAAAGTTTATATCTCTGCTACCTAATCTTAAATAGGTACAAACATAGCCCAGCCTGACATGGCCTAGCCCAACAAGATAAATGTCAGATCTGGCCCTCATAACAAATAAGTTTGACACCCCTGATCTAAAGTGTAAACATGAAATTTTGGCAATAAAATTATGGGTCCCTGATCTGAGAACACCAAAATTTCAGAGCCTTCTTTTAAAATGGTAAGGGGATTCTTGCCCCCAATATGCAATTAACATCCAAACAAACTTGAATCCTTTCCAGGTGCATTTGTCATTACTGTTCTCTTATTTCTAACAGTAGAACTATCACCAGTGATTGTTTTTGTGAAAGGTCTATGTACTTTCCTTTGCCCTTTACATAATTTCATCACACCCTGTCCTTCCTGCATTTCATGGCTCTTTAGACAGCTTTTTTACTTTGTAACTTCTTATATAAATGTCTGCTGAGCCAGGGCCCACTACATGCACCGGGCAAAGTGGGCTTTGGTTCTTGGAAAATTATACTAGAATAAAAAGAGTATAAGTCTTTCATGGAATTCCTGCTTTTTAATTGTCCAGTGCTGCAACTAAGGTGCTCCAGAATGCTCTGGGGTTTTTTTGCTCTCTGCCTGCTCAGTAAGCCTAATAAACCTACTGCCTTAGCCTCCAATTGATTTCCTCCCAGTTTTTGAAAGAGAGTGATGGGAACCAGCTGGCAAATCTTTTTAGGTCCCTAGTTTAAAGCTATTACTGCTATCAAACTCCTGGAGAATAATAGCATTACTGTTTAATAGAATATTACTTGAATTTGGAGTGGCAGTTTCTTTTTCCTGAACCCTACAGGCAAGATTTATAGCAGTGGTGGTGAACTTAGCAGAGCTGTTCTTCATATACAGAAAGAGTGGAATGCCACCAAATCAACCTGCGTGAACAAGAAGGATCTGTTAATTACTCTGATAAAAACTCCAAAAACTTCCTAACTGATTGTTGTTAGTTTCTGTTGGGGCTGGTTTTGCACATTACATTAATAGGGCAGGCAACACATTTCAGGTGTATGTTTAAGGTAGTGGAAAAAATTGGTTCAAACAGAACAGGAATGTGAGGCCAGGAGGAGGAGGAGGCTTTATCTGGTTAAATAGGACTTTTGCTCTTGGAAGCAATTCTGGTTCTGCTGAAACTTTTAGGGATTTTCATACATCAGATAACACATGTGACATCCCCTGTATATACTTTGTCTGATTTTCAACCAAGGCACTGTGATTTTAGGAAAGTTGTGATGCTGAATCCCTGCTATCCTGATAGCTGTGATCCCAGCACCTACAAGTAGCAAATATTATGCTCTTCCTTACCCCTTTCCTTGACTGCTGCTCCATCCATTTTTGACTATCTTCTCTATGTCATTTCCCCTCCCATTACTAAAGGCCATTTCACATATTGGACAACAGGAAACCAGAGGTTGCTACCATGTGTGCATTTGATGGAGTGCAGCCATTCGCAAGTCCCTGATTTAAAAACAAACAAACAAACCTTTGATACATATACAAGTGTCTCTTGCAGTGTACATTCATATATTTTAAATATACCCCTAGAAAGATAACTTGTGATGGATCTTAGCTACAGTGTGTAGTATGTTGAAGTTTCATCCAAGAGAGCAGGCTTGAAGGTCTACTTTGACCCATACCCTTACTGCAAGAAGATGTCCTGAGAAGAGCCCTGATGGATCAAACCAATAGTCCATCTAATCCAGCATCCTGTGTCAAACACAGTGGCCAACCAGTTTCTCTGGAAAGCCAGGAAAAAGGCATAGGGGCTGAGACCTTCCCCTGACATTGCTTCCTGATTCTGGGATTCAGAGGATTAGTGTTCCTGAATGTGGAGGTTCCTCTCTGTCGTCATGGCTAGTAGCCATTGACAGACATCCTCCATGCATCTATCTAATCCCCTTTTCTAGCCATTTATTCCCGTAGTCATCGCTACATCCCAGACTCTACAGCCTTTCCTTATAGGGAAGGTGCTCCAGCCTCCTAATCCTCTGTACTTTTTCCAGCTTTGCAATGTCCTTTTTGATCAGAACTGTACACAGTATTCCAAATGAAGCCACACCATAAGTCAATCCAGGGACATTACAATATCAGCCATTGTATTCTCAGCCTTTTCCTTAATAATACCTAATGTAGAGTTTGCCTTTTTTAGTGCTGCAGCATACTGGGTTGAGAGTCAATTTGGTGTAGTGGTTAAGTGTGCAGACTCTAATCTGGGAGAACTGGGTTTGATTCCCCACTCCTCCACACGCAGCTTCTGGTGTGACCTTGGGTCAGTCATAACTGTCAGAGCTGTTCTCTCAAGGGCAGTTGCTGTCAGAGCTCTCAGCTCCACCTATGTCACAAGATGTGTGTTGTGAGGAGGGGAAGGGAAAGGAGATTGTAAACTGCTCTGAGACTCCTTCGGGTAGTGAAGAGTGGGGTATAAAGGTGGGGTATAAATCCAACTCTTCTTCACTGTCATTGACCTGTCTACTAGGACCTCAAGATCTTTTTCCCTATCAGTCTCAGCAAGTTCAGATCCCATTAGCATGTACTGGAAGTTGGGAGTTTTTGTCCCAGTGTGCATAATCTTACACTTACCGATACTGAACTTCATTGGCCACATTGACACCCAGTTTTTGGAGATCTTCTTCACTATGATAGATGTAGACGTAATGACCTACAGGCTTGTGAGCCGCCCTGAGCCACTTCAGTGGGAAGGGCAGGATATAAATAAACTTGAACTTGTTTGCAAGGGTGAAAACAATGAAGGGTTTTTAAAAACGTGGATCAAATGAACATTTTTAATACTTCTGGGTGTGGATATGGTAAGCATTTCCTGCTAAACTTTCAAGGTTAAAGGGTTAACTTGGACAACTCTCTATTTCTCAGTTTAGCTTCAGATAATTCTATAGCCTCAAGAAAGGGATTGAAACATGGAGGATACATGTAACCATATCTAACCATGTTACGCAAGAAGATGGGGTTGAATCTTTGGAGCCTTCTGTTTTCAAGGAATGTGCTGTGAGGTTAATAAAAACACCTTTGATGGATTGGCTTTGTGGGATCCAGCCCAGTGTATACTCTAAAAGGTACTTTATGTGCAGGGCTTTCAGCTTTCTGTACCTGCATTAGCCACCTGTACCGCAGACTGACAGGACAATTGGCCTAGCTTTATTCTACAGAGGGTAGATGGCATTATTTCTTGAGGAAAAAATGTAAGAGGTGTAGTTTGAACGCTCAGAAAGGGTGAAAGGAAGAACCTGTTGACTATTCTTAAACTGTTTCTCCCCATGTGGTGATCCAATAGCAATGACACTAGCTCAGTCATCTTTCACATGGCAAAGTGGAACTTCCATGCTTGTTGAAGGCAAGAATTAACAACTTCACTTAGATTTAGTTGCAAATATGAGTGTTGTTGGGGGCCATATTGCTTGGCTGGTCCCATCACTGCTCCCTGAAGAATAGCTTCAACTAGAAACCCCCAAGAAAGGCTGAATTTCCTGTTCCCACTGAACCTGTGATTAATGCCATGGCATCTCCTAGGCTTAAGTGAACAATTTAGACTTCCAGCACACCATTTATCCCATGCTTCCAGCTACATCATTAGTACTTTTCTTCAGGCTGAAGTTCAGATATGCACAGATTTCAACAGAGAACTGTTGTAGTAATTTGATTCTAGGAAATGTGAGTGTAAAGCAAACAAAGTTTCTGGATTATGACTTCTTTTGGGTGCCGCAAGCCTTTGTAAAAGTTGTCATTTCTGACCTAAACCAAGAAGTCTGGAAAATGTCCAGTCTACAACATTCTTTTAAAAAATGAAAACCACCAAAGCTTGGCTCCAGCTCATATGCAGGTCAGAGTTTCAAGACTTCTACTAATAAATTAACAGTGAATTTTCTTTAAAGAATAACACATTTTTTTCCTTGTGACCAAGCAGACTAAAGGTTTTACTGAGTATTGCAGAAGTACATGGGAAGGTTCGAATGTAGAACTAGGCCTTGTTGTAGAAAAATTGCCATTTATCATGACAACCATGGGTCAAATGGGGTGTTTTTCTTGGGACCAACTTCCTCAGAAGCCAGCATTTGGAAGCCCCTGCCAGGAAACACTATCTCTTCAGTTGGGTTCAAAGCTGGCAACCCTGGAATTAAGGTGAACTGCTGTAGTAGGTGGGGAGCAGAGAGAAAATTCTGTCTTGGACAAGGCCATAAAGCCAGGAAATTCCCTATCCAAGGCACTGCAACATCCATACACAAGATGGGAGACTTATTATATGGGTTCATTTGTGGCTTCTTGCACACGGAATTTAAGATGCTTTCAGATGCTCTCATTTGTTGACCTAGGCTGATTCCGCACTCACCTTGGTCGGGGCAGACTTCCGTTTCCGCGTGGAGCAAGCTGGCGATTTCACACCAGTTGTTCCTTGCTGCCATTTTGCTTGGGGCAAACCCGTGATTTGCCCCGCTGCAGTGTAAACCTGTTTTTTCAGGTTTATGTGCACATCACAACCTGATTTTTAAAAGTGTGGCACAATGGAAAGTTCACACTTCCCAACCACCTTGAGTTCACAACAAGGGAGTTCAGACGTCCAGAAATGTGCGGTGAAAGCACTGACATCTGTAAAGACTGGACTTTCTCCAGTGTCATATAATTCCAACTGCAATAGGGTCAGAATGGGGTGCCAATGACTGGGGAACAGATGTTACTTTCTGACTGTGCACTTTAAATACAGAAAGGAACAGCAACAACTTCAGATCAAAATGCTCATCTGGCCACAATCCAAGCATGTCCAGCTTGTAATTACAAAGTTCTAAATTATGATAGGTTTAGCATGGAAGTGCCAACTGCATGCTTTAATGAGCAACTTTTTACTGTGGCCATTCTCTTTAAATTAACGACATTCATACTAAAGTCTTGGACTAATTTCTTCAAACAGTTCTGTAGTTCTGCTGTGGTATTCCTGCTGATTCATGACCCTGTGCAGCAAAGATTAGGGTAGCTTGAGCAGGTCAGCCTTAGTAGCCTCCTGTTGCCGTCTGCTGAGAAATCCCTTGATCAAGCCCACATGGCAGGAAGTGGCATTTCCCCTTGACTGCACGGATCAAATTAGTTGCCAGTAGCTGGTGGATGAAAGCCAAAAATGTTATTTGTTGTTGGCCCGATTTTGAGTAGTGATACGGGGACAGGGGTTTCATACAGCAAATTTCCTTCTGCTAATGAGCTGTCTCTGAAACGCTGTGGTAATTTCAAACAGTGCCACTTCCCCCCCCCCCCGGGCAATCTTTTTCAGACTTTTAAAAATTTGTAAATGTGAGTGCTATAGTGCTACACCACTATAGCACTGCAGTGCTATAATGGCACCACTGAAATGCATTGACCCAATGGATGCATTGACTCAATGACACAACAATTTGTAATCTTTTGGGAACCATTGGTGCAACAGATGCTCTGGACAAAATAGAATGTCATAGTCTGTGCTGTGCTTTAATAAGTCTGTTATCATTTTACCAAATTTACCAGTTTGTTTGCATGTGCAGCCCAAGTGTAGAAACCCTGTGTGGGGAGATTTTACAATACCAGCACATATCCACACAAACATTATATATTTTAGCTAGCTCTGCAAAATAAGGTACCATTGGTAAACCATTTTTTTTCTTTAAATAAAAGGCAAGCTGAAAAAGAAAGTGTGTGTGTGTGTGTGTAGGCAGACAGACAGAGCCAGACCTTGCTTAGTATCGTATAAGCAAGGTCTTTACCTTCATTTGGTAAGATTTTTTTCTTAGTTTTGCCTTCCATAGCCACTAAAACATTATATATATATTAGAAAAAATATTATTGTTTCCCTGAATCATTCTGTCTTTGAAACTAATATGTTCCCTCAGAAAATCTGAATTATGAAATTTAGAGGTCAGAAATCTCTTCATCTTCAAATACTCATAAACTGAAACAGCCCAGCTACTGACTATGGAGGCAAAATTAAACAAGACCACACTGTTGTTAGCTAGTCTTTAAAAGTGTTACTATCAGGGCCAGCACACTTACTTAAAGAGAAATAATTGAAGGGAAATTATGGGAAAAGGTCTGAAGCAGCCTTATAGCCATAAAATTTTGGATGGAGGAAAAAAAATGGGGGGGGGGGCGCTATGCCAATATTTGGCTATCTTTTCCCATCCCTGAAGAGCTTTCCAGGCACTTTTCCTACCTCTCCAATAGGCAAGATTTTGCATCATCCCCCAAATGAAGGCAGGTAGGAATAAATGCTCACTTGCCTGCACAGATTAACCTCAAACTCCAAACCTAGCCTAGTCCACAGAACCTGCAGGGCTCTGGTGAAGTCTGGCATGGTGGGGGCAGACAGGAGGGGGTGGCCATGGTGCCACCTGGAGGGAGCGGGCCAACAGCGGCAGTATCCTCCTGATCCAAAAATTACTACGCCTGCACAGTTTTTTTGCCCAGCTTGCAGCAAGGGTAATGGGAGTGTCTATCTTTGCCTTTCCCAAGGGGCCTGAGCCCATAGCACAGGCTGGTTAAAGGCAGCCTAAAGCAGGCAGTCTGGTACCTCATAGCTTAGGCTGGCTGCTTGGGGATGTTTCAAATGCTCCTCTCTTCTGAATCAGAGGGAGGGAGGGAGATTCCCCTCCCCTGTGCCCTCTGAGATTGGAGAGGCCGTTGGAAAGTTATGGGGAGATATGGGGGGGGGGAGGAGAGAAAAGTGTGCCAGAGCAGTAGCTCTGATGGTGACAGCCATCCTGAGCAAAACCAGAAAGTCTCACTGCTGCTTCCACACACACACCCCGCCCCCAGCTTGGCCTGTCGGGAAAACTGCAGCAGCGGCCCCCTCATCATACTGGTCATGCCTGATTGAAATTCAAATCCGTTCTCAGCCTCTCTTTCTCCTCTTCATCTCATGCTCTCGCTTGCGCGCTCTCTCTCTCCCCCTCCCTTTTCCTCAGATCCTTGAGGCCCTCCAATGGAGGGGCCCTACAGAGGGAAGGGGCTTTTTAATAGAGCAGCCGCCCCCCCCCCCCTTCCCCATAGCTATGGGCCTGGTCTGAAGTAGTACAGTAGGGGTGTGCATTCAGATATACCCAGACAGGAAATACACTGCTTATAGATTCTTATAAATATTTTTCAGGTATATTTCAGCATCCCAAAGATATCAAAGGTTTTTTGGAAAACAAAACAAAATCCTGGAAAAAATCCCAGATATATTCTGGATTTTCTAGGATGATTTGAGGCCAGCATTGCAAGCTCTGGGGTCTGTTTGTTTCTTTGTCTTGGGGTTTCTATTGGCTTCCAGACTGTTCTTGTCAGTTTCAATAGGGGTTCCCTCCCTTTCCAGGCTTTCTTTTGTGTTCCCTTCCCATTTTCTTGCACAGAGCTTGCAATTTGCAACATCCCATCCTCCTTGCTTGGGTTTGTGACTTTGTGCTTTGAGGTCAGTCCTTTCAAGCTTGCAATGCCAGTGACATTGGATTCTGCCGGCCATTCTTTCACCTCAGCATCACCTCATTCTGCTGGAAGCATAGGAAATGTCTTGGTGTGAGCACTTCCAATCTAGGACTAAACTATGAGTCCACATTTGCACCACTGTAGTGCGAAATGTCTCCATCTGACTTTGTAACGGTAACTTTGTGGGCCCGGAGTGTGGTTGCTTGCAACACCTCTTCTCTATCCCATTTGGGACAGAAACTGAGGAGAAACTGCATTTTTCACACACACTTAAATCTTGCCTGTGAGGTACTTTTTGTAGACATGTTGCATCACCTTGCTGATGGTCAGCCTTGCAGAAGGCAACTGTATTTGGCCACAGAGAGAACCAGTTCTTTCTTCCTGAGAAGATTGCTGCATAAGTTGCCCCATGATATGCAGGCAGGAGAGCTGCAAGCTGTGTGGGTATATGAGGTAATTTTTTCAACTGATCACCAGAGTTGCCATTACCACTCAAAAATTAGGCTGTATTCATGTTGTGCCTTGCCCTAGGGCAAGGTGGGAAGCAGCCACACTTGCCTCTTTTCTTAGCATGCTTGGGAGATGCGGGAAGAGTCTTACTTCCCTGAATGCAGAGTAATATAAGATGTGTTTGTTTCTTCTTGTATCAAAACCAAGACAGAAGTGACTCTCATATTTTCAATTGAATGATGAAGCTGTAGGAACAAAAGTTCATAACTTGAAAATCCCCATCATATTCAGCAATACAGTGCTATCAGACTTCCCAAATACTCTCCTCTGGCTCTTTAAGTATCTGGACTGCCATTTGGAGCAAGCCTCCTGGTTAACCTCACTGACTTTAGATCTTCTGACAATGGCACAGCACACTAGATAAAGCTATGAAGAGGTATCTGATTGGCCTGTTCAGCTCGCTGATGTTCTGTTGTTATGCCGACAAGAGTGAGGATCTGGGACCTGGGCCTGGACTTTGACACCATTTTGAATCCCACAGTCACCGATTTCTGAGTTTTTGCCATAATAGCAGGAAAACAAAATTAATGAGTGTGCCCTTTCACTTTTTCCAGACTTCCAAAGGATTCTTCAGCATTTGCAGGGAGTGAATGTTTAAAACTTGTAGAATTGCCGTGACAGGTCTCTATTTTAATTAAAGGCACCACTAGTAGTCGAGGCCTGGTGCCTCACACATGAGTGGCTCATTGAAGCACAGCGGCTGACCTCTGTTTGATCAGCCCCTTCTCTCTGTCTCATAAGATGGCGTCACTGACTGTTAGTGGCTCCTGCCTCTTGCTGAGTAATTGCCTCTGGGACAGTAAGAAATGGTTTTATTTAGCCAGACACTGCCTAAGGCTTGAAAAAAGGGTTGGATATTGTAAGACTGAAGAATTGAGTTGCCTGTATTTAAATAACAATTGAAAAGGACTGCAGGCTTCTATGGTGCAGGTTGGGTCCAGACTAAATTTTTTACTAGTGAAAATAGAGAAGAATTGCAGATTTATACCCCGCCCTTCTCCCTGAATCAGAAACTCAGAGCGGCTTACAATCTCCTTTATCTTCTCCCCCCACAACAGGTGGGTGGGGCTGAGAGGGCTCTCACAGCAGCTGCCCTTTCAATTTCTATTTTTCAATTGGATTGTTCAAAACTTTTCGCATATTTTCTGCTAAGGGTGCTATATTTATCTTTTCTAAGTACTCATCCATCTTTTCTGTCCTTATTTTAACACCTTTAAATAACTTGGCATAATACTTAAAGAATTCTCTTTTTATTCCTTCTTGATCTACCACCTCTCTTCCATCCACCACAATTTTATTAATAATTTTACTTTCTCTCTTTTTCTTCAGTTGCCAGGCCAAATATTTTCCGGGTTTGTTTGCTCCCTCAAAAAATTTCTGCTGCAGTCTTTTCAGATTCCATTCCAGTTCTTTATTTAACAAATGTCTCATTTGCGTTTGTAATATTGTAATCTCCTTTATAATTTTCTTTTTCCCTGGCCTTTTTCTCAGTTCCCCTTCTTTTTTCTTTATTTCATTTTGAATGTCCAACATCTGTTTTTCTTTTTCCCTCTTATCTTTATTATTCAATGTAATCAATATTCCTCTCATTACTGCTTTATAAGCATCCCAGACCGTCTGAAATTCTATATCCTCTTTATCGTTTATTTTGAAAAAAGCTTTAGTTTCATTTTCTAGAGATGTCACTATTTCTTTATTCTATAGTAAATCTTCATTCAATCTCCATCTTCTCAACTTCTTAGACAATTTTGTAATCCACATTATTGGGTTATGGTCAGCCCCAATTTTAGGTAAAATCTCTATTTTCTTTGTTATAAGGCCTAAGTCTTTAGTGCCTCACAACATGTCAATTCTGGAAAAAGTTTTATGTCTTGCTGAAATAAAGGTATAGTCCCGCACTTCAGGATTAAATTTCCTCCATATATCCTCCAAATTTTCTTGCTTGACCAATTCAAAAAAGACTTTGGCAATTTTCCTTCCTTATTATTTTTTTTTACCCCCAGACCTATCCAGTGTGTTCTTAATTGTTCCATTAAAGTCCCCCGTTATCAAAACTTGGCCATAAGTCAGTTCATCAGATTGTTGTATAATGTCTTTTTAAAAGCATCCTTTGCACAATTTGGTGCATACAGTCCCAATAACAAGGTTTTTTTGCATTTCATATTATTTCTACCGCTACAAATCTTCCATCTTTATCTTTAAACACTAATTTCGGCTCCAATTCTTGTTTAATATAGAAAATCATTCCCCTTTTCTTCTGTTCAGCCAATGAATAAAATTCTAGTCCCAGTTGTTTATTCCATAAAAAATTGTAATCCTTTTGTTTGATATGCACTTCTTGTAAACAAACTATATTACAATTTTGCTTTTTAATCCAATGAAACATTGCCTTTCTTTTTTGTGATGAATTTAGTCCATTTACATTCCAAGATAATAATTTGTAATCCATCATGGTGCAAATTCTTTATGTTCTTCATAAAACCTACACAGTTCCTGTCTGCTTGTAATTGTAATCCTTTTTCCTTGCAGCTCAAAGCTCAGACCTTCAGGTATTATCCACCTATACCTCATTTCATTGTCACGTAGTTTTTCTGTCAATTTTTTATATGCTTTTCTGTCATTTATCACTTGTCTTGGCAATTCTGTCATGATTCTTACTCTGCTGCCTCCCACTATCAATGTCTTCAAAATTTTTATTCAGGATTTTCCCCACCATTTCTTTTGTCATATATCTTATAACCACATCTCTTGGTAGATTATTTTTCTTGGCATATAGTGAGTTCACTCTATACATATAGTCATACATGCTTCTAGTTCCTTCAGGATCTTCCTCCAAAACTTCTGCAATTATTCTTATTATATATCCTTTCAAATCAGTCTCTTCATCCTCAGGTACTCCTCTCAGATGTATCTGGGTTTCCATCAATTTGCAGTCATGAATTGCCACCTTTTCTTGCATTTTTAACAAGATGGAATCATGTACTTTCACTTTCTCTTCCACCTCTTGCACTTTCTTTGATGTTACCACAGTCTCATTTCTGAGATCTTCCATATCTTTCCTTAGCTCTTCAATGTCTTTTCTAGTTTCTTTTTTAGAAGCAGTTATCATGTCTCTCACCCCTTTCATCATCCTGGCTTCCATTGCTTCTAATTGCTCTTGCATTTTCTCCATTGAGGCAGTCCTTGCATGGGTTAACTTATGCTCTGACATTTAAAAAAACATCAAAAATTTTGACCTCTCCAAAATAAATTTAAACTATCAGGTTTGATAGAGTAAGGCTTGCCCTTTTCAATAAGCCTAATTCCACCGTCCTCAGAGCCTCCTAGGCTCAGATATTAATTTTAAAGTTTTTATTTCTTCCAAAATGGCAGTCGCGACTTTCTGCTTCCCTTTGAAAAAATTTTTCTTCAAAAGGCTTCTAAAATAATTATCAGCGATAATGTCCAATAGTATTTACCTTATAATTGTCACCTCTGTCAGCTTCACCAATTTTTTATGTCCCGAACACTTTAAAAACTTTGTTTAAATTTTGACCTCCTAGCAATGGCCACCGATGTTTTTCTATGATATTATAGTCCTAGAGTAGGCTAGCTGCTTCAATGATTTCCCTTTTCCATCCGACACTTCCTGCTTTTCTTGCCACCAAATCCCGTTTTCACTGGTAAAAAGATCTCGCGATGTTTGACGTATTTTCTGTGTTGACTGTGAGAGCTGCAAATCTGTGACGATGGAGCTTTTTCACCAAAACCGCAAGTAGACAAAACAATAAATTCCTTTCCACTTTTTAGCACTGTCCTTTAAATTTACAAAGTTCAAATTTCGCCCTTCTCCCCTTCTTCTTCCAAGCTTTCTGAATCTCTTATTTCCCACCTTCTGATTTTATTTTGTTTAACTTTAAATAGTCCCAGAATGAAGATAGTCATCAGTACCTTTTTCTGCAGTTATCCAGATCCGACACCAGTCTTGTTTAGCTTTAGATGTTTAGCAGTCTCAAAGAAGGTTAGGATCCTGTCGAGCTTATGTCAAATAAATGACTCTGGAAACTTCTGCAGATGATGAATAAGCAACTAGTCTCCGGAGACCCCTCAAAGGAGCCTTCCCGGGACTCCCTTTTAGCCAAGGTAAATCTCCTCAGAGTTTCCTGTGCATATCTTGGACTGATCTCTGACTGAGAAACGTAGGCAGTAGGCATTAAATTGCCCTCTACTACCCCGAACAGAAGCCCCAGCCTGCTCCCCTTCTGAGAAGCAATTCAGCTCAGCATTTTCCAACCTCGGAAGTCAGCAGCTGCCCTTTCAAGGACAACTTCTGTCAGAGCTATAGCTAACCCAAGGCCATTCCAGCAGGTGCAAGTGGAGGAGTGGGGAATCAAACTCGGTTCTCCCAGATAAGTGTCCACCCATTTAACCACTACACCAAACTGGCTCAAAGAGGCACAATTTCTTGGCGATTTCTCCTTCCTGTTTTACACCCTTGATTTTCGCCTCATGTCACTCTGAAGGATTCACTCTGCCCCTGGAGCTTCATGGGGGTCAGGATCAGGAAGGTTCTGACTTTCATCTGTAAATAAGTTAGTCTGGATCCAATGCAGTAGCTTCACAGTGACTCTGGGGTAAGAGCCTTTGAAATAAATGGGGACTGCCATATGAAAAAGGTGTGTGTATGAAAGATTTCAGTGAGCATATGCAAAGCCCAGCACCAGCAGACAGTGTTGAAGCACCGGCTGTTCTTCTCAAAATGCATTTAATAACTCAAAGAACCCATTACCATAAGCTGTGATGATTAATTAAAAAATGGATAAGGAAACGAGGATAAATTCATAAACAGATATTAGCTGTGACAATACAACTTCCCAGTTCAGATGCAGCATGCTTGTGTATAAGTGCTGTCAAGTTGCTTTTGACTGATGGTAACCCTAGGAATTAATGACCTAGAAAACTGCCCTATCATTAACAGCCTTGCTCAGATCTTGCAAACTGACGGATGCCGCATGCCCCTGAATATAGGGGAAACCAACAGGGCCTTTATGCCCAGTTTGAGTCATCTTGCCCAGCCGCAGTTGGAAACAGAATTCTGGAATAAATAGATTCCTACAGCCCAGGCCTGCATATATATTGCTGTGTTCCAATAAGCCTGCAAAAGACTGCAGCCTTAGGCTGGCTGAGCAAACAGTTCTTAGTTTGTCAAGACTACGAAGCCATGGCCATGATCAGCCTGTCTGTTGGCAACTGCACTGTTACCAGTTTGCTTCCAAGTACATTTCAGAATGCCAGTTTTTACCTATAATGGTGTTCATTCTGAGTGCCATTAGCATAACTACATGCTGGATTAAATATGTTAGCCCCCCCCCCCCTCCTTTGCTGGTACCTAGTAATCTGGACAATAATTGCAGCCCAGAGCAGAGGCTAGCACTCAAAAACTAAATGCTGGTGCCTAAAATCTTGTATTATTTTTGTATGTGTGTGTGTGTGTTATCCAGTAATCTATAAATAATAAAAATATTGTTCATGTGTGTTGATGTATGGATCCCACAGACTGGGAAAAAATGTGAAAGGTTATGAATGTAGAGGATTGAGAATGAGAGGAGAGCAAGATGTGTTTATTCGACAGTTTAT
Source organism: Heteronotia binoei (assembly GCF_032191835.1). Taxonomy (NCBI): domain Eukaryota; kingdom Metazoa; phylum Chordata; class Lepidosauria; order Squamata; family Gekkonidae; genus Heteronotia; species Heteronotia binoei. The sequence goes on along the minus strand of NC_083227.1, from coordinate 78,451,617 downwards.
AATTACAAAATACTGAACTTGAGCATCTGGATTTCATGGTGTTTGTTCATCTTGTGTGGGTTAGGCGCTGTCAAGTTGTTTCCAGCTTGTGGCAACCCTGTGCATTAATGTCTTCCAAAACATCCTATACTTAACAGCCTTGTTCAGTTCTTGCAAACAAAGGACTATAGCTTCCTTGATTGAGTTGATCCATCTCACGTTGAGTCTTCCTCTTTTCCTGCTGCCTTTAACTTTTCCTAGCATTATTGCCTTTTCATTTGTTCATCTTGGCCCAGGCAAAATTGAGCACATGTAAAATCCTTTCAAGAGGGAATCCTCTCTTGGTATCTGCCACTCTCTACTATCTCAATTACATAAGATTTAAAGAAAAAAAAAATAGCACTTCTTCCCTTCCCTTTTCTATTTCCCTCCAGCTGCAGAGGACAGGATTCTGAAGGTTAGCTGGCATGACAAGTCTGGTCGAAGTCCTCTTCAGACTCTTTATGATATCGACAAGGTGAGTGAGAGACAATGAAGCATGTGAAGGCAGTGAACAAATCTACTAGGGGAGTATTGTGTGTACACATCAACAGTACCCAGTCAGAAGAGATCCCTTGCTTACAGAGTATATCAGACCTTTTGGAGGTTTGGATCCTACACAAGGCATTTAATATTCATAGATGGGAAGGAAGAGAGAAACTCATTTATATGGAAAAACAGCTGGTCTAGAAATGCTGGCGGCAGTTCCTGTGCATCTGAACCTGCTAAGTGCCAGTTTCCTATGACGTGGTGGGACAGGAGGAGATGATTTACAGGGCAATGTGGGTGTGAGAGGGAGCTCAATAGTACTCCTCAAACTGTTCCTCACTGGTTGCTTTTCTCCTGATTGGAGCTTGTTACCAGAAGTTATACTTGAGTAGAAACTAATAGTTGTGGAGAAGCTGTTTCAAGGAGAAGAGGAAATAGTGTGTTTGTGTGTGGGGGGGTATCCACTGGCTCCCCCTTCAGCCATCAGCACTTAGGGTTGTCAACTGCCTGGAGAAAAAAGGCCTTTCCCTTTATGAAAGGTATAATGGGCTACTGTTAAGGGAAAAAGTTAAGCTTTTCTACTTATTTTCCAGTGGTCCCAGGAGTGGGCCAGTCCTTACTCTTGGGATCATAGCTCTTCCTCTCCGAAAGCAGGGCAGAACAAACTTGACCCGGAGGGGAGGTGCTTGACCCTTGGAATCCAGTTTTGTTTAGCCCTGCCATCGGAGCAGGACATGCTGATAGAGCCTTTTGGCTCCTGGCCCGGAAAACTACTAAAAAAAAAGACAGAAAGAAGACGAAAAAGAAGAGAAGAAGCAGAGCGCAGAGCAACACCGCACTTAACATTCAGGGCAGGAGGAAGCAGCCCACTGGCGTCAGACGAGCCTCGGACGAGAGGAATGCCCACGCCAATCCCTGCGGCCCCACAGAAGAGCAGGGAGGCCACAGAAGAGCGCCGTTTTACCTGCGCTCCCCACTGAAGGCACCCCGGCGATCCCGGGGGCCTGGCGAGCAGCAGCAAACTGACAGAGATTGGGAGAGGACTTGCAGCTGTTGCACAGCCCTCCCAAGCTGCCGGAGACGACCCAGAAACCCGGCACGAACCGCAAAAGCAGCTGAATCGCGGTAAGGATGGTTGCACCCGGGAGGACTCGTGTAAGGAGGTTCTAGGGCGGCTCAGGGGGCGAGGAGGCCATGTCAGCCCTACCCCCACTCCAGTTCAGCTCCAGCCCGCAGACAAATCCCTTTTAGGGAGCAGCCTGAGTCCTCGTGCATTGCAGCTGAGGCAGCGTTCGACTGAACACCCCCCCCCTTCCCTGAATTTAAACTGGGAGATCAACACAGCCAGGGTCTGTGCAAGGCTGTGTGGGAATCGGAGGTAGAAAAGGGGACAAGTCTCACTCAGGGGAGTCCGGGTCTGAGTGATTTTAGGCGAGAATGAAGGCCATTTTGTTTTTTACTTTCACTTTCAGCTCCCATTTTAAGATGGCCGCCTCCACCAGCTTCTCCAAGAGAGCAATACTTGAGGATGCCCCATGCGATCTGGATCTAGCTGACTCCCCAGCCCAGGAAGAGGGGGCAGACAGCCATCCCATAGACCTGTCAGGAGAAGATGCGAAGAACAATCTTTTCTCCTGAATCCAACTCTTGGTGAAGAAGGAGGTTCAGGCAGCTTCCTCCACAATCACCAACCTGACCCTCCCAGCCAAAAGAACAGCAAAACTGAAACACAGAGAACCAGACAGGGAAGAGGAGAGTTTGGCCCCCAGGACCCACAAGTGCAGCAGAGCAGACGGAAGTCCCTCCCCGTCGGACCAAGAGGAGGAGGACTCTGACCTCTCTGACACATCTACTCCTAAGGAAACAGAGGAACTCTCGGAGGAAGAGGAGGAGGCGGCCTCCACACACTCCAAGCTCTTCCCCCCAGACGTCTACTCCCGCTTGCTTCCTAAGGTGGTTCGGGCGCTGCAGATCCAATACACCCCCAAGAACAAAGATGAGGAGGACGCAGAATTCCCTGTGGGATTGGAAGACATTATCCCAAAATCAGACTTTAAGCCACTGCAGGTCCTCCTGCCAACTGGGTTTTATTCCATTATCAAGTCAGAGTGGGAACATATGGCGAAGCCCAAAGCCACCTCTTTTAATTTTACCAAATTCTATTCCTTCATCTCAGAAGCCACTAAACGTCTAAAGTTACCAGTGGTGGATGACCTGGTCAGCAGTCTGGTTTCCAACACCATCCTCCCAATGTTTGCAGATGGGATGCTAAAGGACCCCACGGACAAGCACATTGAGCAAGCACTCAGACAGGACTTCGAAGCATCGACCAATTCCCTGAAGGTGTCAGCCGCCACGTCTCTGTTCTGCAGAGCTTCCTTCATCTGGCTATCAGACCTGGCCAAGAGGGATGACCTTCTGAAGGATGTCAAGGACTCCTTGAAGAAGATTACTGCCTTTGCAGCGGACTCTACGTTGGAAGCAGTCCAGCTGCCAGAGCCATGGCTTCTAGCATCACAGCATGAAGGAACACCTGGCTAAGGAATTGGGATGCGGACCCCTCCGCCAGATCCAAGGTGGCAGCAGTTCCATTCAAAGGGGGGGTTTTGTTTGGGGAAGCCCTGGACAGATACCTCATCAAAGATAGGAACGAGAAAAAGGTCCTGCCCTCTAAGAAAAGGGGCAATAGACCAAAACGGAGGTTCCAGCCCTTTTGAGACAACAGGAGGGATTCCAGACAATCATCCTTCAAGCCCTACAGACCTAATTGGCAACCGAAATCCAGAGAAGGCAGATCCTCTTTTTCAGGGAAACAGAACCAGATGTCTAAAGGTCCAAAGAAGTCTAACTCAACCTGACTGGGACAGGACATCGGCAACGGAGGGGATCGGCGTTCGGCTCCAGAAATTTTCCCACATTTGGCACCAGACAATAACGGACTGATGGGTTCTGGACACAGTATCAAACGGCTGCTCCCTAGAGTTCCACTTATCCCCCCAGGATCGTTTTTTGGTCCCAATCTGCCGAGGTCCCAATCTGCCGAGAAGCATCAGATGCTGCTCTTAGCCATGGACCATCTTGTACAGATAATTGCCATAGAACCGGTTCCCCGGCAGAAAAATTTCAAGGGGCCTACTTGGTCTTTTTTGTAGTGCCCAAGAAAAACAGAGAAGTGGGTGAACAAATGGATCATCACAAAGAAGTTCAGGATGGAGATCTTGAAGTCTATCCTAGCAGCGATTCAGCAGGGGGACTTCATGGCCTCGATAGACCTCTCGGAGGCCTACCTCCACATTCTCATTGCACAGAAGCATCACATTTCTTTCATTTCACCTACGATGGGTGTCATTACCAATGCAGGGCCTTGCCCTTTGAGCTCAAGTCTTCTTCCAGAGTATTCACCAAAGTCCTGGTCACCCTAGTGTTAGCCCTCCGGCTAAAGGGGGTGGCCTTATTTCCATACCTGGACGACATACTGGTCAAGGCCTCTTTGGCAGAACAGACGACAGAAGCATTAGAACAGACCATAAGGACTCTCACTTCACACGGGTTTGTTATAAACGTCCAGAAGAGTTCGCTTCTACTGTCCCAATTCCTGACGCACCTAGGGGTCCAGATTGACTCCAACGGGAACAGGGTCTTTTTGACTCCGGAAAGGCGGTCAAAGATTCTCCAGCTGTTGACCGAAGTCAAACAGAAAACGAAGGTAAAGCTGATGAGCCTGGCAAAATTACTGGGCATGCTAGTGTCGTGTCAGGAGGTAGTCCAGTGGGCCCGCTTCCACACAAGACCTCTACAACATTTTCTCCTGCCTTTTCAGAAACAGATAAGCCCCAGGAGCCAATGCTAGTTTCAGTACCAACTGGGGTACAGCGATCCCTCAAATGGTGGCAGGTCCCCAACCATTTCCTCTTGGGTCAGGCGATGAGGGAGCCCAGGAGATTAGTGATTACTACAGGTGCCAGTCTGTTCGGATGGGAAGCCCTCATAGCAGGAGCTGTAGCCCAGGGTCAGTGGACCTCCCAGGAGGCCAAGGAAAGCATAAACCTCCTGGAGCTGCGAGCCATAAGGCTAGCCCTACTCAAGATGGTGAAGCAGGTGGAAGGTACTCACATTCTGGTTCAAACAGACAACATGACAGCAAAAGCCTATGTAAACAGACAAGGAGGCACAAGATACAGGAAGCTTCAGGCTGAAGTAGAGACATTGTTTCACTGGACGGAGGGCCACCTCCTGTCCATCAAGAACACTCACGTCACAGGAAGGGACAACATAGTGGCTGATTGGCTGAGTTGTCAAGTGCTGGACCAAGCGGAATGGGCACTTCATTGTGAGACCTTTCATCACCTGTGCCTCAGGTTCGGGACTCCAGAGGTGGACCTGTTCGCATCGGACAGCAATCATCAGGTGGACCAGTACTTCACCAGGACCAGAAGCAGAGGGGCCGTGACAATAGATGCCCTAAACTCAGATTGGCCTCAGGCACTCCTTTATGCCTTTCCTTCTTTCCAGATCCTGCTGCGGTTTCTGCAAAGAATTCAGGAGCAGAAGGCAGAAGTGATTGTGGTGGCTCCCTTTTGGCCCAGGATGGCCTGGTTCTAGGAGCTCCAAAGACTGGCAGTGGGGCTTCCCTGGAGACTTCTGCTAAGACCAGACCTACTCTCACAAGGAAACCTGAATCATCCACGTCCGGAGTTGCTCAACCTCAATGTCTGGAGATTGAGCAGCAGCAGTTGATTAGCATAGGCTACCCGGCATCAGTGGTGGACACCATGCTATCCTCTAGGAAGCCTTCCACTGATAGGGCCTATAACATCACCTGGCAGGTGTTCCACACCTGGTGTGGGGAGAGAAGGAAGGATCCCCTAAGGGCCCCAGTACCAGTTGTTCTTGCCTTCCTATAGGATGGGCTAGAGAAAGGCCTTAGTACTAGCACCCTTCGTAGACAGGTGGTGGCCATCGCAGCTATTAGGGGGTCTAGAAAGGGTAGATCTCTTACAACCCACCCACACATTAGGCATTTCTTGAAAGGGGTGCCCTTGATTAATCCACCTCAAGTCCACCTGTTTCCCTCTTGGAGCTTAAATACTGTATTGGACGCTTTCTGTTGAAAGCCCTTTGAACCCATGACATCATGCAGTCTTAAATTGCTCACCTTTAAGACTGTGTTTCTGGTGGGCATTACCTCGGCGTGCAGGGTTTCAGAGCTTCAGGCTGTATCTAGTCACAAGGACCTGTGCGTGTTACATCAAGATAAAGTGGTTCTCCGCACAGATCCAGTATTTATTCCTAAAGTAAATTCCAGGTTTCACCTGTTGGAGGACATTGTTTTGCCATCCTTCTATCCCACTCCAGCTCATGAGAAGGAAAAACTGTGGCATTGCCTGGACATTTGCAGAGCCCTTAGTTTTTATCTTGATAGGACCATGGAGATTCGCCAGTCGGAATCTCTGTTCGCTTCATTTAGGAACTCAGATAAAGGGCGCAAAATTTCACCAGCCACCATTAGCAGATGGATCAGGGGTTATATTGCTGAAGCCTACAAGGCAAAGGGTCTGAATCCCCCACAGGGAGTTACGGCTCATTCCCTCAGAAGGGTGGCCACTTCGGCCACCTATAGATTGTTTCCTTCTTTAGAGGTAGTTTGCAAGGCGGCCACATGGAAATCGGTCCACTCCTTTACCAAACACTACAGAATCGATAAGGTGGCCTCGGCTGAGGCTGCATTTGGCAGGAAGGTCCTTCAGCACGTGGTCTAGGGGCATAGCTGAGAAGCCCACCCTGGGACAAGGCTTTTTTTACGTCTCAAGAGTGAGGACTGGCTCACTCCTGGGACCACTGGAGAATGGAAGATTCTTTTCACTTACTGTGAGGTCTTCCTTCTCTGTGGTCCCGAAGTGGTCCAGTCCTACTCACCCAATTGTGTCAGGGGGACTCAGCGTCGACCCTGGGTCCAGGTGCTGAAGGTCCTGTTTCAGGTTACCCCATAGGTCTGGACCCCAATGGGTTTGTTGGGGTGACGGCTCGGGAGTGGCGTTTCGAGGGGAATGTTCTTGGGTTTTCTTTCCCCAGTTTTCGTTAGAGTTATATTTAGGGAGGTGTGACGGCTTGTAGAGGGACTGGATTCCAAGGGTCAAGCACCTTCCCTCGAGGTCATGTTTGTTCAGCCCTGCTTTCAGAGAGGAGGAGCTATGATCCCAAGAGTGAGGACTGGACCACTCCAGAACCACAGAGAAGGAAGACTTCATGGTAAGTGAAAAGAATCTTCCGTTCCCACTCAATAAGGACCCCTCCACCACCACCACTGCCTTCAAATCATCCACCAAGAAAGTCTGTATCAGGGTATTGTCCATCAGGGTATTGTCCAAGATGAACCTCTTTATTCATTGAACAGTTCCCCTCCAGGTACCTTTCTGAGCCACTGTTGACTTTTCCCCAGATTGTTTGCAGAAATTAGATTGAATGTCCTCAAATCCTTCAGCAGCACAGCAACAACTTCTTGGCTGCAGGCAGAATGAGAATTCTGGCAGTCTGATGGTGAATATATTTAGATCTCACAGTACCTCCCTGACATGATAAATGGCAGAAGGAAATCTGTGCTATGCTATTTTGATTTTGTCGTTTAGGAAGTGAGATTTAGCATGCCATGGTGGTTAGATTGTTAAACTAAGGCAAGAGAAATCCCCACTTCATCCATGAAGCTCAGCAGGTAAACCTTGAACCAGGCCCATAGTAAGAAATATTATGGTGAGGAGTCATCATGATTCCATTGAGAAGACGGGCTAAACCTTGAACCCTGAGACTTTTTGAGCAGGGCCTGATGAGGTTATAGGTAGGAGTCCAGTTATATGGTAGGGCCATTGGTGGCAGGTTAAATGGCAGTAATAATAGTAGTATTTCCCCACACCACTGGTAATGTAGCACATAGTCTGAAGGGAAGGGCCATTTACAAAACAAAAACAAATAACATGGAAATTAACTATATGCTAAATCTAAATTGTACTTGAGCCTGTAGTGTCTTTTATTGCCTCCAACCACAAATTTACATCAGTAGTTGTTCCTACAAGGAGGCAAGCATAGAAATCTTAAAAGAAGCCCTATAATTGTAGTGGGGCACACCATAAGCTATCCAGGGAAAGGTGATTTGCTCATGATTATACTATGAGTCCTTGGTTGATTTATTTAGTGTACCTGCATACTTCTCCCAAGAGATGTTGCAGAACACAAGATTGTAGGGCAGGATTCCAAAGTGTGTTGGGAAAGTTGGGGGCAGGGGGGAGACAGTGATTAATCAACGCCTTATTTATTAAATGGAAGATTCCAGAGTTGTGACCTGCCTGGAAACCATTTTGTCCTCCCACTTAGAAATTAAGCCCTGATACCAGGTAGCTATAGATATGTGGTACCTGTACAGTGAGCAGAAGGCAAACTATTTGCAGTTTTGACATTCAAAAACTGATTATTCTTGGCACAGATTAATTCTTACAAATACCTTATTTTTAAAGTACTGGACACTGGTGTAACTTAAGACTGCCTGGATATTATGCCCCTTCAGCCTTTTGGCCTTCTGCAATAAAGTATTTATTTGAGCATTATGCTTCTGTAAGGCTAATTGCAGATGGGAGGGGGAGAACAGGAGCATCACAGTGCTTATTCATGGGTGAGTAAAAGGCATTTGGCATATGCTCAGAGGCATTCATGTTCTTACACAGGCAAGTTACCCAAGGAGATTTTCAGTTAATGATTAAAACCCAAGATCATGCTGAGTGAAACTGGCACTGATTTTCTGCCCCTACCTCCCCCTTCCCCCAATCCTTCACTTACTGCTGAAGTAAATTTTCCTGCTGCAAACAGAGGAGACAATCCCAAAGCAATATGAATCATACTGCAGTGTTCTGCCTATTTAACTATGGACATTAAAGCAGGGAGAAACAAGATCAAAAAAGGGGATATGGCGCAGCAGAAGAGAAGGAATTTGGTCAGACAGGGGTTGAGTGAATCAGCTCTAGCAGTCTTGTCTCTTCCACTCGCACTTTCTTTCAGGGAATGGGGTAACAATTGTCTGAACTTTCCTGTATATTGCTGCAACTGAAAGTGCCACAGACTTGGGGTGTCTCCCTCCCCCAAAAAAGATGGAACTTCATAGGTGTGGGATGACATATTTTCCAGGAAGGACAACACTTCCAACATACACACACACCATCGCTATGGTGCTGCCTTCGGCCACTCACTCTATGCCTAACTTTACCCTTGCTGAGAACAAAATATACTGCCCTGAGTTCCCTGGAGAAAATGCATTCCTGTAAGTTAGACAGTGCACCTACTGATCCCACCCGGGCTATAGCAGTGATGAGAAGGGGTCTTAAAAGTCTTCTAGGCACATGATAAAGAAATGGGAATGAATGAACACTAGTTAAAATACATTGGCCAAGAAATTTAATGTAGACAGATCCTCATGGGATCTGCCATGATCCTTGATAATGAAGGATTTTTGAACTTCTAAAACCACCCAAACTTATTTGGGTGTGCTGGTCACTGTAGGATGGCCATTGGCTTGAATCTTGTTCAGTGTTGGCTTTCTTTTCCTCCCCTCTGTAAGACCAAGGGAAAGCTTATACCACAGAATCTGTGTAACCATATAATATTAGAGACTCAAACATCTTTGACACACTGGCTCAACAGCATGTGGCACTGGGTTCCATGCACAGATCCCCCCAAAGCATTTTTTTCCTTGACAAGCCAGATGCACTGGGCCAAGCTTGTATTAGGACTGCAGTATGCAGGTGGGTAGGGAGATTGAGACCCCTTCCATTTCCCCATCTTGAAACAGTCCCCCAGGGATCCATTACTTCCTCTGTTTGTTATAGACATTCCAGTGGAGTAGCCTTGTTAGTCTGTTGTCTAGTGGCACTTTAAAGCCTAACGTTTATTCCAGTATGTAGTTTCATGAGAGAGTACTCACTTCTTCAGATATATTTTGTACCTGAAGTTAGCTCTGTTTCTGAAAGCTCTTACTAGAATAAACTTGAGTCTTTAAAGGGGCAACTGCTCCTCGGTTTTATCGTGAACATAACAGGAACCTGTTTCTGAACCTGCATGTTTCTCCCAGTGGGGCCTGGGGCCATTTGAGGCTGCCTTAGTTGCAAGAGGAAGAAAGATTTAAGTCCCCTTCCTCTGGTGCTGTGGTCCCTATCTGAATCAGGCCCCTGTAGAAGAAGAAGAAGAAGAAGAAGAAGAAGAAGATATTGGATTTATATCTCGCCCTCCACTCCGAAGAGTCTCAGAGCGGCTCACAATCTCCTTTACCTTCCTCCCCCACAACAGACACCCTGTGAGGTGGGTGGGGCTGGAGAGGGCTCTCACAGCAGCTGCCCTTTCAAGGACAACCTCTGCCAGAGCTATGGCTGACCCAAGGCCATGCTAGCAGGTGCAAGTGGAGGAGTGGGGAATCAAACCCAGTTCTCCCAGATAAGAGTCCGCACACTTAACCACTACACCAAACTGGCTCTCCACACCAAACTGTGCACTTGTACATTTTCCCTTTTTAATAAAAAGCGCTCTCTACACAACATGGCATCATCACTTTCTTCATATTCCCCACTATCTGTTCTGCTTGCACTTGCATAGGCAACTTGAGGTTTTGTTTATAAATTTTAGACTAGGAGGTTGGTATTACTAGCTTTTTAGGTAAAATAGAACAAGTATGAGCTGAAAAAAGTGAATAAATGTATAAATGAAGGATAAATCCAGAAATAACAAGCCCTGCCTACAAAAGCAAGGATTTATGACCAGTTTGGAGCATCCAGATTTCCACATGGAATTCTGAATTCCTTCTACAAGAACATAACACCCTTGCTCCTATTTGTGTATTTACTTGTGCCAGATAGAAGGGAAATAGAGTCAATAACCTCTGATCATGCCAAAGGAGGCTGAATTCACTTCAGCTTCCCATTCATTCTTGGTATGTGTAAACAAGTCTGAAGCTGAAGTAAATTCTAAGGTTATCTTGGGTTGTATAATCAAGACCTGGAGGCAATTGCTTTTTACTTATCTTACTGATCTGACACCTGAAAGTGGATGCCATGATGGGCAGGTAGCTGACAGATTGCACCTTTTATGATATAGTTTACACCTTCTGTGGTTTACTGTGTGGTAATAACATATCACACTATGAAGCATTATATCAAAACTGCCCTACTTGTGTCAACCTTCTGCTATCCAGAGATTGGCCTAGACATAGATTGGTTCTTCTAGTTCTCTTGAACAGCAGATGAGGCCCTGGACAGTGTGCCTTCAGACTATAGATGTGAGGCCTGGTATGAGTGAGTGGTCATCCATTCAAAATAATTCCCTACAAATAAAAAGCTAGAAGGATTTAATGCTAAATTGACATGCTAGTTTTCTTTTTGTGGGAATTTCTTTCAGTGAAGAGCATTCCGGTTGAAGTTGTACAGTCTGCACACAGGTTTATTACCTCATGTGCTGCCAGAGAAAACTAGGCCACAGCCTCCATGAAATGATCTAATTTATGCCAAGACTGATGCGTAGCAAGGAAAGGTAAGGTGCACTGTCCACTACATTACACATATGCCAGGATGCTGTCTGGGTGTGGTAAGCCTAATTGACTTGTGGTAGAATAAAATTTCTTCTCCTCTTAAAATACTCTAAAATGTCACTTTTGACAATTAAGGAAATGGAAATAAGGCAATGCAAGCTAGATAACTGCTCTCACAGCAGCAAGAACAACTCCCTGGTGAGCCCATATAGCAAACAGAATGACTGTTTAGTGTTATAACATTTATGCCTTAATGTCTCCATTGTGCTTACTTGGGGGCTGTGGTAAGCATGTTGTTGTTTGACTGCCTTGTTTATGACATTATGCAAACACATTTTAAATTTAATATGCATACTAAAATTCTCATGGCATTTAAATAATGGGAAACTGAGTGAGTAAGCAATCCTTGGTATAATCCAGGCTCCCTAATCTCAACCCAGGTGCAAGAGCCCTGCCATTGGTTTTCTCTTGCCCCATGGCTGCCTGCTAGCCTTGGCCTCATTCCTCATCTTATATGGAAATGGTAGATGCCAGTGTGTGAGAAGTTGCACCAGGCAGGGCAGGCTGAGTCAGCATGTTCCTCGACTTTGAGAAAACAATGCTTGACAGTTGGCAGGAATCCTCAGAAGCCACAGTGTGAAGAAAGCCAAGGTACATTGCCACAGGAAGGAAACCCAGTCATGCAGTTGTGAGTACTGCTGACATCCTCCAAAACCTCCTCCTCTGCAGACTGGATTTTGATTTTAGAGGTATAGCTTTGTTTTTATAGAAGTCCTACATGGCAGCATGTCTCCTGCCATTCTGCCTTCCACCAGCCTTATGGGCCTTCTTCTGGGGGGAGTGGCTTTTCCATCCCCTTCTGTTGAAGGAAAGCGCTTTAAGCTTCGCAGAAAGTGTCATACTTCACCAAGCACAGGGGTGGGCCACTGTTTTGAGTGTAAAGCAGAGAATCAGCTTCACTGGATATCACAACATTGTTGCAATCATAGATCAGCCATTGCATATCAAAATAAAGTGTATGCTACTCAGAGCTTACTTATTTAAGGCATTGATGTGCTACTTCTCCAAAGAATTGTTCGAGGTAGTTCACAAAGTTAAAAAAAGTCAATAAAACCATAAAACAATAGTGAAATTATCAATATTTAAACAAACCATAACAAAAATGAAGTATCTTAAAATGATATCCATAAAACAGCTCCCAGGGATAGAAGCAGACCATAAAAACAGCTTTAAAAGATGGAACATAACATAAGAGAAGCCATGTTGGATCAGGCCAATGGCCCATCCAGTCCAACACCCTGTGTCACACAGTGGCAAAAAATTTTATATATACACACATACACTGTGGCTAATAGCCACTGATGGACCTCTGCTCCATATTTTTATCTAAACCCCTCTTGAAGGTGGCTATGCTTGTGGCCGCCACCACATCCTGTGGCAGTGAATTCCACATGTTAATCACCCTTTGGGTGAAGAAGTACTTCCTTTTATCTGTTTTAACCTGTCTGCTCAGCAATTTCATCGAATGCCCACGAGTTCTTGTATTGTGAGAAAGGGAGAAAAGTACTTCTTTCTCTACTTTCTCCATTCCATGCATTATCTTGTAAACCTCTATCATGTCACCCCGCAGTCGACGTTTCTCCAAGCTAAAGAGTCCCAAGCGTTTCAACCTTTCTTCATAGGGAAAGTGTTCCAGCCCTTTAATCATTCTAGTTGCCCTTTTCTGAACTTTCTCCAATGCTATAATATCCTTTTTGAGGTGCGGTGACCAAAACTGCACACAGTACTCCAAATGAGACCGCACCATCGATTTATACAGGGGCATTATGATACTGGCTGATTTGTTTTCAATTCCCTTCCTAATAATTCCCAGCATGGCGTTGGCCTTTTTTATTGCAAACGCACACTGTCTTGAGATTTTCAGTGAGTTATCTACCACGACCCCAAGATCTCTCCAAAGAATTGTTCGAGGTAGTTCACAAACATTTCAACTAAAAGTCTGGTAAAACCAAGGTCTGCCCTGGTGCCTACAAGACTAATGTCAGGTGAGCCTCAAGGGAGATGGCATTTCCAGGACAGTGTACCCAGGTTTACTCAGGGGAAATAAACACAACAGCTCAAACTCACATGCTGAAACTGGAGCTTTTTAGGGCTTCAGAGAACAGTCTGTTTCTATCTGATATTGGGAGGAAAAGAAGGGGAGGGTTCTTCCTTTAATTAAGGTTGTTTTGTGGTCCTCTAGAGGAAGGCAGGTGCTGATGAGTGGGGAAATACAAGAAAGGGAGAGCAAGCCCCAAAGAGGCAGTTTAGAGCTTGAACTTGTTCAGGCCAAGGGTAGTACTGTGCCCTGCTGAGTAGCCTGGCATGACTTTCCCAAACAGATGGGGCTGACAGAGGAAAGGAATGCAATAAGGAGAAGGAAGAGAAATGTTTCCATAGCCCAAAGGAAGATTTCTGATCGTGCAATTCCATCCAAAGTTGACTTTGCCCAGCCCAGAGCACTCATGTTTGCATTTGGTACCAGCCTTTGTGGCTTTTATTTTCTCTTCAACCAGTGTGTAATGCCCATGGTAATTCAGAGACCCCTTAGCAGCACATTCCTTCTGTACGTGCAAGCAAGTTGGGTCGCCCTCTTGTGTACAGAGTGGTACCTCAGATGTAGTGGCAGTAGTTACTCTGGATTAATTCTTCTGGACTAATGAGCTATTATTTGGGAATTCCAAATAACAAGTTGTGACATTCATAGAAATCCCACCTCTCCTGAAGGACTGTGAACCAATTATTGTGATTTAGGCTTTCCTCATGCAAATCCAGTGAAGCTCCACTGGATAAAGGGGGTGGCCAGCCTCAGCTTAATTGGTGGTGGAAAGTGCTGTCAAGTCACAGCTAACTCACTCCCATAGGGTTTTCAAGGCAAGAAACATTCAGAGGTGGTTTGCCATTACCTGCCTCTGCATCACAACTCTGGTATACATTGGAGGTAGGCTTGCCAGCCCCCAGGTCCCAGTGGGGAATTCCCCAGTTTTGCAGGCTCCTCCTCCTCACTGCCAACCCTACCCCCAGCAGCCACCATGTGCCTTTAAATTTGTGCAGGCTTAAAAGAAGCCTGCAAAGTGCCTGTGTTTTGAACTGTTTATGTGTACCTTTAAATCTGAGCAAGAGGAAGGCTGAATGGGTGGAGTGAATAGGCAGAGCCATGTGGGTCTTCCCGGTGAGTGTGTGAAGCATGTGAGAAAGGAAGAGAAGCAAGCAAAAGCAAGCAAAATTCCATCCCTTAGACTGCTCTGCTGTCATTTTCCTGTTAGTCTGAAGAAGCTGGTTGACCAAAATGCTCTAGTGAGATCACAAAACTGTGCATACTGTGTTTATTTTGGCTGCTTTATGAGAGTGTGTGTGTGCATGTTCACTTTCATTTAGTGGAAGTGCAGCTGCTGGGGGATGAGGAAATGAAGGCTGCTGTATTTTTATTTTAGGGATTGGGAAAGTCTCCTGGCTTCACCCTCAAAGTCCCCAGATATTTTCTGAGTTGGCCCTGGCAATCCTAGTTGGAGGTCTCCCATCCTAAAATCTTAAAATGAAGGTCATCCCAGCTGCCCCTGCTTAGTTTCTGAGATGTGGGGGATGAAAAAAACTTTTTTTCTTTTGGATAGAGATTTTGTGGCTCTGAAAAGGAGTGTCAACCTAGCCAGGCTTTTATTTGGCTTTTAGTTGGGGGTCAGTTTAAGGAAGAAAATTTATTTTAGTGTGACAAATAAACATCCTATTAAGGACCCATCATTCCTAACTGGTGGTTATAGGTGCTTGAAAAGGTGTGTGTGGGAAAAGAGCAACCCGCTGTCCAGGGAACCTGCTATCCAGAGAAAGGGAGATCTCCCTTCAGGCTTATTTATGCTACTTGAGGTGCAGCTTTATTTTATATAGCCATCCACACATACCATTTCCTTATTAAATACTTTATCTTCAGTTAAATAATTTTTGGTTGTTTATCTCCATCTGTACCTTGTCTGTAAAGTCAAAAATATTTTCTGTTTATCTCAGAAATAAGTACAGGTTTCCAAACCGGAGATCTTTAGAGAGCACATAGCAGAAACGCTACCAAGGCTTGTGTACCCTTTTTATCTGATTGCAGGTGGCTGGGGTTTAAAGAACTTCTAGGAGAGGCCAAAGTGGAAGATAGGGTATTTTTTTACAACCCAGAAGGCAGTTGCCTCAGATTCTCCCATCCCCTCCCCCGCCGCCGCCGCCACCTCACCCCATAGCTATCACACAAGTGTACAGGGAAAGAATAGAGACCAGTGAGCCACCACTTGGGGGAGAGGTTAGTACTGCTAAGGAATTCTGAAATGGTAACCAGTGCTCCCTCCAAGCTGTGGGATACTGTAAGCCAAAATTCTACTTTGAGGGCTACTGGAATTAAAATTGTGAGCTACTGCATAAATTAGCTTGCTCTGGGGCCATTTTTCTTGAGTTAAGACAAAAATGTGTGAGCTGGCTAAAAACTGTGAGCTAGCTCACGCTAACTCAGTTTAGAAAGAACACTGGTGGTAACAAGCCTCATATGCTATGGGCATATGCTGTATTGGTATTACAGCAGTTTAAAATTCAGTTTCCCCCAAAGAATTCTGGGAATTGCAGTTTCGTGAGTGTACTGCAGAACTTCAGCGATCACAGCCCCCTTGCCTTTCCATTTCCAGGGGATGGAATAACTATTAAGACAGCTAAATCTTTATCATCATGGAATGAGTCCTATCCTTGCCTGATGAAGAAGGTAGGTAAAGTATGAATATTCTAGAAGGGTAACCATGTTAGTCCGTAGTAGCAAAATAAAACAGGAGTTCAGTGACACTGTAGAGACATAATGGATTTTATCAACGACATAACATTTCATGAGTTAGAGCTCACTTCATCAGATGTATGCACGATATCTTCATGCATCTGACAAAGTGAGCTGTGACTCACAAACTCTTGTGTGGAATAAACTCTGCTGGCCTCTACATTGCCAGTGATCTCCTGTTTAATCTTTTCATCCTGTGCATGTTTTGGAGCTTCCTTTTACGTTTTATCTGTGGTATGAAGGAAACAAACATTTTCAGTCTGGCAAGCCTAATTGCGTCCATTCTCCACTAGCAACTGTAGTTTGCTAAACCCAGCACCAGGACTGAAGTGGACCTCAGGATGAGGAACTGAATAAGAGCTTTCCCCTCCAGCTGGCTTTTCACCTGTTTCACCCTCATGTTTCTGCTTGCTTACCATTCTGTGATCCTCTCACCACTGAATCCTAATTTGCTAGGTTAAATAAACCATCAGTAGTGATCTACAGCTAGAGTAGAAAAATACTGCTGCTTCCTCTTCTCTTCCCCTTGGCTACAGTAAAAGCAGTCACGAGCATGCCCTTTATCTCCAAAAAAAAACACGGTCTTCACTATTTGTTCTAAAATGGGCTAAAATCAGTCCCCCTCCCCCCTTGCGTTCCATGGAAGAATGGTGTTCATTCTGTTCTGCTTTGTTGCCATATTAAAGATAGATAGCTGGCAGAGGAGGAAGTGGAGAAGAGCCTGCTAGCTGGCTAAGCAACTGAATAACATCTAGCTGACTTGATTATCTTCCTGCTCCACAGGTAGTTAGGGCCCCAGCCATGCTCAAAGGGACATTGTCTTTTGGTTCTTAGCTTGAGGGCTGTAGCCTAGGCTCAAGAGCATTCAGGATAGAGGTCTGCTCTGTGCTCCTATTGCCTCCCATCTTCCTTTGTTCATATCAATAGTGTTTTCTTTTCTGGAGTATAACCCATATCAGGTTCCCATTAGGGAGAAAAGCAGGATATAAATAAATAAAATTAAAATGTGCTGATGGGAAATTAGCTTCTGGTAGATGATCATGTGAACGCTGCTTTTGAGTGGCATGAATTAACTTTGTCTCCCTAATACATAGGAGTTTGTGGTAATGAACACGGAAATGATTGGAATATAGGTCTATGAGTTTAATGGTTATCTTGCAGTAAACATTTCCCTCTTGTGTTTCCTCAGGTTGAGCTGACATCCCTACAAGCTACTCACCAACAGAGGCGAGACCTTCTAAGTGGAGTGTGTAATCGCTACACCCGCAAGCGACGCCTCCTGACTTCTGATGACTTGCGCCACTTGGTCGTTGATGATGTTCATGGTCTGCTTTATTGCTATGTCCCTAAGGTGGCCTGCACTAACTGGAAGCGAGTCATGATGGTCTTGACGGGGCATGGCAAGTACCAGGACCCTTTGGACATCCCAGCCAACGAGGCTCATGTATCCTCCAACCTGCGCACTCTCTCTGAGTACAGCACTCCTGAGATCAACTACCGCTTGCGTAACTACCTCAAGTTCATCTTTGTGCGGGAACCTCTC
This sequence comes from Heteronotia binoei, assembly GCF_032191835.1. Lineage (NCBI taxonomy): Eukaryota > Metazoa > Chordata > Lepidosauria > Squamata > Gekkonidae > Heteronotia > Heteronotia binoei. The sequence continues at coordinate 78,434,178 of NC_083227.1, read as the reverse complement.
GAACGGCTGGTCTCGGCCTATCGCAACAAGTTCACTCGTAGCTACAACACAGCATTCCACAAGCGATACGGGACCAAGATCATTCAGCGGCATCGGCAAGACCCTAGTGAAGAGGCCATGGAGCGTGGCCACGATGTGCGTTTTGAGGAGTTTGTGTACTACCTGCTAGATCCACAGACACAGCATGAGGAGCCTTTCAATGAGCACTGGGAGAGGGTGCATTCCCTTTGCCACCCCTGCATCATCCACTATGATGTAATAGGCAAGTATGAGACATTGACCGAGGATGCCAACTACATCCTGCGAATGATCGAGGCTGACGCAGGCGTCAAATTCCCATCTTCCTCCAAGACCACCAGGACCAATGATGACATGACAGCTAAGTTCTTTCAGAACATTAGCCCCTTTTACCAAAGGAGACTTTTTAATTTATACAAAATGGATTACTTGCTCTTCAACTACTCCATTCCTTCTTATTTACGCATCCGGTGAGGCTGGTTACAAGAGACCCTGCCCTTCCTTCTCCATTTTGGACTTCTGCTGTCAACCAGTGAGCAAAAGCAGGAGTTGCTTATCCATTCCCACTCTCAGTGCTGTGGACAATATGGCATGATTCCAGTTTATTAACATAGCAGCTATAGTTTCATATCTTTCTCTTTTCCAAGTTAAGGAAACTACTACTGTTTAATTGTACTTCCTCCTGTTTCTCAACCAAAGAAAGCTATTTCCAGAATATACTGGAGTTGTGGCCTTTTGTGAGGAGGTGGGGTGGGTGGAGTCAGTCAGGAACAATCTGGAAAGCAATAAAAAGTATGTGTTTTTAGTGTGTTTAAAATTCCTTTGAACCTCTCTCTCGAACATCAACGAAAATAGAATGTGAGCCACCAAAAAGTGTCTTACTGTGAACAGTGTCATAGTATGAACAAGGATTTTCTATGAAACAAAGCCTATTTCATCTCCCTTCCACTACCTCTCAGCTGACATTTGATAGAGCTGGGCACCTCTTAGACCTCATTCCCCTGCAAATTCCATTGACATGACTAGAAATTCCACTGGAGCAGTGCTTAGTCGATTGCCCACTTGGCATCTGTGTGTACGTGCACTTGTGTGCATCAGTAGTCTAGCCAAGAGAAACAACAAATGATTTTCTTCAGTCCTTTTTTTTTTGTAAAGAACATATATTGGATTGGATTGTTGTGGCCTGCTGTTTTTACCAAGCCCAGCAGAATGTGGGCTAAATCTGCAGAACAAGGTCCATTTTAAATGCTAGGGGTGGGCTGAGGCAAGTGAGTTTCAAAACACCTGCAGGCAGAGAGGGTCATCCATTTTCTCCATTACCAACTTAGGGAAGACCATTGAACCGCTTGATACCTTTGGATCCCATCACCCTCCAGCTCTGCTAATGGGATCTCTGTTCTCCATGCAGAAGTACACAGGGCAGATCCCACACATCCAGCCTGTTTATTTTCTGAAAATGTGCACTTGCATTTGTTTCCTTTCTCTCTTAGCACCACAGAGGATGAAAAACAAGCACCTCCAGGGTGACAGCAACCATTGTTTGTTTTCCTTGAAACCTTTGTTTTCTTTACCATTATTGTCTTTGGTTGGGGATAGACTTCCTCCAGATTGTATTCATGTCAACTGCATTTAGAAAGAGCCAGGTGACTAGCCCTCATCTGGAGAGAAGGGATCACTGACCTAGGGAAGAAGGAAGGTCTTTTGGCTTTCTAGCAGCAGCTGGTAGAAGAAGAGCACAGCACTTAGAACAGGGCTGCCCTGCTTTGTGTGTGCCCTACCCCTGGATGACCTTCCCTTCCATTAAACTAGGGTTTGTCCCTAATGGTGGAACATTGCCACATAATAAGAGCTGAGTTAGATTGGGTCCATCTAGTCCAGCATCCTGTTTCACATCGCAGACAACCAGTTAACCTGGAGGGCCAACAAACAGGGCACAGAGACCAAGGCCTTCCCCGATGCATCTTAGCACTGGCTTCAGAGGTTTATATGAATATGAAGGTTCCCTTTACTAACCATAGTTGATAGGCATTGATTGACCCATCCTCTATGCATCTGTCTTAACCCCCTTTTAAAACCAGTCGTTGCTTCTCACCCAAAGAAGCTGCCTTCTTATGTATGGGCCAAATCTGGCAGGCATTTCTGTTTATTTTTTGGGAAGCACTTTGGAGTCCTGGGGAAGAGAATGCACTCTAGAAATAGGAAAATAGGAAACTTTAAGCAGCGATCATGTGGGATTTGGAGGCATGGTGGAGTGTGTGAAAGTGGGTGCGGTGCGTTTGTGGGAAAAGACGGCCTTATTGGTAAGCCCTTGCCAGGCTGCCAAGCTTTGTAGCAATTGTACTTGAAGCATCAGTCTTGAAACTGTAAATCTGAATTGGTCCAGAGGGCCAGTTTTGCTTAAATAAAGCCTGTCTTTCCCATCCTGCTTCTTCTTTTTTTTGCCTGTGTGCAGAGGGTGTCTCCTTTGTTATATAATTGTACTTCAAATTGGATGACTGCAGTAATGCTGGTGTGAAGGTGTGTGCAATGCAGCACTGGTGTTTACAAAGTGTTTGGTGTGTTTAGGTAGGATTAAAAATTAAAGGGTTTATTCAAAAACAGTGGCTTGGTACTTCCATCATTGTGCTTTTTGAACATGGTACTCCTCTCTGATGCATTAGACCAGAGGTGGCCAATGGTAGCTCTCCAGATGTTTTTTGTCTAAAACTCCCATCAGCCCCAGCCAGCATGGCCAATGACTGGGGCTGATGGGAGTTGTAGGCAGAAAACATCCGGAGAGCTACTGTTGGCTGCCCCTGCATTAGACTAAAATGAAATTCACACCTGGGGAAGTCTGCAATTGACACTACCCAGAGCTGGGTGCTAATCCAAGTAGATTGATTTATTCAAACTGAATTTAATTTGTTCTGGAGAGAGATTTCTGAAAGCAGAGTACTTTGGGTTAGGAAGATGGCATGGAGGGAAGACTGAAGTCCCTCCTCTCCTCTGCTATGGCCCTCATCTAAATTGATCCCTTGAAGAAATTGAGGGTTGAGTCCTCATGGGGAACTGGCTTCTGCCATCCTAATACAAATTAACCTTAATATCTAGTGTGAGTCTTCTCAGTACCAAAACAGGGAGAATTGCAAAAGGCAGTAGAATGGTGAACTCTGGCTTTTGTCTAGCATAGCAACTGACCATTGCTGTAATTGGGGCACTGTTTACATGCACTCTTCTAAAGAAACTTTGTATTTTTTTAAAAAAAATATCCCACTTTTCTCCCAAGATACAAGGTAGTTTATGGTATGCTAAAGCAAGAAATATTATATAGACATGTATAAAACATAGAACAATGAGAGCAATCAAAATACCAATCACAAAACTTGATGCAACACCAAACAAAAATTACAGCCCAAAGTACAGCAATTATTAGAAGACTCCAAGGGGGGGGGACTCTCGTCTTGCTTGCTGTTCTAAAGCTCAATAAAAGAATTCTTCATCCCACTTTGGGTAACAAATTCCATTGAGCCAGGCTGATGCTTAAAAATGCTCAAGCTCTGGTAATAGCCAAGTAAACCATTCTAGGTGTAGGAAGCAATGGAGAGAAGGCATTGGCCAGACGAATGTAACTGGCGGACCGGTTCATATTGAGAGATGTGGTCGGAGGTCCTTCAGAGGAACCATTTGGGGTATGGTGTGGATGGCTGCTCATTTTTTGTGTATTCTCAGGTTTTCAGCTGTACATTACCACATATGTAGGCTTAATTTCATGATGTTTCCAATATACTTTCCCTGTAGACAGTTCCCTCGATGCATGCTGTTTTTGTAATGAGTTGTCCATGAGCATAATTGGTTGCACTCAGGTCCACATCCAAGAATCTGCCTTATTAGGAAGATGGAAGAGATACAAGCGTGTGGCTTTCCATCCAGTAAAGCAGTATAAGAAGACAGCATTATGTTATCTAATTGTCAGCTAACGTTTCTGTGGTTACTTGGATGCAAGGCCCATTGAAATCCAGGAGACTTCCTTCCAAGTAAATGTCATTAGGATCAGTTTAAAGTGTGTTTGGGGAGGCATACACAGTGCAGTGCCTCCCCAAATACAGTAACAGTCTGAGCAAGGTTGTTAATGATAGAATGTTTTGGAGGTCATTAATTTGTAAGGTCACCAAAAGTCAGAAATGATGATACATAACATGCACACGCTGCAGTAAAGAGATACTATATATAAATATTCCCTGTGCCTAATGAGGCTTCTAGTGACCTAGATTCAGGCAAGTGAAATACCTTTGACCTCTAGCGATTGCACTGGGAAAGTTAAATACATAAAATCAGTGCACCCTCAAGATGCTTATTTTACAGGACTATCCTAAGCAAAGTTACACCCTTATACCTCCACTGAAGTCAATGACCATAGAAGGCTGTGCCTCTGTTTAAGATTAATTTCCTTTCCTTTAAAGACCTCAGAATCATCCTATTTTAGCCTTCCAATACAGGTTGACCTAGACAGTTGCAATCCACCATGTGTATGGATCAGATTACTAGACAGTAACTGGGCCATGAGCACTTTCATAACCGAGCATGGATTGGAACCTGGGGGTGAACTTGATCCATTCCTTGGATCTCCAAGTTTGGCTTGATTCCAGTTTAAGAGGTTGTTGAGGTTTTTTCTCTTCCATTTATGTTTTGTAGGCAGCAGCTTGCTTTGATCAGATGCTGGAAGTAGACTGAGAAGGTCAGGGGGTAGGCAGAAACAATTGTGTGGTAGACGATCCCAAAGTTTCCCAAAGTTACTTCAGGCTTCTGGCTACACTCTTACTGCATGGGACCCAAACATGAATGTATGAAAGTATCAAGAAGTCACAACTGACTTATTGTGACCCCAGAAAGAGGCTTTCAAGGCACGGGAAAAGCAGAGGTGATGTGCTGTTAGCTTCCTCTGCAAAGCTGGAATACAACTTCCCTCAGACTTCTTAAGGCAATGCGACCCCAATGTAGTACAGCTAGGCCCCAAAAGCAAGATTCTCTCAGTCCTCTCCTGATGTATAGAAATTAGAGGTAAGGAGATTTTAGCACTTCCTACAACAAGCAAACACTTTGGAACTTTTTATGACCAAAAAAAAAGTGTGGTGGGGAGCACCAAAAAGACACTAGCAGAACATGGACTTCAAAAAGGTTGGAATGTTGTATTTATTGCAAAGTGTCCATGCACTCAGAGTGGAGCTATGGGGACACCTTGGGGCCAATTGGATGAACTGCTATAATTGAAAGGGAATTTGATTTCTTTCTAGGCGTTGACACCCCACGCTTTCTATATGGTAATTACTGGTCTTTTCTTTGCCATGTTCTCTGCAAGAATTTCTTCTCCTGCTGCTTAAATCACGGGGTAACTCTGATGTCATTTCAAGTTAATAAGAGGCCAAACCTACTTTGTGCTTAGGAAATTGACTCTGAGATGGCAATTACAGCGGGAAGGGCTGCCCACAAACTTCAAATAAAACGTGGAAAATATGGGATACTCTTTTATAGAGAAACTGGAAAGACACTGAAAGAAGGGATGGGCCACAGGCTTGCCCAGCAGTACTAAGAGATGGGACCGAAAGAATTTACTTCCAAAACTGCAGATGTTCATAGAAGCTATTATATAACGATGTGACCAATTACAGACCTGCTGTTTGTTCTGCTATCTTTAGAATTCAGATGTACCAGGCAGAAGTTGCATTTCCTTTTAGGCAGTTTTGTGTTCATGAAATGTTTTGTTTTAATTGTGGCAATTTTCCATCGTTCTTTCCCTCTCGCATATTACATATGTATGTGCATGCATTCAAACCAAATGTTTTAAATGGTTTAATATTAACTTTCAGCTCCTCAAAAGGTTTGGTGTATTGAAATAATGCATGAGGTAAACAGGCACAATTTCCCCAAATACACTGGGGGGGGGGTGGATTTTATGCTTCCATTCCACCAGTGCAATATTATTTTTGTGGGTGGAAGAGGCTCCAGGTGGAACAGTGGATAAAAGAGCAGGTTTCACTGCAGCCACCAGTGCTGCTTACCCTTTTGACCACACAGGCTTCCCAACTCTTAGCATCATTCTTTCTGCATCTCAGGCAACTGCTTGAGGAAGGAGAAGATAGAGAACACTCGCTGCCATGAGCCCCTTCTGCGCACATACTACTACAGGATTTGACACATTTGTAATGAGCTTGAATGGCTCTGTCTTCTGTGCTTTGTCTCTGATTGCTGTGGGAACAGTCTTTCTCACATGTCAAAAGAAATTTCCATGTGAGCCCTGACCTGGATAGTCCAGGCAAGCCCAATCTTATTGGCTCTCGGAAGCTAAGCAGGGTCAACTCTAGCAAGTATTTGAATAGGAGACCTCCAAGGAATACCAGCAGTCAGGAGGACAGGGGCAGGCCTTATTCAGCTGCCTCTCTGAATATCCTCCAGGCCCTCAGTAGGGGTCAGCCAACAGAAGTCATCATTACTTCTAGATGTGTGTTTGTGTGTGTATGCGTGCATAAAAGTAAAAAAAAAAATGTCATGTGTACTATTAAGTGCTGTAGCTGCTTCCTAGATGGGCCTTGGATGTCAGGAAACACAGGGCCACCCAGTCCACGAACAAATACTACAAAAATACAATGAATCTCCAGTGCTCTCTCTCCTCCAAAGGGAATCAGACCAAGGGTCAGCCCTTGAAACTTCTCACTACTCACAGTAGCAGCCCATTTGTTGAAAAGTGTGTGGTTTTTACATTTTGTCCACAATGTGAAAAATAAAGTTGCTACTGCAGCAATAGCAAAACCATGCTGTGAAAGCAGAATGTTGTTTCCCAAGCTCCCACTCTGGTCAGGAAGGATATGATGGTCCCCTGTTGGTCTGATAATATCAGGAGTTAGCTAAAGTCCATAGCACCACGTGTACTTGACTTGTACAAGTCCCACTTGTTGCTAAGAACTGGGAATTTACATTCCCAAATGCAAGTAGGGCTGGGTGGAGCAACAAAAGCTATCTTGTCCCTTTAATAGAGATGTAAAGGTCTGTTATTTACTAGGTGATGTTACTGCTATGTCATGAAAAGCAAGTTCAAATGTCCTTTTCCACACATTAGGGCAGTTAAAGGGACAGGGTTTTTCCCCCCTCTCTCCCCAGGACTCTTGGCAATTTTGTATACAAATGATGTTCTCTTGGATCCAACCCTCTTTTCAACATAGAACAATAAAGGCTAATAATGCTTATATTGATCTTCACAGATGGCTGTAAAGATTATCATCATACTTCAATGAAGTGTTCTAGGACCTGGGAAAGCACAATGGAAATGCTAAAAATGATCAGTTGACAGATGTACAGTTTCCATACCTGGCTTTGAAATAAGGGGCTGATTGCCTAACACTACTTTCTCAGTGTGCTTGTAGCCTGAAAACCATCAAATTCATGTCAGGCTGTTCAATGACTTGTTTTTATGATCTGTCTGGGTTTTTAAATGTTGGGTTTTAATAAGCAGCTTTTAATGCTTTATGGTTTTTATTATGCTTCCTTTTGTAAGCTGCATAGGGAAACTTCCCCAAAGAGATGACATAAAAAGCATTCTAAATAAATAACAAACCAAATTCTATCATACTGCCAACAGCCTCAGTGTGCCTGGTCCTAGTCTTGCTTATGGTCTGGTCCTAGTCTTGCTCCTAGTCATGATGTTTCTGTGGTTTGGAGCACTTCATCTTATGCCATCTCTCCCAGGCACCCCCATCTTGACTCCATGCCTTTAAGAATCAAAAACCCGAAAATGATAGACGATGACAGATGTGGGCCTACAGTAGTGGTTCCAAAGCAAGGCTCTGTGGCTTTCTGTAGGCAAGAATCTGGTGTCTGTTTTCTAAAAGGGGGGCAGCTGGTTCTCCTCTGTAGCCTGAGAACTAGCAAGCAGGAAACTTGTTTTTACCAGAAGTAGAGCAGCTGTGACCTGAAGCCTCAAGTAGATCTTTGGAACTAATTAGGACCCATTTTTACATGTTCACTCTTCTGAACATGGTCCTCCCTCTGCTGTATCACTGCAGACTGCACAATCTCCCCCGCCCCCGTCCCCCTCTCTGAGTCATGTGTAGAATGACATTAATTCTCTCTGTCTCTTGCTTTTGGAGCAACACCAGTGAAACCATTTATCATCCCTCTTCTGTTGAAAAGTCTGAAGAATCTCAGGTGGTTTCAATCTTTGTCAATTAGATTAGAGTACATTGCGTAAAACGGATTTAATCTGCCCTCTCTCTGGCTGAATTAATCAATAAACTGCCACCAAATGGCCATGCTTTCTCTATCTCGCTCAGCGGGAGAACACAGCACTCTCCAAAAGGCTTTCAGAGTAGAACTTTAATCATTTTGTTTCAGCATAACACCAAAGGTTTTGGCTTGGTAATAAATCTTCGTTTCCCCACGTAAAGATTTTAAAAACTGATCTAATTACTGCAAGATGCAGAAGGGGGGCACTGCTTTAGCCTCACCCTTTAAAAATAGCTTACAGAGAAGTACCAGTACCATTTGGTCAATATTTCCATGGTGCTTAAATTTGAAGTTTATTTCTAAAAGACAAAGTGTGGGGCTCTACCACAAGCAACATCTTTTAACCTGTATTGCCAGTCTCCTGATCTCCTTTGCAGCCATTAGGACTGAGGAAAAACTACAGTGGCCAAAAAAGCAGATTATGGCAGTCGTGAAGTGCTGGATCACAATTTTCCAAGCAGGGGACTCCTCCTGTTTTGTATGGCTTCAGTGGGAATTATACACAGGCTAAACTTTGGGTTGCCAGCCTAGCCTGGTAACCAGCAGGACAGCAGGAAGCCAGGGACATGGCAACAATGCAATGTCACTTCTAAGGGAAACCTGCAAGTGACATCAAGTCTCTGTAGGAATCAGTGAATGTCCAGCAATTCCTAGAGAGGACTGATATCACTTCCAGGTTTCCATCAGAAGCAGAAGTGACATCAAGGATCTCTACAAACAGCTGAAACTCTATGATTTTACTATAGTTCCCCATGATTCCAAGACAGACATTATGTCACTTCTGGGTTGTTTATGGAAGTAAATTAATGCTGTTGCAGATGATACATAAGAACATAAGAAGAGCCTTGCTGGTTCAGACCAATAGTTCATCTAGTCCACCATCCTGTCTCCCACAGTAGCCAACCATTTCCTCTGGAGGGCCAGTCTTCTCCTCCTCAGACTGACACCCTCCAACCTCAAGACTCTCACTTTCCACAACAGCAGAAGAGCTGTCAGCACAGGAGAGGGACTGTTCTGCTAAATACTTGAGGATTTCTTTCCTAAACCTCTCTCCCTGCCTCAGCTTCTTCTGCAACACTAGCCTCGAAGGAATGAACCTGCTCCCTGAGAGCCACAAGCTCCATGCAGCAAGTTCACATTCATAGTTTCCACACAAAGGGTAGATAATTGTACATGTGTCACTCTCTGCAGACCACAAGATAGTCCCCACCACCACCCAGCTTTCTATCTGGTGAGTGGTTTAAATGTACCTAGTGGATTCAGAGCACTTTATCTTATGTCAGGTAATGATCCTCAGAGTGATGCAGGGGCCCCAGGCCTTTACCAGGCTAGGAGCCTCAGGCCAAGAGCCCTTTGACTCTCACCTTTAGGCTTGTGCTTTTGCCTAGGAGGAACCTTACAGTTTAGGGCCCATGGCCCTGCCGCCCTGTTGTATATTGAACTCTGTCTTGGGTGATCTTGAGCCAGCAGCCATGATCTCTCGTCCTGTCCTATTTCACAGGGCTGCTGTTGGGAGTACAGTACAGAGGAGGGGGAAAACAGCCTCCTTACAGAACATGTGAAATAATTTACACATAGATGGCAGGAGCTGGGAAGAAATGGGTGGGAGAAGAGGAAGAGGAGGGGGAGATTGAATTTATACCCTGGCCTTCACTACTTGAAGGATTCTTAGAGCAGATTACAATCTCCTTTCCCTTTCCCTCCCCACAACAGACATCCTGTGAGGTAGGTGAGGCTGAGAGAGCTCTGAGAGAACTGCTCTTGAGAAAACAGCTCTGAGAGAACTTGACTGACTTAGGGTTGCCAAGTCCTCCATGGCTGCTGGTGGGGGACTTTTTTCCACTCACACACAGCATGTGCAACACAATGACATCACCCGGAAGTGACTATTGTGGTGGGAGCATTGCATGGGGACACTAGGAATCCACAGGAAACTCTATGGTTTTGCACTGGGATGATCTAGCAATTGGGGGAAACTCTATGGTACCATAGTTCCTACACAAAACCATAGTTTCCCCCCAAATTGCTAGAGCTTTCCTGCACAAAACTGTAAAGTTCCCCTCTGACTCCTAGAGCATCTCCACACAATGTGCCCAGCATGATACATCACTTCTGGGTGCTGCACATGTTGCACGGTGTCAGGACTTCTTAGGGGCTGGGATCCCCTCCCCAGTGACCTTCCTGCCGGCAGGTTGGGGCTCGCCAAAGCGGGGGACCCCCTGCCCCTGGTGGGAACTTGGCAGCCCTAGACTGACTCAAGGTCGCATCAGCAGTTGCATGTGGAGGAATGGGGAATCCAGTTCTCCCACATAAGAGCCTGCACACTTAACTGCTACACCAAACTGGCTCTCATTTGGCTGAAGGGAAGCCATGGCTGTTTCATCTGGAAACTGAAGGCCAATGTCCAGGCTCTGGTGTAAGAAAAGGCAGCCACAGTCCTCCACTTGATATATTTACTGCCCATGGCAGCACTAATAGCCGTTGGAGAGGCGAACTGTGAGGATGGGAACCAGTCAGGCTTATAGATGGATGTGTGCAGTGCTTAGCACATCTGTTAACCTTACTTAGCTTTGCACCTTTAAGTATCCAGCAGTGTAAATAGCAGCTATGCATAATGGGTACAAAATCTCAGTGACTGCGATGGAGATCTAGTGACTCGAGTCCAAATGTGCTCCTGGAGCCAAAAAGGAAACAAACAAACAAACCCAGAGCTTTTCCTGGTCCCTTTTGCAAGCCTGTCAAAGCATTTTGTATTTTTCTTCTGGGTATTTTAGTAAACAAATCTGACACTATTCCCACTTGCTTGCTTAAAAACATTAGGTTTTCAGCCAAAGCATATTGCGAGTTTGTGAGAGAGAACTGTATCGCTACCAAGAACATCTTTCAGAGCTTGCCGTTAAGAAACAGTCAGTGCTGTGTTACAAGCGAAAGGGATGAGACAGTCTTCAGTGAAAGAGGCAAAGACTGTGCTGGGACCCAGGGATTTTTTTTTTAAAGGAGTTCTTCAGATCTGACAGTGTTTACTTGCTGGCATTCTACTTGCTGCCCCTTAAAAGTGCTGCATCTGGATTACATGTTCCTTCTGGAAAAATACTGATCAATGCCTCAAGAGTGCCTCAGTGTGATGGAGAGCTGGAATGTGTCTTTGCTGTCATTTGGATAGCCCAGATTTGGAGCCCCATTCCACCCCAGGGCAGTGGTCCCCAACATAGCCCCTGAGGGCACTGCGATGGCAATTGATGTGCCCTGGCTCCCATCTGGTTCTTCTCCAAAGCCTAGAGCTAGTTCTGACTTTCCTCTACCTGGCTGGAGCAGGAGGCACTTTGGAAAAATCCAGGAAAGGAAAATCCAACAAAGGAAAAAGCATCACCTTTGTGCCTCTAAGGAGCACCCATTCCAAAACAAGCTCCTCTATAATGGGAGGCTGGAAGCCAAGCATCCTCCTAACATAGGATTGCCAGGTCAAGGTTAGGTAATTCTTGGAGATTTGGGAGATGGAGCCTGAAGAAGGTGGGATTTAGGGCAGAAAGGGACCTTAGTGAAGTCTAATACCATAGAGTCCAACTTCTAAAGCAGCTATTTTTCCCAGAAGAAGATGAAGAAGAAGATATTGGATTTGTATCCTGCCCTCCACTCCGAAGAGTCTCAGAGCGGCTCACAATCTCCTTTACCTTCCTCCCCCACAACAGACACCCTGTGAGGTGGGTGAGGCTGGAGAGGGCTCTCCCAGCAGCTGCCCTTTCAAGGACAACTTCTGCCAAGAGCTATGGCTGACCCGAGGCCATTCCAGCAGGTGCAAGTGGAGGAGTGGGGAATCAAACCCGGTTCTCCCAGATAAGAGTCCACACACTTAACCATTACACCAAACTAGGTGAACTGATCTCTGTCACCAGGAGATTAGTTGTACTTCCGAGAGATTGCAAATCACCACCTGGAGGATGGCACCCCTGTCAGTGCTTGGCATTAGTCCTCCATGGCAGCCATGTTCTGGTGGCACCCACTCCTCCTTAATGAGATTTGGGGGTGCGGGGCTGCCCTGGCCTTTATAAGGAGAAATATTTTTGAGAGCACTAAGCAAGGCTTTTAGTGACTCAGTCTAGTAAGCTAATTGGTCTGGGATCAGTTTTATCATGAAATAACCTATTACTAGATGCAGATTTAGAGAATTTAGTGGCGGCAGCAGGTGTCAGCAAAAGAGGGGCAAAGAACCAAGGCTTTGGGATAAGCCAGAGTGCCTCACTGAGTCCTCATTGCTGAAAAAAGCAGTGAGGAAAAGAGTAGCTTTATTGGCAGGATGGCAAAATATTTGTAAAGATTCAGATCGTGCTCCCGTGAGGCTAATATCATTAGACAGCAGGGCTTTTTTTGAGCAGGAACACACAGGAACACAGTTCCAGCTGGCTTAGTGTCAGGGGGTGTGGCCTAATATGCTGGGTTTTTCCCACAAAAAAGCCCTATGTGAAACAATGGTGATATCAGGGGGTGTCGCCTAATGTGCATGAGTTCCTGCTGGGCTTTTTCTACCAAAAAAAAAAGCCCTTTTAGACAGTGACTTTCAGGTCAGGATCAGAGAATCATTAAATGCACTGCTGAGATCAGGCTTTGAAAAAGAAGCTTCAAATGGAAACTCTTAACATAAAGCCACTGTGCCAGAACTCATTAGAGAATTTGATTCTGTTCCATTTGGATTGAGAGTCAGTATCTCTTTCTCCGTTTAGAAAATAACTGTCACTCTTTGAATGATAAATCAGCATAGCAAGCATTTTGTCACCCATCACTGCCATTGGGAACTGGCTACTCAGTTTATATCTTGCATGCATTTGAGCTGTGGATAGAAACTTGTAGATCAGCAGCTACTGATTTTATTACATGTTCCTTCGGCCTGAAAGTTTACTAATTATTTTGCAGTGTAGCTGAAAATTTAGGATATCAGGTCATGCAGTTGATGAAGTGGCTTTAGTCTGCAAAAGCTGATGCTACAAACAAAGGGCCACAAAACCCATTTTCTTTTTATGCTGTTGCATGCTGGGTCTTCTGCAGAATGAAACATGCTAACAATTCCCTATGCTTCTGCCTGGCTTTGGTGAATGTCAGAAGCTGCTGAGCTGCTTCCTTTTCCTCCCCTTTCTCTCAACTTAGCCTGTATCTTCATGATAATAATTCTCTGTTCCACATTCATCATAGATGTGAATGTGAAGGCCCTGGCAACTGAGCATCCACACAAAAGATTTCCCCTTGCTGGGGTCACCAAAAGACAGTAGTGACTTGACAACACATACGCTCATAGGTAATAATTGCTGTATCACTATAGCAATTATCATTTAAAAACAACAACAACTGGAGCAGCCGAGAAATGGTGCCTGCAAACAGCTGGCAGAAGGAAAATTCACGTCTTCTTATCCAGACAGTGGCTAATGTGATTGGACTGTGTTCTTCGCTAAAAGATCATACTAAAACATGTTTGATAAAAAGTGTACTGAGGAAAGACTAGAAAGCTGACAATTACTGGAGACACCATATGGATTCACTCAAACAGCACAGTTTGGGAGCAAAGATGGAGAAAAATATCCATGCAGAAGCAGCTTTTAACTTACTCCACTGATAGCACACTGCTCTCTTTGCTACTGAAATAATACACTTTTCCATTTGAGTTTGGCATAATGAATAAACAGATATGCTCTGATACTAGTATTCTTGACTACTTGCCACCTAATACCCATAAATGTCAACAATTGCTTATAAGAAGATGGCTGAATGAGCATGGGAAGATAGGGAAGGTTGGCAAAAAGAAAGTATTCTTAAGAGTCAAACAGCTTGTTTATGGCAGAGCTCCTATGTTTTAAATTGCCTGAAGAACTTTAAAAAAAACCAGGGAAATTTGGAAGGGGCTATGACTCATTGGCACAGTGTTTAGGGTGGCCAGGTTTGGGTTGGGAACTACTTGGAGATTTTAGGGGTGGACCCTGAGGAGGATGGGGTTTGGGAAGGGGAGGAACTTCAGATGGGTATATTGCCACAAACTCCACCTTCCAAAGAAGCCATTTTCTCCAGAGAAACTGATATCTGTCACCTGGAAATCGGCTGTAATCCCAGATCTCCAGCCTCTACCTGTAGGTTAAACACTTGCAAAAAAATGTTTACAATCTCAGAATACTTCAATATATCTAAGTTACACAAAACATATCAAAGTTCTGTATATTTTTATATTTCCAAAAATGAGAACTACAAAAGTTCTTTTTAGGTTTTACCATAAATGCCACCCAAAAGGAATAAATCCCACAGTTCAATGAAGAATATTATCTGATCTTCTCAAAACCTCCACTGAAGACTGCACAAATAAAGTCCCAAGAATCCTGAACAAGGAGTCAACTAAGGATTATTTCATGCACACTTCTTCCAAGCAAGACCTCTGCAAACATCTGTGAATCAGTCTACACTTACAATTCATGCATCGTTTCATTCTTTCTGCAAAAATCCATCTCAGTCTAACACTATCTCTAATATTTCATTCACTAACCAAAGCAACAACAGCAATATGGGATCACAGTTCATAATAAAGAAATAACAGAAACTGTGATATGCTGGCTAACATATTGTAAACTTTTACCAAAAATGTTATAAAACTATTTATCACATAAAAAGGAAGTACAATATTATCAAAGAGTCCATCCAGTATAATTTAGCTAAAGAGTCCATCCAATGAGTACCTGGTTTAGATTCATTTTGTTGAATTCCTCCTCAAGGATGTAACTATCCATGTCAAGGTTATCAACCTTTTGTATTTCAGTGTCTGTAATAGGAGCAAGTCAGTCATTAACTTCTTTCATGTTTTAACAATTTATTGATAACATATGGTTACAAAACTTAATTATAAATTTTCGATACTAACCTATATGATATTTCAACCCCCCCTCCCTCCAATGTTGACTTCCCCGAAGTTATAGATTAAGTTCAATACTAAAGGTACCACTAACCAATCAAAGTTCAATATATTTTTTTCTCATTAATACTAAAAAAATTGTCCAATGTCTTTTTACATTCCACTCTTTCTCCATATATCCTTTAAATTTCTTCCACTCCTTTTTGAATATATCTAAATCATAGTCTCTTAGAGGATTTTAATTCAATTTTATCTCCTTGAATCTTGAGCAGTTGATTATATGACATTGCTTTTTCTTCTTCGGATTCAGCTGTTATTTTTATTAACTTCTTTAAACAGATGCAAAATTGATGAATGCTCTCTGCAACCTCTATTTCCTTCAAACCAAATTAACATCCTCCCAGTCCCACTTAAGTGCTTTAACTTATAAGTAGCGAACCAGTCCCAAACCTCATCTGTTGCAAAAGCCTTCTGAATGCAGGTGGCTTGAAAAGCTCTTTTTTGGCTGGCAAGTATGCTCTCCTTTTTAACACTTAAATGTTAAGTTCGGAGCAAGTCTCTTAACACTGGATCAAAGGATCAAAAGAGACATAATATAGCTAGTACAAGGGAGGGGAAACCTTGTTTTTAATATTGAGAAATGCATCATTCGGTTTTTTAAACAGAGTTACATATTTGATACATCAAATGTAATCCTCCAAAAAAATCACAATCCAATATTTGTTTGCTTATGCGTATGTACTTTAAAAAAAAAAGATTTGTGTTATCTTTTTTTTTTAACTGTTTGCTTTCTTGATGATAGGTTGCCAAGTCCAACTCAAGAAATATCTGGGGACTTTGGGGGTGGAGCCAGGAGACGTTAGGGGTGGAGCCAAGATCAAGGCTGTGACAAGCATAATTGAACTCCAAAGGGAGTTCTGGCCATCACATTTAAAGGGATGGCACACCTTTTCAATTCCTTTCTTCCATAGGAAATAATAAAGGATAGGGGCACCTTCTTTTGGGGCTCATAGAATTGGACCCCCTGGTCCAATCTTTTTGAAACTTGGGGGGTATTTTGGGGAGAGGCACTAGATGCTATAAGGAAACTTCGGTGCCTCTACCCCAAAAAACAGGCCCCCCCCCAGAGCCCCAGATACCTATGGATCAATTCTCCATGATTTTCTATGGGAATAAATCTCCATAGGGAATAACAGAGTTCCCAGCAGACATTTCCCCCCTCCCCCTCACCCGCTTTCTGAGGACCCTGAAGCGGGGGGAGGGCCTCCAAACCAGGGGATCCCCTGCCCCCACCTGGGGATTGGCAACCCTGCTTGATGACCATAATGGGATCTAAAGCAGGCTGGAGGGGGGCGGGTGCTTGGCTTGCATGTATTCATCATGACCTCATCATGACAATAGCCCTCTGGATGATGCAGGCCTCCTCTCTTTTCCAAGCTGTTTGGTAGGAAGAGGAGGAGGCTTCCGGGCCAGCAGTTCTCTGCCATCAAGCAATGCAATTTAATTAGCCCTCTGAGTGATGCAGAGCTCCTGCCTTTTCCAAGCTGTTTGGTGGAGAGGGGAGGAGGCTATAGGCCTGCTGTAGGGCAGCCATTCTGTAGTGTCACCACCACTTGCTCACGGCTGGATTAAACCTCTGAGCAGGCCAGTTCCAGCCCACAGACTGTATGTTTGATAAGGTTGCCAGGTCCAACTCAGGGAATATTTGGGAACTTTGGGAGTGGAGCCAGGAGACTTTCCCACTCCAAATAAATAAATAAAAATACATCAGTGTAGTTCCCTCAAATAGT